>NC_047529.1:96571378-96895106 GCF_012275295.1 Melopsittacus undulatus | reverse complement strand
TTATAGGATCAAGAATAATAAAGTGATCAGAATCTCAGGAGATCAATGAGATAATTTTATCATATTACTTTGTAGTTAGGCAAACTTTTATTCTTTTCAAATAATATAGAAAATGCATAAACAACATCCCATATCATGGGATAGGTATGTATGATATATCCTATCATGTATCATAATTTCTGGGTAATGAAGATGATTCTATTTAGATAAATAGATTATCCTAGTCTAATCATGTGGGTCAAGTATCACATGAAAATCAATGTCCTTTGAAAATAAAGTCTTTTTTGTTTTTTCTTTAGTTATTGATTTTGTGTAACCGTGATAAGAAAGTTTATAGGAGAAAAACTAATTCAACCTCAGTAATAACAAAAGCTATAAGAAATAGGTAGGTATTAGTCTTAGGATAGTCTTACTATCTTTGGGGAATGTCAGAGCAGAATCAACATAAATTCAGCAAACATTCTGTTGGGCTATTTCCTTTCTCCTATCTTTCCAAAGGGCTACTTTATACCTTCAGTAAGAAATCTTCATAGTGAATATACGTATGCAAAAATAATGGTTGAGAATATAAATTATTAAAAAAGATAAGACATCAAGGTAGATTGTTCATTCTAATGTGATAAAAATTGCTGTGCCCACAAAATCTAGTATATATTGCACTAACAAAGTTGATTTTCTACATTTTGATTCAGGAAAGAGATTAAGCACATAATTAAAGTTAACATTCCAGAACAGGAGGTCTTTAAGGATTAATATGGGCCTTTGGAAACGGGACCCAGGATATTCTGAAGGATGCTAGGCAGAAGCTATTAACTCATCTCTGCCACTCTCTTTTGTATCATCAGAACCACTAGAAGAGTCACAACAGTAAAGGCAAAACAAGAACTGCAGCTATGACTGGTTTCAGCTCTTGACAGGTACTACACTGCCATTTTGATTTTGCTCTTTAATAGTTCTGAATCTGCACAGAATTCGGAACAGTACTGACTGCACTATCTGAACATATTCATAGTTTTAATAAATTTTGATGTAAGTTTGAATTGTTCTAGCAATTCTATTTTAGTGTACCTTTCTTTATAATTGCATAGAGTTACATACTCATCTGAATTCTGGACAACAGTTTTAGATGTTGCATGGATTCCTAAAATAGGGAAGTTATTGTGTACACTTATATCATTAGAACAGATCTGTTCAACATACTGCTTCATTAAGAATGGATCTGTTGCACAATTTTCAGGGCAATTACTGCAATAGAAGCCCTTGTTAACTTTTCTCAAGTTTTTATTTTTCCCTCTTGATTTCCTATTTCTAAA
Organism: Melopsittacus undulatus; assembly: GCF_012275295.1. NCBI lineage: Eukaryota > Metazoa > Chordata > Aves > Psittaciformes > Psittaculidae > Melopsittacus > Melopsittacus undulatus. The sequence goes on along the minus strand of NC_047529.1, from coordinate 96,893,793 downwards.
TTTAGATAGCCTTTTTTTATGATGTCATGGTTCTCGTGAAACATTCATAGTGTTAAAACATGCTGATATGAAATATAAAAAAGTACAATGTTGATATAAATATTACATGCTGATACAAAAGACAAGCTATGGGCAACGTACTTCAGATCCCAAAAGTTAAAAATAGAAATGTAGCAGTAAATAACAGGAAAAAGAGGAGGCAAAGGAATTAAGATTAGAGAGCAAGGCAAAGTTGATAAAATAGATTTAAAAGGACAATGCTTTTCCTCACTGACATCTATGAATGTAACCTAAAATAAGCTCAGCAGTCACTTTGTTGGAGAGAAACATTTAATTCACTATGAGAAATGCAACTTTTTCTTTTTTTTTTTTTTTTTTAGATTTATTTGCAACAGACAACAGTATCCTCCCCAGATTATCCACAAGAACGTATTCCATGCCTTTTTAAATTCACTTATGGGTCACAAATAATTTGCACAAGTATCATTATTAGATATTTAAACTATGAGCTGGTTTGCTTAGTTGAGTAAGCATGATAAATGACACATTATTCTTGCTACCCGACTGGATGAGCATGTAAGCAGTTTTTAATAAATAATGGATAGTCTAAAATACACTTCTATGAGCTCACGCCTGCATTTTTAAAGTTTAGCAGACATGAATGTCAGTAAATTCCAGTTGCCAAATATATATGTGCTGGGGCTTTTTTCTTTTTCTTTTAATATGTGTGCTGGAATATTTGCAGAATTTTCGCAACAATATTTTGCCAAGCTTTCATTTGCTACATCATATACTTTTGCATGATCACTGTATTAGGCACAAGCTCAGTCATTTGTGGGGAAAAAAAACAATGCTAAAACAAAAAAGAAAATCAGAACACACAGAAGATATGACAAACTTCACAGATATTTTTAAACTTTTAAAGAACAGAAAGCAAAATAAATTGTTCAGATTGATACTGTATTTTGCTAAATATGGAAATAAATTAAAGATGCAGAAATTCAGCAAAAGTGAAAAGTTGCTACAGCCTTTGAATCCCCAATAATCTGAACTAGTGTAAAATATGTACACATTTCTTTGGAATGTAAGAACTGAAATGAATTAAAAATGTGAAATAAAATCTGTGGCAAAAGTTCTTTATTTTTCCTTTGAAAAACTGTAATTTATAGAAATGAGGGTTTTTTTTATAATTTCTATTTTATATAGAAAATATTTATCCTTTACTGTGAAACTGTTGAAAAGTGGAGAGAAAAATGCATAAAGACTAGGAGACCTAGGGACTTTTCCTAATCATTTTTCAGAGCCCCTAAATTTGACACCAGCTTTGACTCTCTGGTACTCTTATTTCATGGCTGGCTTAAGCTGATCTAAAACTGCTGCCCTGGAAAAGAACGGTCCTGCCTCTTCCCTCTCTATCCCATCCCAAACTTCTTATTCCTGTCCTCTACCTTGCATCAGCTATAGTGACTTGTGCAGGCATGGGGAGATCAGGTCAATCCACTGATGTTGCTTAAAACTAGCAATGTTTTTCCAGAGTTAACTTTAAATTGATTTAGTTTTGTAATAGAAAAGCAGCAGCAGAAATGTCGTGAAAGCTGGACCATGTATCTTGGCATTAGGCTGGTTTTAGATCAGCTTAAATTGATCATGAAACTGAAATTCACCAAGATGCCTGAAAGAGATGATATGAATAGACAACCTTTGGTTTCTCCACTCTAAGAAAAACTGCCAACTCTGACTTTGGCTTTATTCACTTTTCTTGCCTAGTAATGTTTAAAGTCAAGGAATGCATAGAATATTTTTGCATTGCAGTTTCTGCTACATCTGTTGAACATAAGTTCTAGTCATATTTACCTCTTACTTCCTCTGCTATAGTCCCTGTTTTCAATCACTCACTTTACTATGGTGTTGTACTTTATATCATTGGGAGATATTACTGTCAAGACATATAGTGATATATATATATATTGCTATTTATATCAGAAATCATAATTCAGCACTTACTAGAAAAGATTCCACTTATGGTCCCAAAAAATACTCTTAAAAGCTCCTCATATTCAGGCTCAGAGGTAATCCTCCATCCTCACCCAGCATGTTTTCCCAACAAGCAACATAATTTTCCTCAACATCAGACAGGCCTGTGGTATAACTCAAGTATCTCTAAATCTGTGCAGTAGTGCTGTGCTTAAATCTTGTACATTTTTCCATTATAGTGTCTTTGCAATATGCCATTTCTTTGTACCTCACGAGATACCTGCCATACCTCAAAACTGGTTTTTTTTCACCTCTAAGCTTTGCAAAAGGAACTGGATACATTAAAAATTCTGCTGCAAAGACTGTTCCGTGTTCCGACTGTTCCTTGACCCTGTCTTAGGCTTATCCCCTCCTTAACACATGGCCTCTGTGTTCTTCAACCCCTACAAGCGCATTGTCCTGCTCTTCCCACACAGACTTCCTCCCACACTGTTTCTCCCATTCATCTCTTCAGATTGGATTTAAGATCTTGCTTCTGCTTCCTGTCACGTTAAGATGCTAGTATCTATCATCCACTCGTTAACATTTTGGAATATGTCTTTTTGAGTCAGCTTCTCGCACAGTGTTAGGTTCTGAAGGTCTTCCCTGTGAACTTACACAGTTTACCATGTCATTCTCCTGGAAACGCTTCCTTAAAATTCTCCTGTGCAAAACTTTCTACGAATCCCCTGAAAGCAGCTAGACTCTCCCAACTGCTGTCAGTCCATCATGTTGATGAAACTGTCTTTCCTGTTTCTTACATGCATTCTGTATCTTCATTAACCTAATTTTAGCAGATCAAAAAGATGCAGAGTCTAGAAAGCAGATGAGCTGGATCTACTGCCACATGTTTATTATTCACAGGGTTAGACCTGATTAGGCTTTCTGGCATCAGAACCTGCTCAGAGATGCCTCCAGGCTTCATTCAGACCTTTCATGTTGGGCAGGCCAGGTATGGCCTATGACAGAGAGCTTGGTGACGAAGTGGTCAACACTTAGGATATTATATATTGAAGGGAAGGACAGAGGAACGATTTAACAGATGTGCTTGTGCCTGCAGAAACTTATGGGTATGTTGATAATCTGTGCCAGGACTCTTGAGCTGTTGGCTAATATCCTTGCCAAAAGTCGTGGAGCTCAGATTTACACAGAGTATATTTGTCATTAGGATTGGTATTCATCAAATGTAACCTCGCTATCTTGTATTACTAGATGTCTTGATGCGAGTTGTTTCAATTTTTTCCAGAGATAACTCTGGAATTATCTTTAAAGCACTCAACATCCAACCCCCCCTCTCCTGCTTTGCCTTTGCTCAACTCCCAGCTCTCTGTGTTGAGTGTGATTGGTGACCTTTCTAAAGAAAGGCACCATGACTAAAAGTTGCCTCCCTGGCAACATCTATGCTGTTAGGGCTTGGAGGTAATGGATTTTTTTACCATCTAAAATATCATAAAAGTTTTGTTTTCATAGAAGATCACTGCTATAACGTGATGTCTGCAGCTTAAGGGGGTGGCCTTGAGAGCCTCTGGCATATGGGTTTTATGTATTAGGGTCTGTAAAGGAGATACCACTTCCAAAGATTTACAGTGTGCCAGGACTGTGTGCCAGATGGTAAAACCCATATGAGTCGTGGAGTCCTTAGAGATATTTTTTTTAGTTTGTTTTTGTTTATCATAGAGAACATGCTTCTGGGTTTTAAAGTTTCAGCATGTTCTGCCTACTGCGTCATGGAGAAAAATATTAACTCCATGCTGAATCCAGGCCACCGGGAGTTATAAAAACAGTGTTTAAAAAAGGAGGTAGGCAGGCCATTTCCAGGGACAGAAAAAAATAGCTCTTTTAAAATACATTCTTGCTATTTTGATACTAAAATGAATAGGTTGTTATTCTCTGAAGCAATTTATTCAAAAGATAAAAGCAGAGTTCTTTGAAACAAGTATATTAAAACACTCTGCTTATCCTGCTCACCTGGAAACGCAATATTGTTCTTGCTGTAAAGAATTACTCATGTTTGGGTTTGAGCATATGTTCAAATCATACCAGAGAGGGGCTTCCCCAGTCTCAAGGACAAATAATTGGTATAATTTAATAAGCAATTGCAATTTGAGGCAACAGAACAGGCAAACCAATGCAATTCATGGGACTTGCAAGATTTGCATGGGAGAGCCCTCATGCGAGTAATGCACACTGCATATTGTCTCTAGGACAGTGATACACCCAAGATCTATAGTATAATGGATCTGCTGCAATAAAAAGAACACACCATCAAGTTATTTAACTGGATTTTTCGTCTTCTTCGAAGCCTGATAACTACCATGCTTGTGAAAACTCATCTAAAAGCACAGTTTCTGTGTAGGGAAGAAGACGTGAGGTTGCACGGGAGTCCTGAGGAAACAGGACTGAAGGGTCCCTGAGGGCAGTGAGGCCTGTGAGGGTCCAGCCCTGCCTCAGACCGCTGCCGAGCCCCGGGCAGGGTTGCTTCCATGCATACTGCTTCCATCCCCTTCAAACTGGGAGCTCGCCGCCCTCCACCGCGATCCCGGTGGCCTTCCAGCAGCTCTTCTTCCTCCGCAGCCACCACCGGAGGCCTCGGCGGCTGCTGCCGCTCACCCAGGTAACCTGTGCTCCTCGGAGAGGCGCCGCCAGGTGGCGCCCGCTCGCCCTCTTCGCCGGCCAACGGCCTCCGCCAGCGCCCGTGGCACGCGGCGGCCGGGGGCGCGCGGGCGCTGTCACCGTGGCAACCGGGCGTGTGGGGCGGGGTGAGCCGCCACCATGTTTTCCTGTTTATTGTACCTCAAATAGCTGACCTTGGGAGAGACGCGGCTCCCGGCCCGCCTCGGTGTTATCAGCGGTTGGCTTTGCCTGCCTGGGAGGCCGAGAGCCACGGGCAGAGGGCTCTGCCAAGTTCAGGATTTTTCCATCAGCTACGCTGGTTTATTTCTAGTCTTTTCTGTAGCGGTCTCTTGATGCACGGGGTAGGCCCTGGTTTAAACATCTATATCCTCAGGGGTCCCTTAAGGGAGCACAGCGCTGCAGGAGTGAGCAGAGCTGGCTTCTAACTACACCCAGAATGCCCCAACTTTATATGAAAGTGAATTAATCTTAGATTTATCGTGAGTATCCATATTAAAATAACCACTTTATGCCTCGAATGTGACTGAGTCACTTCAACTGTTCTGCAGCTACCATTGACACACAGGCTATGGATGCGATCCAGGAAAACAAGATATTTTGAGACTGGTGAAGGGCATCTCAAGTTTGTGTTGCTCTCTGGTAAAATTACTCATTTTTATTGAAACCCACAATTCCTGGCTCAACCACGCTGTGATAAACAGGGGTAAAATGTGCCTTGCTTGAGTATTAATAGTAGGCTGCATACAGCTTTGTGCGAGTGAGAGATCAGTGCTGCGTGTGGAGGCGTCCGAGGCTAATCCCTGCCATAGACAGAACTGACAGCACAGCTACGTGGCATACATGGCAGATGAACTACATGAATGCTTTACATTTATATTAGTAAATTCAAAGTGCAAATTGGTAGTGGGGATTCTGTTGTAAAGGCTGAGGTTTCTAGTGTGCCGTTGGCTAGAAGTGGCTGAAACTTAGAAGAAATCTTCACTCCTTTACTTCCAAAACCTGGGAAATTAACATTAAGTTTACTTGCTTTTTGAAAAAAGCTAATGAAAATGTTCTGCTTTACTCTTAGTGTTCTTTAATTTGATCCTTGAAGGTGTTCTGGGCACAGCCTACAGCAAAGACTGATACACTAAACACCCTTGTGAATGACACCAGGGAATCACAGCATGGGCCAGTTTCCTTAATCACCTTCAGTTTCTTTCCCTTTAAATCCACTGCAAAACATGGAAGCTTTTAGTCACTATCTCAGCCACTTCAGGGTTTTTTATTTTTTCCCCCTAATCTAGCTAACACAGTCTTGGTTTTAGGCACCTGGGCCTAAGACAGTTCAATGCACATGGGCATGTATGCTCAGAATGCAGTGATCACCCTCATTCTACTTCTTGGAGAAGTAATTATCTCACCTCAGATATTTGGATCCAGTTTGCTGACTTAAATATGCCATTTTACATGCTTCAGTGAGTTTTTTTCTTTCATTTTTTCTGTTTCTCTTCTCTGAAAACAAAGATTTTATCAGCCAAAGCCAGCTATTCCACAAAAAGCAACTGCTGTGGAAAGCACCTAGGCAACTCTCAGATACTACTTAAGAAAGTACCTCAGAGCTCTGAAAGCATGACATGGAAGAAGAGCTCCACACCTGCCTATTATAGTTTATCTGCATTCATCTTGAAATTAAAAGAGATGTTTAAAATTGGTTGGGAGTCTGCAAACCATTCTTGGCAGAGGTGGAAAAGGGGAATGTGATACTGGCAAAATAAAGATACTAAAGTTAAGAAAATACAGTGCAAAAGCTCTGTAGTGGGGCACTGCCAGATTTGTGGGTCCAGGAGAAATTGCTAACTGTGTTGCTTAACACTTTTCTCAGGACCTCCTGAAGTCAGTGTAAAGATTTGTATGAGTGTGGTAGGGCAAACACGGGATCTTATCACAGAACAAAATTCAGTTGTACTTAAAATTAAGTAAATGGGGAAAATACTATTCTGGCATGATAGTGTGTTTTGAAACGCAGAGAGAAAAATCCCCAAAGAAGTCAGGGGTAGTAGTTCAGAAATTTACTTCTGAATAACAAAAATTTCACAGGCCAAAGTGTAAAGTGTCAAGGAGCTCCCAGTCAGACCCAGACTTGCAGCTGCTGATCTAAAACGTTAAACCAGTTTTTGATACAGCTTTGCAAGGCAGTTAGTATGCAGGACAGACATATATGTGAATGATTCATCACACAGAAGCCCTTTACAACTGAGCAAGCAGATGCATCCTATATTTCCAGAAGGGAACAGATCCATAAACAGAGAATCAAAGTAAGTTTATAGAGAGTAGACCTTACCAAACAAATCATGTTGAGCTTTTTTTGGTAGAAAAAACTTCGGAGCTGTTTTTCCAAAGTTTGTGCAGCTGATAGTTTAGTTGTCTAGAAGGAGGTTTTGGCTTTCCATGTAAGGTAAATATTTTTCAGGATCAAAGAGGTGGGAGACAAGGGTGGTTAAGAGGTAGCTACTCAGCTCTGAATTCACTATTATCCAAACAGATATTGTGTCTGTATTTGTGTCTAGTGCACAACTAATATCCTGCCAATAAACAAAAATATATATGGACACATGTTTTGGATAATATGAATAAAACACATCCAGAAACCAAACCTTAGAAGTTCTTGGTTTTATGGTCTACTTTCTTCTCTAGACTTCAAGAGGTATGATGTCTAGCCTTATGTCTTGCCACACCTTTTTCCATTGGCAGAAAAGCTTTGAGCATTTGCAGGGATTCAGGTTAACCACCAGCTAAAGGTTAAAAAATTCTCCATTCATGTGGTGGTAAGACCTCAGTCTGAGCATTCTCCTTAATCTAGCTGCTGCACCTGAAGATTTGACTTAAAAGCAGATAGAAGGATCTGTTGGACAGTGTTTTAGCTGTCTTCTGTTTTGAGAAAATGATTTGGGGATCAATGCAGAAAGGCAGAAACATACATAAAACACAGATCTCTCAAGCAACAAGCAAGAGCAAGGGCCTAAGCCTGAATGCAACTCACAAGACGAAGGGTAGAGGCGCCCATAGTGGTCTCTCACAGCTCTTTCCCAAGTCTGACCCAAAAGTGACACCACTGCCCCATATTGTAGCTGTCCTTGAGTACAGGCAACCAACCCCCAGGAGCAGGGCAGGGTAGAGGCTGCAGAACTGACTGCATTTAGGGCCCTGACAGACTTAATCCATCATCTGTCCTTCCTGGACATGACAAACACAATAACTGCACTGAGATTTTTACACTGTTCCTCATTGTTTTCTTCATGCATAGAAAAGAGAAGGAGGCGTAAGCTGTAATTGGCAGGAAGGTGACGAAAACATGTCAGTCTTGTTATGCCTGCAGAGTCCTCAGTGACCACTCAGTTCAGTGACCATCAGTTTGCAAGTACCATCTCAGCTTCCTACCTAAACTAAATACCTCCTCTAGATTCCCATGCATTTTTTGCTGACTTTCATAGGTCCTTGAGAGTTCCTGTTTCTTTTTTCTGTCCTTGCAGCAGCACCTTCTCAGGTTGCATTTGTTAGTCTCTGGTACAGATGTCTCTAAGCTTTATTCTGTGCTGCTGTGTGGTTGTGGAGAGCCTCCTTTGAAAAGATGCCACTCGTACTCTCTTTCAGTCTTCTTCTTTTGGATTCCTCCTGTTTAGAAGATCAGTCAATTACAAAAATGATAACTAACCTGAGGATCTGGTAGGAAGAGTTATGGTGTTTTTTTAGGTCTTGTAATATTTCAATGATAATTATATATTAATGTGTGTTTCTAAAATGGTTTAAACTTTATATTCCCTTTTTTCACCAATACCTTATTCCATATCTTAATTTGTATTGGTACTCTAGGTACAATTTCCATTTAAGTTGGTCTTAAAAACGTTTTTCTTTAGTAAATAAAAGAGATGATTAAGAACATCTTAATTGTGACACTAATTCAGAAAAGCAGACAAATTAAGTATGTCCTAAAAAGGAACCAAAATTGCTAATGCTACTTGCAGTATAATTTTTGTTATGCTTTTCTTAATTGTAAAAGATGATTTCTTTCTCTGCCAGGGATTTGAGCCATGAAAGTATATGGCCCATAAGATTAGGCTATGGGACAGTCTTTTAACACATTCATGGACATTATATTTCTCTTCTTTGCCTAAATTTAATCAGCATCACTAATTTGTCATGAGCAAGAAAAAAGGTCTAGTCTACTGACAAAGATGACAGTAATTAGTAGGTTCTACCTAATGTTAACATGTCAGTTGAATATGCTTCTGTGGTTTAATAACCTCCCAGTAGCCTAGCATTTTTTCAACTAGATATGTCAAAGGACTTGTGCCCAGCACTGGAAGCCTTCATATACTCTTAAAGCATGGAAGAGAATGCACTGAAAGTGTCATAGTTTATGCAGAATTACTTTGAATAAGTAGCGTTTTGAAAGAGCAGCCTCAGAAAATATGCTGCTTCCTAAGAATGCAGTTTGTAACTTTGATAATTGCTCTGGGTGCTAAAGTGACAGAAAATGAATGGGACTCAAATCCTTCACAGTGTCACAGGACATAGCTGAGACAGAGGTTACATCTGGAATTTGCAGAGATGATTAATCAGTCATGTAGTTAGCTATAAGTGGTGCTTATCCCAGGTGTTCCAAACAGCACAAACCTTTGTTGACTGGGTAGAATATCAAAAACTCATGGAGTGTTATTGGTTGTTTTTGGATTATCTGAAGAAATTGTTTGATAACAGTCCACAATTGTTTAGAAACCATTTCAGGTACATTCATTGAAGCATGTTAGAACTGCTGCTTGTCTCACAGGATGAAATGGATATGCACATACATTGTACATACATTTGAAAAGGTACTGGAGAAAATAAAGAAGAATTTTATTTGCAGGTACAAACTCTGTATCGGATCTCACCATTCCAGTACCTTTAACTGAAGCCTTTCTGGACTTTGTGATTTATTACAGATATAATTTATTTTGCACAGGAACTGCATGAACATGGTAGAGAAAATAGAATCTGTAGTATAGGCCTCCCAGACTTTCTGCATCCATCAGGAGGATGTGTGTAAAATTACAAGGGATGAAACAATAAGGACAAAGGTGTTGTCAAGAAGGTATATTACTGGGAGCATGGCATAGCTGCTTTTAGAAAAAGGGGCATAATGAAGAAATATATTGACCAGCTGTCACCAGACGAAAAGGTTTAGGAAGAGAAAAGTGTGCTGAAATTAAAGCTGATGGCCATGCAGTTACTGGGGAGGAAAATGATTATGCTTTTTATTGGCCTGAAGGGGATGTAAATGAAAATGTTACAGGAGAATGTGAATCTTTTAATACAGAGGAAGAGCTGAGAATGAACAAATGCCAGTTCTCCTAATACGCTACCGTCAGCCATAGGGCAAATACAGAAGAAGACTTTTGTATAAACATGTAGTGGGAGCCATGTTAGGTGTATGTTACATGTGGTTCTCTTTTTCATGAATCTACTCCAATGAATTAATTAATAATGATTAATAAATATATGTAACATATGTATTTATATATAAAACAAACTCCTAACTTATGAAGATTTTTAAGTATGTGCTGAAACAAAGCTTATATTTAAATCCCACTGAAGTTAGACATGCTTGAATCCTTTCTTGATCTTTCTTAGGCAGTTCCTTTGCTTTGCTGGGTACCTTGTCATTTATTGAAACTGGTTTTCTGTAAAGGCAGCTCCCATTTTGCAACAGAGTCAATATGATATGTTTCAGAAAACTATTTTCTCGTGAATACTTTGTTATTGTTCTCATTTTCTTTCATCTAAAATAACTCGTGCTGAAAATGCAGTCTGTGTATACTGGCAATTAAAAACAAATCAGGAAATCACTCTGCTGTATTGAATCACACATGCCTAGTTATGATTTAACATGCTGGGGAACCAAATTGGGAAACCAGATTCCACCCTCCCATGGTATTTTGTGACAGTGATAGCAACGATTTATTTTTTAAGAAAGATTGACTGGAATACGTATTTAATGCCTTTAGTGCTTCAGTATTTATTTTTCCCTGTAAAAGACCATTTTAGCTGAAGTATCAAACACTGCTTTCATAAACACTAGGCTTCTCATTCAGAATATTTTTTTTCCATAATTATACCATTAATGTATGCATCCAAAGATTCCTGTGGAGAAAAAAAAATATTGGGTTGCTGACCAGTAAATACATGTGGCTTCTGTTTAAAACGATATTCCAGGTAACTTAAAATGAGAAATCTTGGAGAGCATCCAGGTGTGCTTTTTCAAATTAAAGAAGGGTGTCTTGCAATTGGATATGTTTCTTCAGTAAAAAGCAGCAAGACATGACATTAAAAATAAAGCAAGAGAGAGAGAGTATGTGGTGACCTAACACAGTACACTGGGTGCAAATTCTGCCTTTGTTTTCACTGAAGCAACACTGCTGAAATAACAGCTGCTGGAATTAAGCCTTGATTTTTCAAGATATTCAATAAATAAAAAATAATTGATGTCACAGTACCTCAAAGTGGAGGAAATGCCCGAAAGATGCTGACATGGGCCACTCAGACAAGTTTGTTGGTTGTTTGCATCAAAACAAATTAATTCACTTGTTTTTTACAGATCTGTTTCAACTGCTGTTTCTCTCTCTAAGCAGTGAGAGAGTATGCAAAATGCTTTCTATGAATAAGCACAGAGTGATGAGACTGGGATCCAAAGATCTATTATACATGTAGGCAGTTGGTGAAGTCTGTTATGGACAATTAATATTGAAAAGGATGATGATGGTTATTAATACTAACCTCTAAGGGAATACTGAAACAGGCCTAACCATAGATAGCAAGTTCATATGACTGCAATACAATATGGCAGTAGAGAAAGGACATTGTAATTTGATGCTGTATGCAGAGAAGCTGTACCAGAGGGGAAGAAGAGAGCTGCAGAAAAGTGCAGTGCAAACAGTACCTGGAATTCTGTTTTTAGATTGCTGGCCAGGATGCACTGCTAGATAGAGGACACCCGAAGAGTGGCAAAATACTTGGGAACTGTTTTAAGACAAGTCTGTAGTCTTGAGAACATTTTGTTTTGCTGAGAACAGCTGAAGAGAAACCTAAGTTCGTAGATTTAAATTCCAAAGAAGCATGAGGATAACAGGTAGCCTATGGAGGGTCTCAATATGAGAATGAGAAGAAGAGCCCGGTCTCAGGGACATTTGGTGACTTTGTTGATCTTACATGCATTTGTCTCCAATTTTAGACTAGCTGCTAGGAATGACCTGACTGCTGTGAAGTATCTGAGGACACTCATCATTTGCAATACTTGCAATTAGCCTGGTCAGAATGTTAGAGACTGTAGAGGGTATGTCTGGAGACACAGACCAGTTGTAACAGGCATCATCTGAGCCTGTCTCAGTGAGTGAAGCTGCCGAGGCAACTTGTAAACTGGCGCACCAGTGAAGACCCTCATTCTTTGGCCAGTGTCATTCAAGACAGACAGGGCCAACTTGCTGTGCAGGCAGAGTAGGCAGTAGCCAGCGGTAGCAGAGCCAACAGCTTTGCCTATGCCAAAGGGCACAAGGGTTGTTTGTAAGAGGAGTATGTGCTGCATAAACAACAAATGCTTGTCTCCTCCTCTGCTGTGTGGCTGAGAGTGAGAGTTTGCCAACAGACAAGCAGCACTAATCCTTATTTCATATGCACCTGAAGAAAGCTCTACTGTTCCATCTCAGTTTGAGTCTCATCTCCCAGGGTATGTCCAGATCTTCTGAGCCCCACCATCTGCTCCACTGCCCATGAGCTGCCTTTAGGTCCTTTCACTCTGCCGGTGCATTTTGCTGCCTGAGTCTTTTTCCTCCATCAGCTTCCTTACAGCAACCTCCCCAACACATTTCAGTTCTCCCCCTATAGTAAGTTGCTCTAAAGGATTTTCAGAAGCAGATGATTAATTACGAGGTTAATTTTTACTGCCCTGAAAGGGCATCACAGCTTATGATAGATAGGTTGGTATAGTAACTTTCACATGGTGAAAGTGACCCTCAGGCTAGGCCCACATCAGCTAGCAGAGCAGCTCAGGAGGAGCAAGTCTATATACCAAAACAGTTGCAGTTCCTCATGTAAATGCTTCATGCATTTTGGAGGTTTGTACTCAGCTAGATCCCTTCTGATACAGTCTGGAGGTTGAATACCCGGAAGCATTTGAAGTGTGACAGGTCTGCTTTAGGCCTGCATCTTCTGGTTTAGCTCTGTCTGGAAAGAAACCTGTTTGTGCATTCCGAGGTGACTCCACAATGCAACCTAAAGCATGGAAAGTGGGGCAATTTGAACTCAAAGTCTGATTTCGATGCACCATCAGGCATATATGATTTCCAAATATTCTTAAGAGCCACTTCTAGAAGATTTGGGGTTTTAAAAGCCTTCATAAAGAACAAATAAATTGTATCCATCAGTGTGCTTTCATCTACCATTGTATTAAGTCTGCCAAAGAATTTTAACAGGATAGAAATACGTTTACTATTACAGAAGCTGAATTGTTCTTATAATTTTATATCAATTTGTGGTGCTTTGCAGTTCTTTTCAATGACTGTTCTCAGCTGTTTTTCTTTTCACTGAAATAAGAAAACCATAAACAGATTCTACAAACATAGTAATATTTGCTGTGTAAAGCATCTCATTTCAGCCTATCAAGTGAATGGAGATTATGTTATGGTGGAATTTGGAAAGATCACTGCCAGATTTTTTGCCTACTGAATGTTTGTGCCAATTGGAAGAGAGAATATATTGCTGAATAGATGGTGATAAAAAGTCTTCCCATTAAGGAGACCAGGGTATCAGATACTGTTTGGTGGTGGGCATTGATAAGAGTCATTGATAAGATAGAGGAATGAGCCAGGGCCTATTGCTGGGAAATGTAATGTCTACATGTCTCTTGTGTGGGCTGAAACTGAGGAGGGAGAAGGGTCCTTGGAACTGTACTGCAAGAAAAGACTAAAACTCTGAAGCAAGAACTTCCCTTGAATGTTAGATTCACGCTTTCTAATCAGCTTGTTATTTTTCACCCTTTCTTTGACTTCTAGAGATCATGTTCAGGTAAACAATGCTGCTTCTCAGAAAGCTGAGAGTTCCCAGACTATCCCTTTTCAACAGCTAGAAGCTGGCAGTGCAGGGGCCTTATGTGTGTGTACAAAAACTTCAGATCTGTGACTGTTGGGGCAGCTAGTTGCCAGTCTGGTCTAATGCAGTTGGGTACCCTCACTGCAGACCAGCTCAAAGGTATCTGGAGAAACAGAAATTTCAATATAAAGGAAGTTATAATTGTGAACATGAGAATAATAGGGGGAGAAATGTTGTTCTTTCCATGCAAGAGATGTTTTGCATCACAACAAAGAAACACTGGCAGTGGGTTAAATCTGATGTGCATAAAAAAAAAATAGCACACAATAGGCCAGAGAAAGAAACATAGTTAATCCAGTAACACCATCTTCCATGTGCATTTTATGTGGGGACTGTTAATTAATATTGATTTTTTTTAGGACTGATAAAACCAAGTTCTGAAAGAAATCTGGATCATTTGTACTTTCTCTCCAGAAGCAGGAATGTTCATCTGATAGGATATGATCTCTCTTTACCACCTAGAATGCATGATGGAATCCTCTTTAGCCGTGTTTAAATGTATTAGTGAAAGCATAAAGGCAACTAGAAAAATTGTGAAGAGAAAGTGCCAAAATAAACAAATTAACTTTCATTAGAAAAAATTCTGAAGCAAGGCTTCAAGTGCAATTTAGGACATCACACAGAGAAAATAAGATACAAAAGGCAGGCCTGGAACTGTGGGAATGAAACTGTGGATCAGCAGGGTACAGAAATACAATGCAAATATTTCACACAGGAAGTACTGCAACAAAGTCCTGGTGAGCTAATTACTTTTATACTTTCTGGATGAACATAATTTTAGGCCTGTTTTAATAGATTCACACATAATCTGGGAATAGCATTAGCAGTTCAGAGCATCTTCCATTATTAAAGTTAGGAATCAATAGCTACATACTAAGCAAGTTTTGATATCTGAAAGGAATACCTCATGTATTTATAAAATTCTGGCTTGATTACAATATAAGGTGGTATTTTCTTCTTGGACAAAATTTCAGACATGGAAAGGTAAAATAGAGATGCTTTCTTTGTTGAAGCCTAAGCCTTCGATTTTTGTGAGAGGTCTGTGAGTATGTAGACTATCTCAAGTCAGGGAAGAGGCTGGAACAGAGATGAAATTCTGGATTGATTGGAGGGCATTGATAAAACGTAACCACTTCCATGACACAGGGTTCAAATGGCCTTATATCACTGGTTGTTTGAAACAAGTAATCAAGACAAACTAAGGAGTAGAAAGTGCAAACAAAATAAGATTTACAAAAATCAAAGCAAGGTCTCTCTAGGTTTTTTATTTCTCAGCCTATGAAAAAAGCAGGCTTCTGGTAATACTGCTTAAAAAATACTCTATTGTCATTCTGAGAAAAACAACTCCAAAAAAATCTTGGACTGTCTAAAGCAGTTTGAAATGAATCATCTAGCATTCACATTTTGGATCTGTTCACAAAAATGTTGACAAGCTCTGAATTCTAGCAAGTTTCTGATTTGACGGATTTGGGTCTTTGTATGGAGTTTACATGGGTTACAGATTGAAACCTGTTTCTGTTTTTGTGGCCATCTAAATTGCTGTTGTCCTTGCAGCTCTCACATTTACATAGAGAAGGGTAAAAAATGCAAGGCTGTGAATTGAGGAAAAAACAGGCAAGCTAACTTTTCTAGGCTGCAAAGGAGGCAATAGCCTAAACATGAGCCTGGTGTAATAATTCAGGCATTAAACTTACTCAGTAAAGAATAGTCAAAAAGAGATGTATATCTGTATGAAGGTTTTAATAGGACTTTAAATAATAACAAGAATACAATAATAACAACAACAGTAACAAAATAACAACAACAATAACAAAATAACAACAGTAATACTGAACAGCTGACTGGAAGGTGTAGGGCACTCATATGGCCCACCTTTGGCCTGGATAAAAACACCTCTAAGATAAGGAAAAGTGATGATATGTATGGAGTACTCAAACCTGCTAGAATGTCTACTCCAGTCTGACCATCTGGGATTTACAGAGAGACTTTTGAGACATAGCCTGAAAAGCTATAAAACATAATCATGGTATTCTTCTGTTTGAGAGACCTTGAAGAGGATGGTAGAGACCTTCAGGAGGACACGGCAACTGCCATAACCTGATTTGATGCTGCTAGAAGTTACCCCATGGATACTACGACCTCAGTGCAGGACAGGCAGTGCAGCTTCTTGATCAGAGCTTTGGGTAGCCTGCGCCCAGCTGGGAGCCTGATGGCATGGTGTGCATCAACCAGAGGCTTGTGCACAGGTTGTGCATGTATATATATGTTTCTGGGGTCTTCTTCACCAGTGCATTCATTAATGGATTGTAGGGAGCACACACATGAAGTGACAGCACCCACATCTTCCTTGGGAGGTTTCTGCAAGTAGGGGAAGCAAGGTTCCCAGGAGAGTAGAGCTTGTAACTCATACTTCCACTCTATGTGTGTGTGTGTGTGTAGATGTGTGAGTGTGTACCTGTGTGTAGGAGAGAATAGGCCTTGGGATTACTCATAAAAGGCAGTTTAGAAGCTTGTGGGTGTTTATTAATGTTTCGTAAGTATATAGTATTATGGTTAATCTGTTTTACTGTTGATATTGGTCATGAATATATGGATTCACTGATTGCCAGTTAACTGTGTCATTAACAAATCAGTAAAACACTTTGATTCTAGTTTGTTTAAGCACTGAGCAGTTTTTCTCTGTGACAGGAGGAAAGAAGAGATTTTTATCTATTTCAGGAATAGGAGCGGATGTAGTTTGCCAAAGAAGAATGGGTAGGTGGCCTATATTAGTAATATAAACAGAATGGCAGAGGTGGATTCATGTGCTACACAGAAGAAAAAAATCCAGCTGATAGAGGGCATGTTTAGTAGTAGCACATGGTTGTGCTCCCTGCTGGGAAAATGAATTTGAGGGGTGAAACCTGGAGAACATTAGGACAAGCCCTGTAGAAGCACTTTCTCACACATCTTAGTGGGGATCTGAGTAAAGGAAGTAAATATGAAACCAGAAATTTTCCTGGACCAGGTGAACTGTCAGTGTTAGAGAGCTGCATGGGAAGATATGCCCTGAAAAGCTTGACAAGTTTAATGAAGCAGCTAAAGTTTTCAGCTGAGGTGATGAATAGATAAAAAGAAGGAAGTCTGGAACTCAGTAAGGCAGGGACTCAGGAAAGATGCCCTGATAAATTGTAGGAAAGAGCCGAGATGGAAAGGGTCATTTCAGAAGCAGAGATGAATCTACTGTTGTTTCACATGGCTTTGGAGAGAACAAATGCCCCAGGAGTGGGCCTATGCAATAAGAGCTATGTTATTCCAAAAAGAAGGAACATGACTGCTCCATATCCTTTGACTATGTCTGTACCACTGCTGCATCATCCATCTTCATCTGTGCATGCAAATCTCTGGCAACAATACTAGGAACTGAACCTTGAAAGAATTACAACAGCATGGCAATTTTCAGGAAAACTAGGGAATGAATGTTATGACTGAGAACATACCAATAAAAAAAATCAAACAAATCTACAACTTTTTATGGCCATATAATTTATGGGATGCTTTAATATTTATGTGGTGATACTGTTTATTATGCTTAGATTGTAGCTATTCCTGCTTCAAAATCTCCCACTTTTAATGGGCATTTTTTAGCTTAACCCAACTCTACCAGCTGCAGGTAATTTCTTTAAGTTGATGGTTTGTAATCAGGCACTAATTATAGCATTTTGACCAAAATAAATTGGAAAATATTAGGGGTTTAGCATAAAAGTAATTGAAAACTGTTTTGTATTTTGCACGTGCTGATTTGGAAGTATGAAATAGCATACTATTTCTTAATGTGATAGGATAAATATAATGAATAATTCTCAACCATTTTCAAGTCATTCAATAACAAGAGAAGATCCTTTACTTGTAGGTTTTATTTTTTTTAAGTTCTGCAATATGAAAACATGAATCTGTCTACTTACCAGAATATTTGTAGCTTAAAATCATGGAGGAAATTCAGGGAGAAAACTTTTGAAGGGAAACATAGTATTGTGGTATTTTTATAGAATGTATAATTGGGAAGTTGTGATTAGATAGGTACAATAACAACCCATATTAAAAAAGTTGGCTCTTTCACATATCATCTTATGTCAAACTGGCAGTGACTTAAGTATTGTTAGGAGTTGGTTCAGCATGATTTTGGCACCTTTTGTTCCACATCTGATACTTACTTGAGTTGAACATTTTTTTCCTTTACCAGTTTTATAAAAAGTTTGTTAGCTTTTATAGCTCTTCCTTTCCTATCATAAATTAAAAGGCTTAGGGAGGAGTTGCTCCCTTGAGTTACTTCTAAAGTTCCGAAAGTTTTGGCACAGCAAACTTCTTAGCATTCAATAACTTTCTAAAGAATACGAGCTTTCTGAGAGACCTGCAACAGCTTCATCCTGTAACTTTGTGAGTGCATTTACTGTTCCAGGGAGGGGTTGCCTTTCAATTTGGCATGAGGACAATGTAGTCTGATCAGTGTTGTCAAGTGTTTGCTGCTTGCAAGTTATTGGAATGGGTAGGTAGCCAAGAAAAGTTGCTATGGCAAAGAATTGTTTTGATTAAAAAAAAAAATAAAACAGGGAGGAGGGCAGCACAGACCTACCACCAAGAATAACTCTGTTGTAATGATGTATTATGAAACCAAAAAATGTAAATAGCTGGGTTAGTAAACTGTCAGTTACGAAGGCAGTAGTGATGCAGGGGTGAAAAAAAGATTAAGATAAAAAGAAGTGAAAGGAAGTGGCTTGGTAATAAAGATATGATGGAATATTTATTTTTTGGATCAGAACTTTAATTAATCTTCTGTTGGTAGTGACTGAACTGTATCATATAAATGGCAGTAGTTGAAAAGGGAGACCAAACATTGGGGAAAAACATAATGAAACTGTCACCAATTATTACATAGGTTTGGAGCCCACAAAGTATTATTTCTTGTGGGAATTTTAAGGCCTCATTCTGTGTATTGTTTAAATTTTATTTTCAGCTAAACCAGATTGTCTTCATTCTAAAATTGCAAGGTTTCTCACAAACTTACTGAAGCAGTCATCTTTGGGACAGCTGCCCCACACACAGTTATACAGATGTAATGCTAGCCAGATAAACAAACCATCCTCTTTAAATTTGGTGGTGGTTGTGAATCTTATTGTATTGCCGAATGCTGCTTCTTTTGTAAATCTTTCCTCATGGGGTGGGGAACCTAATCTGATGCAGTGACTGCTTGCTTGGACATCTGTGCAAAGCAGTGTTCATCCAGTTTGCTGTCAACAGCTTGAAGTCATGCACATCCTTATCAGATGCTGTGCTTCCAGACAAGTAAATGCATCGATGTTTTGCTATTCTTTCTTGTTTGTTTGGTTGTTTTTTTATTACCAGTCTGTGGCAGCCCTCAACAGAGAGTTAGAAAGTAGGAGAAAGAGGTTATTATCTCAGCTGGCATGGTGCAGGTGGTGCATTGGGTGCTGCCCTCCTTATCAGATGGCACTACCCAGGAGTCAATCCTCTTGTGAGATGCTCATGTTACATAATGGAGTCTAGGAAGAAGAAAGGAAGCACCTATGACAGGGGAGGTGGGGAGACTGAGGTATGCAGGACTTAGGCATGTGGGTCCAGTTCTAGAACTGCCAGGAGTCTGTGATGGATCATCCACCTATGAGCTTCAGGAGACAGGAAATTTGAAACAAGGGTTTGGACAGTGAATGCAAGAAAAGTACTTAAATGCCAAGATCTTAATCTGTATTGTGATCACTGCTATGGTGTAACAGTGGATAAAAGTAGGCCAGTATCCATACAACTGAACAATAAAGAAATAAATTACCAGCAATAGCCTGTACTTACACAGTTGTCTCCACCCATGGATTTCAAAGTTCTTCCCAAAGAAGCCTGATGCTGTTATTAATATTTTTCTGAGGAGTAAGCTGTAAAGACAAGGGAATGGCTTTTCCATGGTTACCCAGCAAAGCAGTGATACACCTGGGACAAGGACAGATGCCAAATGCCAGTCTACAACTATGCACATGAGAAAAATGCCTTCCTGGTTGTGGCCTGTTCTTTAAAAGAGAGTGCAGATTTGCTGTTACTAAGAATCTGTTTCTTAATATTGCAAGATAAATAATAAAAAATCCTGCTAACCTAAGAATTAGCATAGGCAGATTTCATGCTAACATATAGTTAAAGCAGCCATCTTCACAGTTACTATGAACTTAACCAATAAAGATAAATCCATTTTGCTTTTTCATTCTGTGTATCCATGTGATTTTCTAACAACATCTGTAGAGGATCATTGATAGCCTGCAATCTGTCATTTCAACATTGCAGATTATTTACTGGCTTATTTTTTTTCCTGCACTGTTTGAGGAGCAATACAGGGTTGTTGCCTTCAGTAAATTTTTGCTGGTGATGCTGCAGGCTCAAAAGCCCAAACTCATCCTGTCTTTCAGTGGAACAGCAAGTAGGCTTTGGGCTTTATTTTTGCAGCTGATTAAGACCACATTGAGAAAGGCCACTCCTTCTGAAGAGGTAAGTCAAAAGGCCTCTGGCTGTATCTCTTGGCCATAGAGAATAGTACAACCTGAATCAGTGTAGGCAACCAAAGATTAAAAAACTGTAGAATTTGCAATGAAACATTCCAACAGTCATCCTTCTGGTAAAAATAGTGTGTGAGAAAAGGACAATTGAGAGTAATTCATCCAGCTCTAGAAAGCAGTTACTGTGTTTTAAGTCATAACTAAGTGATGTCTATGCAAGGCTTTGTGTGCTCACTGAGGAAGATGTAGCCTTGATCTTCCTAGAACCTCTGGTAAATCCATGACTGCCTTAACACATAATTAACAGAACAGTTTAATACCTACAGCATTAAACCAATCAGATTCTTTGAAACCCAGCCAAACAGCACAGAAACTCATTTCCAGAGCTGACTTCTACCTCTTTATAGTTACCCTCCCAGTCATTTACAGAAACTCTTGTACATATTTGCTATGTGGTGAGAGTCCTGAATCCTCACCTTTTTGTCTGAATTCAGCAGCAAATTCCCAAATTACTGTGCAAAACTTAATTTTAGGCTGAGGTAGTCTGTGCTTTTTTCTCTTCTAGGTGTTATTTATGCAAAATTACACACTGTCACAGATGCAGTCCAGGGTGTGGAGAAAAATGGTCTTGCACTTTTGGGCGATGCATCTGCTGTCCTGTTTTGAGCTCTCTGGTCTTGGCACTGATCAGCACTGTGTTGCAAAACTGTGCTCCAGATGAGAAAAACAAGAGAAGACACCACTTAGGGAGAAACTGGGGGAGGCCTGGGGGAAATATAGCCCTAAGAGTACCCAAAAACATAAGCAGGCAGGTTGTAGCCTGCACTCCTGCAGCAAGAGGTGTGGGTGCTATTGGTGACAGATATGGGGGGCAACCCAAGGTGTGGCTTTGGTATGGATGGGTTATTGCTGCCAAAGGGTGCTGATGGACAGTGCAGGGCCAGGACAAGTGCTTCTGGAGCCTCCTCTCCTTCAGCATCTCTTGAGTCCTGCTCCAAGCATGGCCTGATAACTGCCAGGTGTCTTACACAGGGGCTGTCAGTGGCTGTGCCAGTGTGCACAGAGCCATATAAGGAACACCAGGATGGGATGGTATCTGTGTTACTCTCTGCATTGCAGCTGTTGCCGTGTAAGTGATGGCATCAGGGCAGTTGTAGTCAGTGCCACAGCATGCAGCCACCTCAGTCCATGGCAGGTTGATCTTACCTGGTGTTTTTTTACCTCCCCTACCACCTCATGTAGCTTCCCAAGACTTGGGGATGATGTGAACCAAACTCCAATTGAACTCTGGTGACCTGTTTTTTTTTTTATCACCTGGTCCATTCCCTAGTGACTCATCTGCTTTTAATGGAGCTGCTTTCAATTCATTCCAGTGCTAGTAAAACCTATAAAATCTGATGATCTGAAGCAGAAGTGAGAATGGTCTACTGGGGGAAAATAAATGTAGGAGTCATAGACTCATCTGTTTTATTATCTTACTTTAAACTAGACATAGGTGAATATATAGTAATGACAGTGCAGCTGAATTAATATCTCAGCAACATTAACTAGTGATACTGGTACACACGTGCCCCTTCCCCTTGTGCTTCAAGATCTCAAGTCAGGAGGTACTGGATTCCACTCAGTCGGTTGTTCACTAGCCCTGACCACTTTCTCATGCATGAATACACACATGCTTGCTTCCTCTCCCTCTGCTTCTCACAAAAACTCCAGACATTTTTCTTCTTTCATAATTTCCTTGACGTTCTATGGTCAGTTTTCTATTTTACCATCCAATTTAATCAGAGCTATTTAATATTGACATGATTTAAAAAAATACCATGTATTACAGTGACTCCCAAACTAAGAAGACTAGAGCAGAGGAAGTTTCCTGATAGTACAGAAAGTGAGACTGAAATACAGAAGCAGTGAGACTAATAGTAAAATTCATGCATGTCTTCTGACAGGTTGCACAAAAAGCACACTGAAGCAAGTATATAAAACACTCTTTCCTTCATCTATCCCTAAGTAGTGTTCTGTTTTTCTTCATCTTCATTTTAGTTGGCTGGCTTAAAAGCATGAAAAACCTATACTCCCTCTCACACACTTGGGGGTGGCATGTTGCTTTCTCTCTTTCTGTGGGCTACAGAGAGGTCAGGTTCCTTTGCTGAGACATGTATCATATGTAGGGAGGGAAGAATTTGGTGCCATCTGCACAAGCTTGAATGAGAATAAATTGCACCTGTATTGGAAGGATGTGAGTTGCTGTCAGATCAGTGATTCTGTTTTCCTTGCCTGTCTTCATTTTGCAAAATGGGAGGTGAGGACCTGAACTGGCAATCTATTGAGAATCAGGTTCTTTATGCTTTTTGGCCACACATTTTTGAGAGAGGGAAAGCTATTTACTGAGGAATTTAATCTGAAACCTGGAAAACTGCTTGCCAAAACACAAGTGGGAAGAAAAACCGAAATAAGCATTTTATATTACAGTCCTTAGGAAGCATTGCATTTAGTTTGCTTTAAAAGGAGCTGGTTATTGCTGGATGGTGACAAGGCAGAGGGTGGTAGTGAAGGGGTCACCCTTCTACAAAGCCATTTACCATTTTCTAATCTAAAAGCAATCTTTAAAAGTAAATGAAAAGTGAATGCAGCCTGTATGAATTCAGAGATGGCCTAGCACACAGTTACAGCTGCTTAAAAGAGGATTGAGTGTGTGTGTGTGATGCTGGAGTTTGGATATGCAAAATAAAGATCTGTTTTGTAATGGAGCTGAGTACCTGGAGCTTTCTTCTGGTATTAGCGTGCTTGTCAGATAAAACAGATAAATGCTACTCTAATCAATCTATTAAATAATTATTTTTTTCCAGTGAAATAGAGACTAAAAGTAATCTTAGCAGCAAAGATCTCATCAATACCTTTGCTTAAGTAGTATATGAGTACAGAATGCTAAATAGAGGCTACACTGATACTTGTGTATATACAGAATATACACACACATATACCTTCTCCCACCCATATTTATACTAGTGAAGGAAAGATAGGATAGCCAGTGTATGAGCCAAAAAAAACATTTATTTTGGACGATACCTTTTTAGAACTGACTTCTCTGCAGAATTCAGAAAATGCGTTTGAAATTAGAGAGGTCTGTTTATGGAAAATATGAAAAAAAATAGATGGAAGAGGAAATCGCTTAGAGAAATGCTAATCCCCTCCTCCACAAGCTGCCCTTTTCTGTGACCCTGACCTTTACTTCTGTCACTTCAAAAGATCCTTAAATATTTGTTGTGATATTTTGGGAATAGACAGGTACAGATAGAGCTATATGCTGTCTCCTCTGACTCATTCCTTCCCTACAGATGAAGGTATAAGGAAAAATAGATGTAAACATGCATAGAGCCACATTATTTTTGATGCAGTAAGACATTCATGTTTAAATTAAAACAGTTCCTCAAAGTTACTAATTTTTATTAGTGCAACACCAAGCTCTGAAAGAACTCAAAGGAGTAATTTCAGCAGTCATCATATTTGTATGCTTCCTAACTACATAATCACTTAACTTCTGATACTATATGTGGTGACACAGATACACATTTAGTTGAACATATTTTTTCTGTCACAGTCTGCAATCGTCTGTACTGTAGATATCCAGTTTGTCTACACTAAATGTGATATATTTCACACATGCAACTGTGAGACATGCAACTGTGAGAACAGTTTCTACTTTTATTAACACTATTACCATGCCTGCAACTGCCAAGTGCTATGCAGCAATTACAGCAAACTACTTAATATAGTGGCCAGTGGGAGAGGAGAAGACTCTTTCTTAGTGGCATAGTCAAATGCAGCAGCTGTTTTAGAGATAAAAACATGTACACAGCTGGCTTCTTGGTAGGTGCTTTTGTTCTCTGAAGCACTCACTTGCTGTAACTATACCAAAGCAAAGCATGGATTACACATTCTTGTCATTGTATTTAAAGATCTCTTGTTGATTTTTAGAGTGTGAGTTTCTGTTGTGCACTCCGAACATCAGAAAATATATGTACTGATTATGTTGATTATATTTCTGAAAGTCACCATCTCTGGAAATGTTTGGAATATGTCCCTCTTTGTGATCATCTCAAAGCATAGCTAAAACTCTTTGAAAAAGAAAATACTTTGGAAAGGATATATTGACCTAGTCCAAAGCATGTTGGCTGCTACCCGTTTGGGAATAAGGCTCCTTTCAGATGTATTGCTGTTTGTGCACCTGAAACTTCTGCTTATCTGTGCAAAAGTAAATCATGCTGTTTAAATGAGTGACAGAAAACAGGAAATTAATTGGATAACCTGTACAGAACACTGTGGGTTTTCTTACTGTTATCAAGTACATGTCATATCAGCAATTTGAAATTACTGGTGAGCCAATAGTACTGTGCCATTCTGTGATAAATTTTTATACAATTATTTGGTTTACTGTAGGGATACTAGCTGGCACATAATACTTTCTTTGTTTCTTTCCTTGAATTCGGGGTTAGGTTGTAGTATTTCATACCTGCTTTGCACAACCATAAGTGATCTGTTGCACATGTGGCACGCATCACATGTGACAAAACAACCAAAGCTCATACCTGGAACTTTATTACCTCTTAAGAATGCATTGTGGCCTCCTCTGCTTATTTGTTGTGTTTCTGTAGTTAAAGTATTACTTATTATAACTAAAAGTTAACCTTCATAAGCTAACTCAAAGCTGAAAAGTGACTTCAGTGTGTCACATGGAGAAATGTGCTATCTTTTAAAAAATAATGTATCTCCCTTTCTGGAATTGCTTTGCAGCTATGCTGTGGAGATAACGTAGCAGTGTCAAACACGCCTTCTATCTCCAAGAGAAAACAAACAAACAGCTGGGAGTGATTCCCCAGACAGTCATTCATCATGCAATATTCAGAAAGTCATGAGTAGAGATGCTAATATAGTTCTCACTTTCAGGGTTATTCTACATATGTAGGACAATTGTCTTCCTTACAATAGCAATAGGAAAACTGGAGCTTCTGCAGTCGTTGTGTGCTTATTTTTAACCTGTTAGTATTAACCAAGAATATCAGAACAAGTCTGATTGCTAGCAAACAAATACAGCAAAAATGTGAGTGAAATTGTGATGTGTGTCACCAGTTTTTGTCTATTTTTGCCCAGAAAATCCTCATTGTTTTTACCATCTCTATATTCTCCTGAAGCAAGATGATTCACAAATATCCTGTGCTGGTATCTTAGAACACACGCACCAACACACACACTTTCCAAGTGATAAGACCTTGGTTGGAAAGATTGAATATTCATTAATTAGTTTTCTTGAAGTGTCATCTTTATGGACAGATGATATTTTGAGCATTTCCTGAATCAGTTCTGGTGTTTTATAAGCACTATTGTCATTTTAAAAAACTGAAGTTCAGTTACAGAAAATACACTGCATTGAAAAATCAACATGCTGTGATTTTACCAGGAGTGAAAACTTACTTTTACTCTAGAGAGTACAGAGACTTCTAGCAGTTCAAATAATAGAAAAAGCAGAGTGCTTTACTGGCATTTTTAGGTCATGTTTCAATACATATTGAAATATTCTCTTTTATTCCAAATTTGTTCCAGTTTGAATTATTTTCATATTTCTTCCAGCAAATTCTGTTATGGAGTTTTGAACTCTCATTAGAACTATAATTTATTTTCTCCTCTCAGTTGTGTAAAGCCACTGAAACTGTGTGGCTATATTGGGAGCTAACTGGGTAGCAGCTGTACAGAGGTATAATTAATATACTACAGGCCAAATGCACATCTATTGCAAAAATTATATTTGCCCTTAATCTAATACGTATTCATGGAAGGACTGAGGGGAGGACTACTTACACTTTCACCTTCGGAGTTTAAAGTCATAGAATTCACCATTTTATGATGAAAAGCACAACAGTGAATATAGAGCTCAGTAACATAAATGAAGGAAAATCCCCTTTCATTTTGCACATATATATATTTTTTTTCTGAAGAAGGCTTTCATTGCAAGTGCTGTTATGTGTGGCTGTAGCAGCTTTCCAAGTGAGTCATCAGCCATGTTTGGATCCAGACTTTCAGTTTTACTGTGCAGACACCTGTGACTTGAACGAAAGGATTTCCTACATCAGCTGGCAGAAACAGTAGGTTTTTATAGTCTAAGGATCATCTGCTTGAGAAAAATAAGTAACACCCTGAAACAGTGAGTTGCAACCTTAAGAATCACTTTGTGGTTATGTTTGGCAGAGGCTTTCTTGAAGTGCCATGGCTGTTTGGTCAAAAGGAGTAATGGATGGATTGGTTCACCTCTGGTTCTGCAAAAGGGACAACATCTGGCTCCCCACTGCTCCTCAGTAATAAATACTGCAAAGTGCAAAGTGCGGGGTCACTACAAGGAGGTGGAATACCTCAGGCAACTCAGGATCCCCTGCATCAGGTCCACTATAAAATGCTACCCAGAACTGGAACATGGAGTAAAAGGACCTTTCCCCAGTTCATAGAAATTATATAGCTCGATGCTGTTGGAAGTATCATCAGATTCCCACCTGCATATTGCAACACCTTTTACTTTAAAGAAATCAGTATTACAGCATCTGTTTTATCTGTGAAGAAAGTCTAAAATAAAGGTAAACCAAGTATAACCACTACAGAAGAAATTTAGTACTTTTGGTCAGAAAGAGAGAAGAATCTGGTTATGAGTTTCTCTCGACAGCTGTTTTAGAAATCTCTCATTAGTTGAAAAACAATATGAAACCTGTTTTCAAAAAATAAACCTATTTGGGTTTTGATAAACCTTTTTATTTTTTGGTCTCATACTAATTTTTGTGTGAAGGATTTTCTTTATGAAAAATCAAAATGGAATAAAAAATTGACATAAGTGAAGATGTCAGTCTTTTAATATGAAGATGTCACATGGTAAAAAAAGCCCAAGCCACTTTCTGAACAGTTTTAATGAGATGGGAACTATTCTGTTGATCACAGTGGAGTTTCAGTAATTTCATGTTAATTTTGTTCATTTTTTTCCCTGTAAGAAAAGGGAGGATTGAAGATTTACACTATTTATTGTGATTGATATCTCATTTTGGCTGTCAGTCAGCAGCGGGCTGTTGTTCCTGGTGCAGGTCAGTTGTGAGAAGGCAGAATGACCACAGGTATGCCTTTGTCCCGGGCACCGGCCCAGTGGAGCTCAGCCAGCATTTCCAAGCCCACAGGCACTTGGGTGTCTCCTGAGGTGACTGTAATGAGATCTGGTCCCACATACTCAGTAGATGGAGTCCTTTAAAATGAACTGCAGCAGCTAGTAATGTTTATGTGTTCATTAGACCTAATTTTTTTCCTTGCTCATAGTCGCATGCACTCCTGCAATGTACTATGCAAATGTAAAATTACAGTTAAGTAGTCAAAAGTCAGGACGTACAAGCAGAGCTATGCCTTCTCTCAAATATCATTACCCCCGAGTGTTAGTAATTTCTTCATGCCTCTTAATCATACTGGGCTCTGATTGATTGGAGCCTTAAGGGCACATTTCCCTTTGCATGGATGTTTTATTGAGCTTTCTGTTTCATGCTGATTAATCTCATTCTGTTTATGACTATTTCATTTTGGGATACATATCAGTCTCTGGGAGGGGAGAGTCCATCTGTGCCTATAGAGATCAATCGTTTGTGTGCAATTAGTCTATACAATTCATAGCCTCAGATTAGTCTGTATAATTCATAGCCTCAGATCATTCTGTAAGAGAGTGCTTCTCACAACTGCCTCCGACTTGCTGGTATGGATTCAGAGTCACATGGAATTATTAAAAATTTCCTTTCAAGATATAACTTCTAACTGCTGGACAGAACCAAATGTTTGTATTTCAATTTCTGGGGCATTCCTTCTGAAAGGTTTGAGAGATTGAGTGAGCTTTTTATTTTTTTCTCAACTCTAAATGCAATCCTTTTGTAAGTAAAATGCTTTTTATTATCCTGGACTGGGAAAAAAAATCCGCAGAAAGCTAGAATTCTTTTCATTTCTTAGTTATTACTGTCTTACATTGTCACATTGTCACAATGTTTATTTTGCTTTTCCTTTTAGAGGCTGAAATCATACCAAAAGGCCCACTTCTTGATAGTATTTGAATTGATAGATACTTCAGGCTTTAATTCTGCTGTTACTGTCATGTGTCACAGACTATTTTTATTCAAAAGATAATATTACTTATATAAACAAAAATTTCCCACACTGTTATGGGTTTAGAGTGTGTTTTTATGAATTTGAAGGAACTGTTTTAGACTACTAGGCTGAATGAACCCATGGTCTGACACCGTTATTTTGATATCCATATGTAGACAACTAAAACGAGTGGGGGCACAAGTCCACCTTTAACTGTGAAATACAGACTGGTTTCATATTCTAGACCAAAAAGTGTCAGATCTATGGTATCAAGCTGCACTAATTTATTTGGTTACATGTCCCACTTTATGTCATCAGCAGACTCTGTATTAGGGAAAATACAGTGTGTACTAGTCCACATATTCTGTAGACCCCATTTACGCCAGATGCTGCAATCTTTCCCTTCCTGAAGTTACTCCACATAAGCTTGTTTCCAAAAAAAAATGAATCTGTATGTCATACATTGATAAGACTTTCCTGCATGGTTATAAATGCAAATGCTATTCTGTTTCCTTGTAACACAATTTAATTAAGTTACACAACTGTCTCCTTAGCACAGATTTGGCCACTCTGTTAGTCACTAGTTCAAAACCCACTCAGAGGCTTGCAACCCAGTGTAGGCTTGCTATAAGCCAGTATCTCTAGCACGCAGAGAGACCAGGTTGTTTGAAGAGAAATGCTTTTCATTTTTTATTTTCCCAGAAAAAAAAGGTCTGTTGTTGAGGTGAAATCTCAAAGTTATACAAACTGTGTGTGAGTTTTATAGAAAAAAAGTCCTTATATGAGGATCATGTAGTCTGCGTGTGCTTACAAAGGGGTATGTTAATGGAAAATATATTGGCAACGCAGATAAACCACCTGCAAACAAAATTAACTCACAATGTGAAGCGTTAGGAAAATAAAAAGCAGGACACATCTGAAAAGGTGGAGATGCCTCTTGATGCTTCTTCCAAATACTGAAATAAAATTATTAAGAGGAAAATAGAAAAGTTTTTAATTATTGTGTTTCTCTATCAACAAATTTCAGTAAACTACCAAAGAAAAGCTACAGTTATAAAAAAACATCCAACCATAGCTCTGAGTTACCCAACAGCTGGAAGAAAGCAAGCCAGGCACGTGGATGTTAGAGACTGAGAAAAAAGGGGAAACAGGATGGCTGCTGTTCCTTTACAGCCCCACTTGCTCACCAAGAGGATGGAACTCATGGTTCTGAGTGGTCACAGGAGAACTTTGTCCTTTCTTCCTCAAACAGAAGTAAATATTCTGTGGCATTTTTGTATAATGAATCAGATCTTTGAAACATTGTCCTCAATGGTCTGAAGTATCACCGGACTGGCAAAAATTTCTTTAATTAACATTTTTGTTTGTTTGCTTGTTTTGTTTGGGTTTTTTTTTGTTGTTTTTTTTCTTTTTTTTTTCTTTTCCTTTTACCTAAATTGCTCTTTTTTTTTGTCTCTAGAAGACTGTGTTGTGTGGCTGTTCATCCTGCCAGTAATGAACAACTTTTGGCCAGTAATGGGTTTTCTAATAAAATGTCAGCAAAGCCAATGTAAAAAGAAAAGGAGACAGGAATGGAGGCTGCAACAAAAGGCTGAAGAGCACCAGTGATTGTAAATGGTGGGAAGTAAACTTTTGAGTGCATTTCTACTCTACCTGGCACTTTTGTGAGGCAATGTCTATCTCACTCCCAGCCTGAAGTGAGTTCCTGCATTCTGCTTCTATTGGCGGAAAACCAATTACTCCTGGCATATCAGGCCCTGAGTGTTTTAAATTCAGAACAGAGTATTTTACACAGCTGCACTGTGAGATTTTAATTCATCCATATAATAGCTATATGCTTTGTCCTTATAAAGGTGGTTTATGATTTTGGTCATTTGACACTATTGCCACTGGTCTTTGCAATTCTTAAATGTATTCTTTCCACAATTCCACAAAGCAACAATTATCTAAAAAAGGAAAAAGAAAATTGTTATTTCTGCTTGAGTATAAAGAGGAAGACAAGAAACCTGGCAGAATTTAATATTTTAACTTTCAAGAAGTCTGAGATTTACCAGGGGCATTCTGGTCTTGAGATTTAAAATTTAAATAGTACGGAAAGCATAAAGATATTATTTTTGACGGTCTATTCTCCCTTCCCTATTTTCTCCTAGATATGTATTTTTTTTTTACTTTTTTACTAAAATCTTAATTATGAAACTCATTCTGCCTAACAATAGTTTTAGCAAGTAGGTCATCAGCTCAGTTCTTTAGCAAATCTTATTGCTTACTACCATATTCTAGGCTATTGTGCAGATATTTTAATATGTTCAACTGGAGATAAATTATCCTGGAGGACATTCACGGTTGTTTTGGGGTGTGCACTGGAGCCAAAGCAGTATTGCTATGGAAAATCATTGAAACAGTGATGCCTCAAACTAGAGAGTCTCCATAGCAACTTAAAAAAAATAATGACAGCTGTACCAAGAAATTTGCTAATAGAAGCTCTTAACACATTTGTCTAGACTCAGTCATACTTCATACTCATTATAACCAGTACAATGGTTGTAAAAAAATGAAGTGTACTGGAATAAATATGGATTATTGGCTTTTTCTGGCATTTCACACTGACTCTAGTGAAGTTATCTGACCTTGTCTGTGGGCAATATAACCATAACAGTTAAATGTAAAAATTTAATATATCTTAATTACAACTTATTTTATTCTCATATGTACAGCATTTCATTTGTTATGTGCTATATACATAACTGAATTTTCTCATTTACAAGCATAAAGCTAGGTCTTCTGAAAACAAATAGGAAGATTCCCATGCTCATAATGTTAAAATTATTGACTGCTACAGTCTGTTTAAAAGATTGAATGAAAAAGGCAGCAGTTGTAGAGACATTGCTTTAAAATGGTCTCACTCAAGCCCAAATTACCGACCACTGATAAAAAAGGAGAAGGATTCTGTAGGATCAAAGTCACATTGATAAATCACAAGAGAGATTGATAACTTTGATGTCCTACAAATGTCCAAAGCCACTACAACATAAGACAATGTCTGTGCAACCTGTGAGCTGCAGTATGTAGCAAGAACAAATACTTTTATGGGTTGACATCAGTTTGAAAGACGTGTCATACGGTGCTGATTTTAAGGCACCCTTTGAATTTTTAAAATTATACATAAAAATTTGCTATATATATAAAGAAATTATCTAATGGGACAGAATTTGATACGGGACCTTATGAAGTGAAGAGTTAATCACAGAACTGAAAACATAGATGAAACTGATCTTATCTTGATTACATTTTTACTGTGAGATCTGCCAAGAGTACATATTCTTGAGGGTTTGAAAAGGACAATTTAATAAAGCTGAAAATAATTTTGAGACAATCAGCTGGAGCAAATGTAAACAGAAAAATGAGAAATACAATTGTCTATTGTTAAATAACATTTTACTAGATGCCCAGATTGCATATTTCAGAATGATGTTGTTGCAGTGACTTAAGGAAATTACAGGATGGGTCAAAATAAAATGAAAAGCATATAGGAATCATAGTGACTATAACAAAAAAAAAATAGCTGGAACAGTTATAATAACAACTGTCTTGGATTTTAGAAAGTAGTGAAAGCAAAATGTTAAAGAGAAAATCTATGCTTAGCAGATCTAAATATGAAAAGGTAGTCAAGAGAGTTCAGTTGTACTGGGAATCCTGACAATATTATTGCTCTGATGACTGTATGATGAAAGCAGAACTGACAAAAATTTATGAAAAGCAGAATTTCAGTCACTTGGTGTCTGCATTTGGGGAAAGACAGATGGTAGAGTTGTATGACATGACGCTGCAATCCTTTTATTTTTAACCAGTTACACAGCAGTTTATTAAAGTTAGACATTTTAAAATCTGCATATCAAATTAACTTGCATCTGATAGTTTTAAAAGATCTAACAAAAGACCCCTATGGGCATTTAATGTTGATGATTACGGGATTCAAACAGGGGAATTTTCAAGTTGGGAAGAATCTCATGTTGTGCCAGTATTTAGAAATTATAACAGGACTAACTCAGGAAATTAAGGGCCTATCAAATTGAGATTGCTCAAATACAATTAATGTCCATCAACATTAGCTTCGCAAAAATAAATTTTGTCAGACTAATTTGATATCATCCTTTGATGAGATTACAAGTCCTTTTCAATCAAGATAAGATTGTTGATGTAATAAACTTTTGAAAGGACTTGCATTCACACCAGAAGGCATTTTGTTAAGAAAATAAAACCTAACATCTATGAATTTGATTAAAAATTAATAGGTCTTATAAGTGTAAATAAGGAACCTTCATGGGGAGTTCCTCCCCCCGCCCTTATCTTTATTAATGAGACAAGAAAACAACATCTTCTTGGTGAAGTTTCCTTATACCACTAAAACTGGTGGAGAATTAAATAATAAATAAGGCTGGTGAATGACAGAGAGAAATCTGAATTTCTTTACAAAATGGAACAAGGTGTTTTTTGGAAGTCTGTGCAGTGAAGAACAGTGTGAGCCACACTTGTGGGATGGAAGAGACTCCATGCTGGGAAATAGGGACTGAAAAGGATTTAAATTTATGATGGATAATCAGATACACATGGACCTCCTGTGGTGTGCCACAGCCAAAGTGCTAAAATGATCACTGGACTATGATCAGGAGAATATGAATAAAAGCAAGGAACTTGCATTACTCACATCAAGATCTACAGTGAAGGAAAAGGGAAGGTGCTACACAGGCTCTTTGGTGAGGACTGGCTCGGGGCTTTCTGCATCTGGTAGAGAAAGTGGGGCGCTGCACTGCTCCCTTTGTGTACCTGAAGACTGTAGTGGACTTCATCTGAACAGAAAACTTGAAACCATGATTGATTTCCAGGCTTGATTAGCTGCACTATTGGTCTTCATACAGATTTTAATTCAGGGAAGTCCTGTAGATGTGTGGTGAAAGGAATCACATTAGATAATGAACAGATTCCTTCTGATATTAATATCTTTCAGTCAAAAAAATGTGAAACAGGCATATATTATTCTGTTGAGCAAATCTGTGACAAGGATTTAGTGTCATTCTTAAAAAATGTGCTTTACAAATAATTTTAATTTATAAGCTAAACATCAGGCACATAAACTATGAAATTTTCTAGTCACTACATAATATAAGATTGATTTTTCTGATTGATGTAAAGAACAGAAATTCACAGGTTACAAAAGCCAGTCTTTCATCTGCAAGGAAGCATGTTCAGAGATCCTCATTTCTGTCTGTTTAGGAAGAGGAAAGAGTAATGTACTACAGCTCTAGAGACTCTGGAAGCTGGGAGGGTCTCTCCTGCTGTGGGAATACAAACGGCAACTCCAGCTGACATGTGGGCCACCCTTGTCCGCCTTGCATGGGGTCATGCAGAGATGTGTTAGGGCATGCAGACAAGGGGAGGAGGGACCGGGGGGGCTGGAGTAAGTGCATAGACAGACACTCCTGTCACTACTATGATTTTAGAAAATACTCTCTTTTATGCTTTCAGATACCTTTATTTGTTCAAAGTTTTTTTTTTATTATTTATTTTTGGTCAGTTTGCTTTCAAGTACATATTAACTCAAGCCATTTTGTTTCTCCTTTGTTATTGTACCTGCTGGCACCTCTTTTGCCTCATTATACCTGCTGGCATTATGTTGCTTACTATTGAGACATGGCTCTCATAGCTGATTTAGCCATCCATTCCTCTGCCATTTACCCCTTCCTGCTTGGAGTGATTCAGAGCCTGGCCTTTGCACACAGCCTCCACCAAGAAGTTAACAAAAACTGAGGAAAGTCTTTTAAAACACATCAGCACACCCCACTGCTTTTACATTCAGTCATTTGGTCTGTCTTACAAGCATGCTATCTGCACTATCAGTGAGATGACAGAAACCATGCCTTCCTGTACATTGTTGACAGAAGTTCCAAGATGATCTGTACAGTTTGTGCACTCCAACTCTGCTAAAAGGAAAAACAGCTGAAGTGACTGAGGAACAGTAATAGAGTGGATTTTGGTGGGCTGGGGAGTAGTGCTGTGGCCCTTGGGAGGGGCACTTCTCCAGGTTGCCCCTAGAAAGACCAAGCATCCTAAAAGATAAGCATCCTGCAGAGGTGACCAGAGAAGGGCAAGTTTCCTATGGCTTCTTCAGCTATCTGGTAGCATTCATGACAACTTCAAGAGCCAGGTCCCTTCAGAGATTGCCTCGGAAAACATATCATATATTTGCTTAATTCTCTAGCTTTCAACTTTTTCCTATTATTTTGTGATAATGTCCACCAGCTCTCTGAAAAGTCTGTAGAGCTCTCTTGTTTTACACTCTGCCTCAGAGACATTTAGATGAAGCTGCAGCCTCAGCATTACTTTGCTTATATGTATGCTTGTGTGTGTGCATGTACAATCTACATCTGGAATGAGGGCCTGTATTAAAATATAATTATATAATTATAATAATATATATATAAATATAATTGTAAAAATAAAATGAAATGGCCTCATATGGAAAGCATTTGGAAAGGAAAATACCAGAGTAAAAATGGAAAAATAATTACGTGTCAGGCCATCTGCAGGTTAGGAGCAGCTCTCTGAGAAGCCAGTGGGATTTGCTGGTGCCCTGCATGGGAAGGCAGAGGCAAAGCAACTACAGCTGGCCCGCAGTACTCTGATGACCAAGGCTTTAGTCATGCCTACAGTAAAACTTTTAGCTTTAACCTTAGTGGCCTCAGGAGTATTTCTCAGAAGCTAAAGACGTCAGCTTTAGCAAGACTGTGCCCATAGATAGTAAGGACCAAAAGTTTGATCCCTGGGGGAGGCAGCAGGAGGCTTTTGAATGTGCATGTGCCAGCAGATATCTGGGACATGAGGGAACATCTCTGTCTTCTTTGATAAGAGGGGGGAGTTCTGCTAACAGCCAGATTCATATATTAGACCCATCTCACTTTATTCCTGCACAGGGGTAAGAGACCCTAAACTGCGAACAAAACCATTGTACATGTTGTTATCTGACAGGCTCTAAGTTACAAAAGGATTTTAATACCGCCCTTCAAGGGATCAGTCAGTTAAAGTTAGCCATGATTTTAGGAATCTCAGAAAATCAGCCACCTGATAAACTCTCTGTTTCAGGTTACAGTAAAATACATTAAAGAAGCGTGTTTTATGACAACCAACATAAAGAAGAGGTATTGTAGCAACAAAGCTTTGTCTTAAAAATTATTAAATCATTTGGTTTTTCAATAATTGAAGAAGCTTCATTACCATGCAAACAAAAAACAGGTTGGCTGTTCACCTTTTGTAAGACAGCATTTGCATTCCTATAATAGAAGGAAGAACCTTAGAAAAGTAATGAAGGAGCATAAAAATGCAAATTACTGCAGCTAATTGGCTGTGCCTTCTTACACCTTCTGAATTATTAATTTATGACAGAGTAAATCTGTCCTTTTTAAATAATATAATAAAGAACAACAACGTGTTCTATGCTGTTGAGTGGGTAGTGTTTGCTCCCTTAATTTTATGGTGAGTTGCTTTTGTTTGCACTAGCAAGATGCTTGCATTGTTCTGTAAAATTCTGAAGGTCAGGCATTATTCTCCTGCAGACTGACATCTTTATATTTCCTACATCTAACTCCTGACTGGAAAAATAATATTACAAAAGATGATGCCATTATTACCATAATGCTAATTTCATTTTGTGCCATTGGCGCTAATGTTTAATCGGAAAGCAGGCTCAGAATCCTGCAGACACCTATTTACCTGCCAATATGTGAGTAATTTCATCCATTTCAATGTGTTAAGTTACATTCATCATTGGTTGCTATGCAGGGGGTTGAAGAACTCAAGATAAAATGAAATATTTGATAACAGGGTTGATCTGTGTGCATTTTCCCCCAAATAATATTTCTTCTCTCATGTAGAAAATTTGGGAAGGTTCTGAGAAGCTGCTTATTTCATTTGGGATTTCCAGCCCTGTGGTACCCCTTGGTGTACATGAGCATAATTTTGCAAGTGCTAAATAGTCTCTCTGGCAGGCCCGTACATTCACTGTGTACACATAGTCACAAGGAGGCCATCACATTCACTGTGTACATTCACCAACACCATGCAGGGCATAAGCAGCATATCCAGTGCTTTCTGAACTTACACTGTATTACCCAAAAGCTCTGCATTGGATTCATGTGTTTAAGTACTTTTGTGGGACAATAGTTTGGAAAATAATCTCACCTTGCATGATTTGCTTTTTCCCTGATGGCTTCACATATATCCCTATAGCGTGCCTAAATTAAGCATGTTTCTTTTTAAAAAGGTATGTTCCAGCACTGGATGCTTTTTCATAAGTGATGCCTGTTTGACCAAGATTGGAAGAATTTCTCCTGTGGGATGGATCATTGCTTTAGAAGGCACAGGTGGCAGTCACAGGCAGTAGCTGGGAATGCTTCTGTTTTCCTCCTCCTGTAAGGCAGAATGTTTAGTTCTTAAAAATCTGCCTTTTGTGTTGAAATTTCTCATTCTTTAGTCCCCAAATTATTTCTTTTTAAAATGTAGCCAAGCAGGTTAAGTTTCGTTGCATTTACTTTTCTTTTGTTTATCTTTTAGGATTTTTATAATTTGACTGTGCACAAGTTTGATTGCTCTCCTTTTATAGCATCCAAAAACTTCACTAGCATCAATGCATTTCCCAGGTGGGAAAGGACCATTATCACCACTTTAGAGAGGTGAAATTTAGAGGTGCTGAGTAGGAAAAATAACTGCCCAGGTCTGCCTATCAAAACTTGGGCTGGAATTCATACTGCTACCCCATTTGCTCCAAAAGCCACTAAGCCATCATTTTTGCAGACTGGATTTTCAGAGTGTTTTCTAAACAAAGGGAAAGAATACCATCCTCCCTCCAGGATAACAAAAAGGCTTCTTGTGCACCAGAAACTCAGTGGCCATTGCATGCCAGTTTTTATAGAGCTTATTTCCCTATCTCTATATATCACTGAGAAGCTCTCTTTAAAGGTTTGTGGAATTATAGTTCAGGATCAAGCTCAAACCTACTGCTATTTGAAAGGGTCATACTATGCATGAGGTGTATAGTATGCATTGTTTAAAATATTAATGGAGCATGTAATAGCTGTTAAAATAAAGCCAACAGGAGCAGTGGAGAAGATACCCTGATATAATACCCAGAACAGCAAAGAGGAAAGTGCCCAGGGACAAGTATTTTGGTAAGAGCCTATAGGTGGTAATTAAAGGCATTTAGGAACAAAAGGATTTGGTCCAGGGAGATGTATGGGGAACAAGGCATTTGCCTAATACTTGCTGATAGTGTCTGCTTCAGCCATCTCTGAACACCTGGAACCTGTTTCTCCCTTTACTAGGAAGGAGAAGAGTAGCAGATGTGTTTATGCTCTAGGAGTTATTGAAACAGAAAAAAAGACCAGGAAGAGATAATAAGTATCTGTACATCCACAGAGAGAATGGAGAGGAGTACAGGGACTATTAATTTTCGTTTGTCAACAAGCCAAAACTAAGGGGCTTAGCCTGCAGCAAATTAGATTAAATATCAAGGAAAAGCATGAATTAGTCATGAAGGGAATATTTTCGAATCAACATCATTGAGACTATTTAAGGCTAGGCTTCCTAAAGCACAGCTGGAGATGGTTTAAGGTCAGTTTAAGCAGCCCATCACAGAAAGGGCATGTTCCAGCCATGAATGGCCTTTGAACCTCAGTGAGGGTTTTCTTCTTTCTGGAAAGTGACAGCATAGCTGAGTAGCCCTCTCCCCTCATTCATGTTTTAGCCCATTAGCTGTACACTTCAACTATTTCCTTATTAGCATTTGAGGAAAAGCAGGCCTCTGGAAATGTGCCACTCTCCCTGACTTGCTGCAGGGCAGATGGAGATAGATGTTCATTCACAAAGTCATGGCAATTTTCTGTAGGATGTATGAGTAGTCACAAACTGAGCTGCTTTAACAGTGGGATTTTGGAGTCATACTTATTACCCCAAGAGGAAAGAAACCCAGTATGGTGACTGAGAAGTGCCCATTCCTTTGGGAAGAGCCATGTCAATTGCTCCCAAACTTGTGCCTTCACCCCTGTGCAGACAAAGATGTGGTACCACCTGGTCGGGTCCTCACCATTAGGATAACCCCCTCTTTTATTGAACTGAGCGTAGAGAGAGCATTGTTTCTACCATGCCAGGCGCTGAGGCTGGCCCACGGCGGCAGTGCCACCATGCATCCCACCGGGAATCGCGGACCGGCACCGCGCTATGCTGATGCCGGAGTGCCCTCTAGTGCTGACGGCATGGAGCGGCTCCCGCCCAGCCGAGGGGCGCGAGGCGTAACATGGCAGCCCCTGGGCATGGCTTGGGGCAGGCTTGCCCCGCTGGCGTGGGAATGAGGACAAGATAGCTCCTGAGGATCCACAGCTCCCTAGCCATATGGCTCCTCTGGTACTCACCCCTGTGCAAAATGAGCCAAGGCTGGTCACAAGTACTCCTCTACCTGTGCTTTTGCTGTAGGATATTCCTACTTAACCTTATTTTTTCCTAAAGCAGTTGAAAACGGAAGACACTAAGTGATGGACAGACCACACTTCCAATATTCAT
Organism: Melopsittacus undulatus; assembly: GCF_012275295.1. Classification (NCBI taxonomy): domain Eukaryota; kingdom Metazoa; phylum Chordata; class Aves; order Psittaciformes; family Psittaculidae; genus Melopsittacus; species Melopsittacus undulatus. The sequence continues at coordinate 96,854,698 of NC_047529.1, read as the reverse complement.
GAAGAATAAAACCACACCCTTTCAATTTATGGATATAATTCTATATTAAAAACAAAAACAAAACCAACCCAAACCAAACAGTTGTATCCTGGGCTGCATCAAAAGAAGCATGAAGCAAGGGGAAGGAGGTGATCCTGCCCCTCTATTCTGCTCCCTTGAGACCCCACTTGGAGTAATGTGTATAGTTCTGGTGTTCTCAGCATCAGAATGACATGGAGCCGTTGGAGCAAGTCCAGAGGAGGGCCATGAGGAGACATTGGAGCAGCCTTCCAGTATCTGAAAGGGGTTTATAAGGATGCTGGAGAGGGGCTCTTCATTAGGGACTGCAGTGTTAGGACAATGGATAATGGGTTAAAACTTAAACAGGGGAAGTTTAGGTTAAATAGAAGGAAGAAGTTCTTTACTGTAAGGGTGGTGAGGCACTGGAATGGGTTGTCCAAGGAGGTTGTTAATGCTCCATCCCTGGCAGTGTTTAAGCCCAGGTTGGATGGGGCTTTGAGCAGCCTAATCTAGTGGGAGGTGTCCCTGTCCTTGGCATGGGGGCTGGAACTAAGTGATCTTAAGGTGCCTTCCTGCCAAAACCATTCTATGATTCTATGATTGATTCTATAAATGTATTAGAATCTGTAGGGTGTATTCACTAGATTTGAACAGGACAGCTTGCTCTTTATGGTTGTATCACTGTTGCTCAGCAACTTGTATACCTGGGACTGTGTGACCTAAAAGAAAATGATTTGACTACGTGCAGTGCAAACAGACTAAAAAGGAATAAGGAAAAGATTTTTATTTCTTCTCTATCCTCATCTGCTTTCTGTTGGTAAGAATTTTATTTTTAAAATGACAAATGTGAGGCAACCTTATAAAACTGGTGACTTCTGATGTCAAATCTCATCTTTCCAATTACCAAGTCTCCTAATTTCCTAGTAGGATAAAAATGAGATTCTCCACTTTGTGTTAAATTTAAGTCTACTACTTCCAGCTGAAAAAAAAAAAAAGAAAAAAATTACAAACCAGCAAGCCTATGAGGGACAGCAGGACAAAAAACCCATGTGATGTGACAGCTATGGAATCTGACACATGTCCTGTGTATTTGTGTTTTCTTTTCAGAGAAGATGCTATTACCAGTTATGGCCATTGTGGAGATAGACTTGGTGTGTACGTGCAGATCCTGTTGTGATTTGACACATAGGAAGACAGGTTTATAAATAAGTTCAAGCAACTTGGGGAAGTAAGTGACATGCCTGTCTGTCTGTCCATCATTGAAGAGCCTGAGTGTGCTCTTTTGAGAAGAAATGAGAATATTTTCCCAAAAGATTTGCCAGCACTGAATGCACTGCTCTTTTAATGGCTGAGGAGGTTGCTTGACAGTATGACTTCAAGCACTTCTCTGGTAGTGGTTTTCATTCTGTTTTATCTTCAGAATTATTCTATCTGCTTCATTCCATTTGTCACTTTACTCGCTGTTGTGAGTATTGCAGCTGCAGTAGCCATCATAGCTACTACAGGTAATAACCAATAAATCACTTAGGAATAGGTGAAGACATGGTAACTTACCCTCATGGAGAACTTGCTCCCATCTGTGTAATCGGTACCAAAATGTACCAGAAAGATTTTTATGTACTTGTTAGGAAACACCTTCTGGAATTTGAACTAGCATTTTAAAAAATTAAGTATATCAATATTTAAAAGTTTTCAAGCATGGCATCTCACCAGATATTTCTTCTTTATAGCAGCAGAAGTTAATTATCTCATGTAGGTAAGAGCCTTTTGGGGAAGGAAGCCATCAAACCTGGTAATAACAATGATGAACATTAACATGTTGAATTAAAGTGCATATTCTTTTTTCCCATATTTGAAATAACTACACCTCAGATTAGATAACTATCCAATCTATTACATGGAATAACAGAGGGAAACTACAGCTTTAGTACCAAAGCATGATAGCACTTATCTTTGTGTTGACTCATGGCAGAGCCCTAATTAACCAAATGATTTATTAGGGGAAAGGACTTTAGATAAATGAATTGGGTTACATGATGTGAAATACTTAAGCAGCTTCCTAAGATATTTTGCTTTCTCTGGAATTTCTTGAAGAATTAAAAGTTTAAGTGCCAAGAAGTCCACTGGCTTGTGAAATTTGTGAAGTGACAGCCAGAGTGATGTGGCTCAGAACTGAGTTCAGAGATTCCTATTGAACTAAATGTTTAAACTAGTAAAAACCAACAACCAAACAAAAAACTTTTAATTAAGCATTTAACTGAATTTAAATGCTTCCCACGTAAGTGTGTCAATCTGTACATAACTATAGGAAAGCAATGTTGAGGTTACTAATTCATTCAGGGGTGCTTTGTGTATGCTATATTGATGGCAGTGCTGTAAAAACGTTTATAATTAATATACTTTCCAGAGGAACAGAATTAAATTGCTGTTATCTTTAGCAATTAGTGTCCTCAGGTTTCTGCTCATAAAGTTTTGCTTATAAATAGGCCCTTAAGCACGTACAGGCCAGACCTGATTTCTGTAACATGCTGAAAATGTTGCAGGCCTTCTTTCTTGGGTGTTATTTGCTTGTTTTGGACAGTTGGAGTGCCATGTAAAGTTTGCTTTCTTCCTCTGAAATGGCATGGTTCAGGACTTTAACAGGTATGCAGAGTTTTATCTTCAGATACCATGATCTAAAAAAGCTGAGCAGTTCCATGTAGTGCCAGAGACCTCAGAGCTTTCAAAAAGTCAAATTACTTATTTTTCAACCTAAATTTAGACACTTCCATTAAAAACCCTTGATGAATGTTCCAGAGGAATAAGTTAATAGAAATTAATTATCACCCTAACACTTTGCTTTAGAAAGAAATATTTTGTGTAATGAGAAATCTGTTCAAAAGAAATCCTACAGATGAAGGTACTACAGAATGTGAAAATTATTAGAAACCAGTGAAGGCCACTTGGAAGCATTTCTTACCAGAGACAGATACAACAAAAAGCAGGATAGTAGGGGAAAACACATCAGATTCAGTGGCAAGGCTCAAATATTATTTTCTAAGCAAATGTGAATTCTTTAAAAAAATGGTAATTCTGCCCAGATGAATGGAAGGAAAGAGGACAAGAAGATGAGAATTCAGGGAATTCAGAAACTATGTCTTCAGTAAAGCAAAAACAGAAAACCTGCCTGAAAACCTGTAAATTTGATGATAGTTAAGGAGAGTGGGCATTGGAGTATGGTTAAAAATTTGTCTTAATCTTTATCACATGGATTATTGGGGAATACATTTTCCTGCAACCTATTCCTTCCAAGGAACAAAAATAAAGGATGTTGCAAAGTCAGGGTGCTGACACCTGGAGATACTGAAATAATATTCAGATATTTTTAAGGCAGAATGTGTTTCATTTGTTAAATTATATGTTCTCTATAAAAAAATCCCTAAACAGGTTAATAGAATTTTAGTGATGAAAGGATGACATATTAATTAAACTTTCTTTCCAGAAGATGCTTCATCCCTTCTGAGGAAAATAGGTTTTCATGGAATGAGAGCTGAAGTGCTATGTCATCCTAACTGTACGACAGGAAACCTCACTAAAGTAGGATGAAATGGTTAATTTATAGTATGGGCAAAGGTTAATACTGAAGTGCCTCAGGCTTCCTCTCTGTATACACATGTATTTACATGCGTATTCTCTTTGAAAAGAAGGTGAACATCAAGATGAAAAATATGCAGCAGACAAAATGATCCAGGGTAGCTTGGATGGGAGATGAGTGAGGAACATGGAAGGATGACAATTAGCTAAAGCATGGTACAGTGGAAGCTGAAAAACATTACTGTGTAATGCAAGGCAAGGCACATCGAAAGAATAATTGGAGAAAAAAATCCCTCAGCTACTCAGGAAAGAGGAAAAACAGCATGTTATTGCCATTTTAAGTGGAGGCCAAAGTAAAAAGAAAGATGTTAAAAATCTTAAGGGATAAAAAAATCCTAGGATGAACCAATTCAACAAATTAAGAACAACTTTCAGTCTCAGTTATGGGTGAAATTTTAGTGCTGGAAAAGTGGAAGAAAATATCCTGCTGACAACTGTGGTGTCAGGAATTCACTTGTTTTCATTTATAGTCATGCTTTAATCACAAGAATATTAAAGACAAAGGCCAAGTTCAGCATGCAGCTGCATTAACACTGTGGTTGTTATGAATTTCACCCAGTGGTCCACTGGGTCCAGTCCAGCATTATTATTCCTCTAGGAAGATGAACATTTGCTAAAATGCAGTTTAAAGAAAAGAATCTTACGCAAACATGTCACAGTTAGAAATGCTCAGTGAAGGTGTATGATAAATATATTGAAATGTGTGGAAAATGTTATTAATCTGTCACTCAGTTTTCATGACAGGGTGACATCTCCATTCATTTTTTGTCTATTTTTGAGCTTCAGTGCATGGTTTTACTTGCATTTATCATATTTCTATTGTTTTCTAAAACTGGCATGTTTATAAATAATTTCATAGCTTTATATTTGTGAAGTGTGAGTTTTGCAGAAACGCAGCATCTTGGTAGCTGTCATTAGTCTTACCTCAGTGTTAAAGCAGATAATGGAAAGTACTTCAATTTATTTTTAATGTAATAACCGTGAGGCTGTAAGTGTGTAGAGCTGAACACAAAGCCGTTGTGAATCATTTCAGTTCCCCAGTGATTTGTATCATCTCCCTGTTCAATACTGATCCCTAGGCTTTACTTCTTGCTATGTGTTGCAGTGGGTACAGCTCATAACAGAGTTCTTAGTGACTCTTTCAACTTTTACCAGCAGAAAAAATGGGCAGTTTTGGCCTTGATCTTGCCAATGTCACTACTCTGGCATGTTGAGTTAAACATAGGCATCACCTAGCTTTCCTCTAAAACAGCTGTCTGAACAGAAAAAGGAGTGTAGCTACCAGTCACTTTCAGAAAATAAAAGTGGCTACTGCATTTTAGCTTAAGCAAGAGAGAAATCACACCTTCCTCTTTTTCTTGGGTGTGTGAGAATAAGATGTAAAAGAGAAAATGTAAGCATACGTTGATGCTGCTACACTTGGGGAAAGCTGGCAGTGCTCTCTAGAGTCAGTTCCTTTGGTCCCCACAGGAGAGCAGCCTTTGGTGCCCACCAGCAGAAAAGAGATGCTGCTCTGCTTCTTCACCAGGTTAAAGCAGTGCTCTGGAGGTGAAGCTTAGCAAAGAGGAATTTGTTTATCTTAACATGCATTTCAGGGTGCAAGTTCACCAATGTAATGGCATCTGGTGGTTTGTGTTTCTGTAAAGCTTTTAAATCTCCCAGTGTGCATTTTTTGAACTTTTTTCAAATAATGGGAATCTCACTGTGTGGCAAACTCAACTCCTGGTGAAGCTGGACAATGCCACTTGCAGAAGTCATGTTTTGCAAGACGTACTTTGCCTATAAATTTTTCAGTTTCCACTTAATGTAATATCTAGCACAGAAAAAAGGTTTTTATTCTTTTCAGGACTTAGAGGGTAGTCTGTGGGGTATAATGTATTCTTAGTTACCAAAACAAAGCCCTCACTGGTTCTGAGGAGAGACTTGTAATAGCACCATTTGTTCAAATACTGGAATAAAAGTAAAGCAGTTAATCTAAGGAATACTGACAGACAAAAAGCAGTAGCAATAAAAGCTAGTTGTCTATTAGCTCCAGGTATATTTTTATTGAGTGTTTCAATACCAGCCTAAAAGCATATAGTAAGAAAAGGTTCTGCTATCTTCACAGACAAGGAGCAACTGGAGCAGACTGCAGTCTCATTTCTCTCTATACTATCCTTCCTAGCCCATCCCTCCTTCACCTGGCTGCCTCCATCTAGAGGAGTTTTTAATTTCTCTGTGTAGGTCCCACTAAAGCTTGTCTTAGTAGCATCAGCCCAGAGCAACAGGGTGATTTCCTTAAGTCTCCGCTTTACATCAAGCAGCACAGAGATTTAAGGAGGTGAACACTGTAGTTTATATGTAGAAGGAGGGGGCAGCTAGTCTTCATGACCATGACTCTTGCACTGAAAGAAAACATTCTTTACAAGGTCTGTAGCATAACCAAAGGCTTCACGAAGTATTTGACGTGATCTGTGTATGGCACAAATTAGACATCTGATTGGTAGGCAAAAGACCAGCAGGTTTTCTGATGTGCACTTGTGTCTGATTGTGTTTAATGCAGCCTTTCAGCCTGCACACCAAGAAATTAGTTGCCCTTTAAGATGAGATGCCACAAATTATCTCTGATCGTCTGGGACTCGAGCCCAGGAGCTGCGGGTTTATGTCATTGGAGCCCCCTCAGGTTTTCCAATAATTTGTTTATCCGCCCAGGAACAACAAAAACCACAGGCTTCTATGATTTTATGCTCCAACCCCTACCCTGAAATAACAGGGCTTTGTTTTTTTCTGGTATATTTATATTGATTATGAATAATAAATATATTAATCAATATTGCCCTTCAGTAATGGATCAGTAATGCCCCTCAGTAATGGATCAGTAATGGAACACAGCAAGGCTGTGTGCAGATAAAAAAACCTAGCTTGCCAGTTCAAGCGAGGGCTGTGAATCAGCTAACCCTTAGCAGACCAAAGATGGAAAAACTTCTTTTCCTTTAAAGGACTCTAAGTCATAATCCACATTGATCAGAGCAGTTGTGACTGTACTGTATTCAGTTATTTTTATCTAACACCTAGCAGCAACCTGTGCATCACTACTGAAACCACCAATTGACCTAGTAAGAAGGAAGACACATTTAGCAACCCCTGCAATTCTCATCACAACAAGGTTAAGACTAACAGTGATCTTCTTAATATCAACACTGAATTTCAGTGTTTTTTGTTACTTTGACCTTGTTTCATTAGAATTCAGCATTCTTCAGTCTATTTCCAAAATGTATATTTTGTATTTTGCCAGTTTTGTTGGCTGTCAGGAATGGACCAGTATGGTCAGAAGACCAAATGACGGTATTCACAGAACAGAGGGAAAAATCAATTTAACTTTAAAATATGAACAGTTACTGAGGCTGGAGAGGAAATAAAGCTCTTCTGCCTAGCATGAGTCTAGGATCTGAAAGGAGAATAAGATAACAGAATAAAAACAGAGTAAGCAGCTTGAGTGAAATGCCATGTTTGTTAGGTAGGAAATCAATAATCTGTGATGGGCAAATCTTATACAAACCTTTATTCTGGGCCTGCCATATCTGGAAATTACAACAAAAGAAACAAAAACTTGTTACTTGGAAAAATCCGTCCTCAGGTTAAACATGTTTACCAAGCTGAAAAAGTGCCTGGAATCTTTTTTTTTTGCAGAGGAAAAACAAATGAAAAGAATTTTAGCGGTGAGAGCTGAACAAGTACTCATCTGGGAACAGAAAACACATGGATTTGATCACACCTCTTTCTCCTGCTTCCAGATATCTGAGCTTGCCTGAAGAATGCCAGTCTCCCTGGGATAGCTAAGAAAACCAACATGGTCATTAACTTTTCCAAAGATAGCAATGAGGAAGTAGTGTCTTAGGCAATGCAGGGGCTCATTATGTGACCCTCTGGATCAAGGACCAGTAGGCCCTGGTGCATCTCAGGAGAAGGGCATTTAAGGAGATGCAGCCTGGTGGGGCCAGAAGAAGTGGACCCCAGAGAGCAGCTGGATTATAGGACAATGTTTTCCAACCTGCTTGGTCAGACTGCAGTACTGCCAATCCCAGATGTTTACAAATCACAGGGAAAGTCTGAGAAAGGCCTGAGATCAGTTAAAAACTTAGAACTGAGATTTTAAAAAGAAAATAATGTTAGGGTGTGGTTTATTGCCTTCAGGTTTCTTAGCCTTTAGGGTGCACTTGAGTCATGTTTTGAAGTTTTTGTTTGCTACCATGAGGTCTAGGAAACCTAGTGAAAATCATAAGCCAAGATTCTCACCTAATCATTTAACTGTGGGAGCCGAAAAATAGAAAATTATTAGAGGTACAGTACTGACTGCTGGGGCCAGGCATATGGCAAGGGCTTGGAAAAGGCCTTTTGGAGAGGAAGGGGAGGCAACCAGTGAAGGGAGTGCAGCAAAGAGGCCTGGAAAGTCAGTGGGCTGGAGTGTTGATAGGCACAGGGGGACAGGATGGGCTCTCGAGGAAAGCAATGTCTAGGGTGATGCAGCAGTAGTATGGGCATGAGGGCTCAGACTGGGGCTTTTGCCTGTTTGGGTGTGCCAGCTCCAACTTCCAAAGGAGATGGGCAAATGTTTCCTACAATAACCCCTATGAGTTAACCCTTGTGAGTCCTTGGTGCTACAAAGCAAACTGTTTACCAGATAAATTTGCTTTTCCACTGAGACTAAGATTATTTGGTTGATTTATAGAGAGAATGTTGCAGCATAAGTGTTGTTACCTGGAGAAGTGGGTGCTTGCCCTGAGCAGAATGAGCTGAGGATTATGAGTGGCAAGATTAATTTAGTGATAAGAGGGGGTGACCTGGGCAGCCTGAATTTAGTTATTCAGTGTAGCAATAGAGTAAAAATCTTGAGCCTGGAGGAAGCCAAAAAGCAGCTTGACTGGAAAGATGAAACAGTCTTAAGGTCGTGAACACTTATATGTCACAATTTCCATCTTTTAAGACATCAAGTCAATCCAGGAGTGGATTAGGGTATTGAAAGCTGTGAAAGGCCTTACCTTTGAATTAGGCTCACTTTAGCTGTGGGATACTTCTGAATTCAATGCAGAAGTGGAGACGAGACTGCCTCGCAGTTGTCCTGGGTTCAGCTATAGCAGCATTTTTTCTGTGTGATTCTGAGTTACAGGCTGGCCTTAAACCATGGCAGCAGTTCAAGCATCAGGTGAAGATTTAGGAAATTGCAATCCTGTTGCCAACTCAGCCACTGATGGGGGATGAGTATACTTGGTGCGAACAATTTTATAGGTAAATGTAGGGAGCTACGCATGCAGAACTTAATGACTTCAGTGTCCTTCATTGCGGAACAAAGAAACTGCACAAAACACTCCATGATGTATTTTCCTCACAGTTTAGCAATCCCTGCCTCTCACCAGAAAACCCTCAGCTGAACGTGGAAATTGCATTTACATTTCTGCACACTCTGTGGACCATTAGCATTTCCCAACATTAGGCATACAACTTGATGGCCCGGTCTCCGACAGGCAGAGGAAATAAATTCCTGCAGGTGGTAAATGTGACCATGGGCCTCTGTCCCCTCTGGCAGTGTGGGTGGGGACTAGCTGGCCACTTTAGATGGCTGGGTGTACAAATACCCTTTTTTTCTGCAGAAGCATTCTTGGATGACTGTGTATTCAGGGATGCAGGTTCTTTCTTCTTAGACATTGTTAAAAGAATTGCTCTTAAAAAATACAAAAATAAGCAAAAAAGAAACAAAGCCATGCTTCTTTTTCACACAAATACCTACTCCATTCAATGATGTTTTTATTATGCTTACTGCTGTATTGAGCAAACTCCTTGCTGCACTGAGAGCTAATTGAGATTTTGAGTCGAGTAGCTGATACCCATGTATTCAATGGTGCTGCATACTGAAAAAATTGTGCAGATTAGGCACTTTTGAAAATCCCATTAGAAGTATGGTTTCAATACATTTTGCTAAAAAACTTGAACTAAAATAGAACCATGAAATCAAAGCCAATCTAGCATTAATATTCCACGAAAGTAAAAGTGGAGCATTACAGACATCAAATCAAAACCAAGTCAATGAATTGACTGTGGCACTGGATCAAAATGAAACCAAATTGCTAACTTGAGGAAAACCCACAGTGTTTATGTACTCTGACAATCTATGAAAGCACATGTCTGTTTAGCTAGAAAGTTCAAAAAGCACATTTTCTCAGAGCTGGACACAAATGTAGCACTGAGCAGGGTTATGCAATGGTGAAACCACCATTTCCGAGCCAATTATCTAGCTTCCTCTTCAGATCCCTTTCCTCAGCAAAGAGTAATTCCTACCCTCACCCTCGTGGGTGCCATCATACATAACACAGACTTGGAAGAAAATGCTCCTGATAAACAGAAGTTATTTACCAGAATTTGAAGTTGACAGTTTCAGGTTTTTCAGGATTAAAGAGAGGCCTTGGAAAATACATTAAAGAACAATTTTATGTAATGTTATGTATACTCTCTAAGTCTCAGGAACATTCCTTCTCACCTCTTTTTTTGAGAAATTTGTGCACAGCTGGAAATACAAGACTACACATTAACAATGGGAAACTAAAAAGTGTAAAAAGACCTGGGTGTCTTCTACATAACAAAGTAGGAAATGAAGATAGATGACTAAGACAAACTAGCGTAACTACCTCTTGAACTCTCTCACTCCTTCATACTTACAAAGAGATGTAAGCTGAGGAATGAAATGGCAGTGATCACAGTCTTTGTTGAGATCAAGGCTTTCCTGGTTTAGGGGAGACTCATGAAATCCTGCTACTGCTGGCTGGTGCCATAATTCCTACTAGTTAGAGATTTTAGAGGAGCTGAAAATTCCAGCAAAACAGGCTCTGTTTGAATTTTCAGATGCGCCTCAATCAGCTTCGCAGCATATTCCCACAAGGATGAGTTTGTGCTGGGCTTGCAATTTGGTCCAACGGGGCTTGAATTCACTCTTACACGGCAAGTATTGTTAAAAAAAGGCTGTTTAAAGCACAGGCATATTGTGTTTTGAATGCCACAGAAATGGAAGCCTTAATGGTCTCAAATGCATCACAGAGATTCATAAGACTAAATAACGGGAGCACATCTGACTGCTTTTGAGGGAGCTGCCATTATCTTCAGTGAGGCAGAGGTCCCAGGATAACACCATGCCATTTTGTTATTGGAGCGTTCAACATTTGAAAGATGTTTTTTTAAAGTAGCTGTTTGGGAAAAGTAAACTACAGAACAAGTTGGCAACAGGCAGTGTCAACAGTCTGTCAGCAAAATTAAGGAATAAAAATGTACTCTGTGTCTCATCACCTCAGCTACTTTTCAGAAGTTCTCACTTTTTGTTTTGAAAATGAAGTGGAAGTCAGACAGCTTCTCAGCAGGAATCTTCATATGCTTTATACAATAATATTTATCAACGTGAAAACTTATGTTTTATCTGCAATCTATATATAAGATGTGTTTTTTTTCTCAATCCCATGTCTTCATAGTACCTTTTTCAAATTTGTTTTCATTGTTGATCCCCTTGATTTTTACTGCCAGAGTCACTGGTAGATCTTAAAACGACAGGGGCAAACACAAGACCTAAAGAGCAGCATGGTTCTTGCCTGAAAGCCAGCAATTTGATATCATATGTGCCCAATTTTGAAATGTTATTTTTTTTACTACTTATTTCTTTGTTTGGTGTGGTAGACACCACTGTGTCAATAATGCTCTGTGGAAAAAAAATGTGCAGCTCCTATTTGTACCCTTCTTACAGATAGCACATCGGCACACTAGAGTTGCTTCTCCTTTTAAACAGGCTCTTACACCATAGGTTCATGCCTCTTTTCTGTGTAACAGTTGTAACAATGCACATTTACCTCATAAGATTGACTGCTTTAATATATGAGATTTAGGGCACTGTGTGTATGCCATTTTATTAAGAATTAAATAAATGTTTATATTTGGAGATTTTTTTTCAGTGGACATGTGTGTATTGTTTGGGTTTTTTTCTGTTTTTAAAACTGTGCAGAACACTGGGGAGGAGGAGGATTGGAGAGCTGTGTGAAGAATGTACAGCTAAACAAGAGCAGCCAAAGAAGAACTTCTGGGTCAGTAATCTTCATTCTGATAAAGTTCCTTCAGAGTTAGGAAAGTGTCAGGTTTTCCTTATTGGCTTTAACACTTTAAGTGAAAACTCAGGATTAAAGTCAGCCAGTAAAAGAGAAGTCTGCCTTGAAGAATCTTTTAATTAAGATATATTTAATCAACATTTTCACTCTTAAACTGAGTTTACAGTTGAATTTAACTTAGAGGGCACTGTAATGTTAAGAAATTAATATGAAACCGTCTCCAACTCAGAAATCCCACAATCTAGAGTCATTTTGAGGGGGAAAGGACAAATATCTGAGATTATTGGAAGTCTAGGACTGACTCCAACTCCAGGACACCAGTTTTATATTTTAATAAAACTTGAAAAATACAGAGATGATCTCTTGCTCTGTAGAGATCAACTGAAAAAAACCCCAAGCCCACCAAATTGTGCCCAGACTGAGCCTGCAGGTTACAAACACAGTTCTATTCTTTCTCCAACACAAAGTTTTGCATAGGAAGTTGCAGTTGTGTATAAAATGCAAGTTCAAAAATAGGTTGCCATAAGGGAACATACCTAAGCATAAATACAGAGGAATAAGTTAAATTGGAACTTTCAGGTTAGCATTTTTGGACTGAATTTCCTCTGAGGCAGAGAGAGGCAGCTGAGATGAATGGCAAAGTAACTGGGTAAAAGCTCTCCTCCCAGTCTGTGAAAACAGCGGTCACAAGCTAACTGTGATCATATAGGTAAGCCATCAAAACTTTTACCTGTAACAGCAATTATGTTACATTTTTTGATAAATGCAATATTAAAAAATATTGAATGAATACAAAGGCTAACCCAGTGCTTTTTTCCCATCAGAAAATATTTCCAGCCATTTTAATAGCAGAATTCAGCAGATGTGTGCATCAGCTGAAGCTAATGGCAAATTTCCCTTTGGCTGCAGTGAGAATCAGGACTGATTTTTGTTACTTTTAAGAGTAACATTTGTCTTTTTTTATTTTTTAAATTATTTTTATCCTATTCAGTGTAAGGAATAGATCAAGAGGAGCTTTCTTTTTGAGAGCTTTTTCTCTTTTTAGGGAGTTGTGAGTCCCTCCCAGAATTAAACCTCAGGTCTGGCTGTCTCCTGCCTCCCTGTGTAGCTATCACTCACATCATGTCTCTGATCAGAGAAACAGTTCTTGCAGTAGTTATTCAGGCTTTAACATATTTCCTTAAGAAAGTTCTATGCTACGGATTCATAAACGTTTCTTTAGTTTGGATGGGGGATGTCAATCAGCAGCATTGCCAATTTATGTACTGCTCTTATTTCCAAAATCACTTCTATTGTTGCAGTCTGACAAACTACCCAAAGAGTTCAAAAAATTGCTGGCTGCAGGGGCTAATTCAGCTCCTTTTTGTGGTGTTTCATTCTTTCCCCCTGCCATGATTACTGTCCTATTTTTTCCCATGGTTGTTAAATCACCAGCTAATTATGTATTATCAAAGCTGCACATAACAGTGGAGTTTGCCTTGCTGTTGATGTATATAAAAACAAGCTGGGTGAGTCAGACAGTTGGGCTACAGATGGCTGTGCCGCTCCACCTGGTGCCTGTGGTAGCACTTATTCAAGCCTTGCCTTTGTTCTTCTGGGCTCCTTTTACTTTTTACTGCACAGCTAGAACAGGTACTGACTGCTGCATTATGTATGCTTTAATGTTTTTTTATTGTTACTTTGGGAGAACAAAAGCACTCATAAAGGTGTGCTTTCTTTCTGGGAAAATTTCTTGGTAATGCAGTAGCTTGTATGTGGAGCTTGAACCCTGAAGAATGTGCAAAAGATTACTAGATGCCAACTTGGTTTCTCTGGTAGTTGCTCAGGCAGTTATTTGGACAAAACGGAAAATCCCTGAGCCTTCTTCCATGCTGGAATGGGTTCAAGAGTCTGCAAATATCAAGGTGGAAATTTACACAATTATCCCTTGAGAAGCCTGTGCACATATGGTATTCTTTTGCAAATTATTTAATTAAAGCTCAAAAAGCATATGAAAACTGGAATGCTCACTTCCAAGAACACCTACCACATTAAAACAAACTCCCCAGGTCGAAACGTGGAGGCTTTTTTCTAAAATGTAATCTACTTTTCCTTTCTGTATTCTTATTTCTTCCAATCCCTCACCTTAAGCAACAATGAGAGACCTACATTCCCTCTGCTATCTACTCAATTTCAACTGTTGAGCCTGTGGAATACTGAAATGTACAGGTTGCTACCTTATGTGTGAACTCTTTTTTGATATAAAGGCATAAGGAAGGGTTTTCATTGTCTGTAGAGTCTTGTTCATCGTGGTTTACAGACATTCCAAACTTTCAGGTCTCGATATGATCTGACAGCATTCCTTCTATTATATTTCTTTAGTACTTGACAGTTGAGGTAATACACACAAGGGAAGATGGAGATTTCCCACTCTGGGGTAGGAGGTTTGGAATTGCCTACTATATTCAGCTGCCACTACTTGGAAAGAGGTACTGTACTTGCCAAAGCACACTGCCTATAATTATCAAGCCTGTCAGTTTGATTTCTGCTTTGAATAAATAGGAAAAAAAGAAAAAAGCAAAGAAAAAGCCCTAATCCTTGGTACTCACATCATAGCTGTTTTTCAGGCCATATGCTATTTCATTTGACAAGATGCTTACCTTGCTGCCTGAGAGCACTGGGAACAGATCCTGGATTTTCCCTAGGCTGTTCTCAGAGGAGCACACACCAGCACATGGAGCCATTGCTGGCTTTGAAAGGAACACCTGCAACCTTCATGTGAGAATGTTGCCCACTGGGAGTCCCTCTCTCTCCTATCTTGGAGGTGGGCTTATGAGTTGCCACACATCTACATCCCTGTCTGTAGCATGGTTTGCCTGGCCTCCTACTTCTGTAATAACTAAACCAGTTTGCAAAGAAATAGGATCAAGTCATACCTGCTTCTTCCATTTAACATGTGGAGTCAAAGTTCTGCTCTTTAATTTTTCTGTATTTTATATGGTCACAGAGGATTGACGGTTTTCACCCTTGGCATTTATAACTTGATGGTTTTTCACAAATTAAAAATGGCATTATGTAGCCATATCTGCTCTCTTTCCAAAGCTGGTTCTGATGTTCAGATGGACATACCCATCTGAAGTGGATGATAATGTAACTATGGTAGCTCACAGCCCAACCTTGCCAAGTACTGGACTTCCTGGGCAGTTGCAGAGCTCACTGCCATGGCTGCCTGCCTAGCAGTGGTTGAAACAGATGCCTGTAGACTACCTCCTTTATGGCACACATAAGCTTTTGTCCAGCAGTAACGGAAGCCAAACCTACATATGTAGGGTTATAGACATAAGTACAAGAAAATGTAACTCATTCAAAGCTCCCAATTCCACAAGACACTTTGTTCCCCCCACTTTGTGCCCCCCCCCCCTCCAGAGTGTCCCTCTGGAAAACATGCAGCTGCTTGTAGCTAGTCAAATTCCTGGGGAATCTCATAGTTTAGGCAATTAATAGAAATTTAATTTTGATTACTTTTGTGCAGGTTTTGTGCAGAGAAGATGCTCTGAAGACTTGTTTTAGGGAGAACACTATTGCCTCAACATAGATGGCAATTTCTTTCTGATATAGTAACTTTTTTGGTTTCAATGGGAACACCAAGACTGCCTCCTCCACCAATGAATTCTGGTGACCCTTAAAATTAGATTGGGAATGTGTGAACTTAATGATCACCTTCAGTTGTAAACGGTGTTAATTGTAGAAGTAAAGTAATCATTAAAAGCTGTAAGCAGAGGGTCCTGCTACAACTTTGCTGATTGTACGTGCTGTAGTCAGATGGACCCATTTAGTTCTGCGGACCTGTCAGTTGAAAATGCTTCTCTACGACATTCACCTGAAAGTGACGGCTGAGAGAGAAATAGGTTTGAACTTGCATGGACAGTCCTTGTATTATTTTCATGTGAATGGCAGAATGAAATAATTTGTGATTGTAAATAGTGCATGAAGCAATTACCAGAAATATGGTATTTTGGCCCAAGGAAATTCGTGTTCAGGCAATAATTTCAAATGTTTTAAATTCTACACTTCTGTAGTAGGTGACACAAAATCCTTTCTTAGTAATGATTATATCACCAAGTCTGTCCTTGCATGCCCTTCCTTGTTAGCTATTCAAGCATTAAAAAGATTTATGAACCTTGTCTTACTTTCAGTAGCCTTTTTTCCCTATCTTTTTAGTTTGCAATATTTGACATGCAAAATGTTATGCTTTTTTAAACAAAGTGCTCCAAGTTATAAACTGCTGCATTTAAGATTAAATACATGACTTTATGTCTGCTCACTTTGACCTGGGACAGGCTGTGCAGTTACAGAAAAAACAACATTTCCACCCGTGGTCAGGCTACTCCAGCTAGTAACTTAATGAAGCTGATAATAGTGGATGCTCCAGATGTATAAGCAAAATTTGAAAAATCAATTTAAAAACCAATGAATGTTGAAAAATGAATCAAGTATAATATGTGAATTTTTATTACAGATTATTTTAAACCTATCCAATGACTTTATGAAAATTTCACAATCTAAACTAATAAATAAACATTCACCAAATTTTTAAATAAATTCTACTCTACAGTGGTAGTATCTTCTCTCTTTTTTATTACGGAAAAAGTAAGTATTGAATTATTTCCTTTCAAAGTCCACTACTAGATACATAATCTCTTACTCATTTCTCTCTTGAAACCTTTACAGTTTCTCTTCTTATGGCTAGCATTCCAGTTTCTTTATCCATTCAATGTATATTTTTAGAATCCTTCCTACCAGGACAATCTACTTTATTTTATTTATTTATTTTTTAAAATTAATAATACAGTATTTCATATACAACACTGGAATGAAATAAAATCAAAATGCCAATATTTTTTCTCATTCCCTGTGCTCTCTGTATTTTGTGTCCTTTCATGGCTTCTGGGTTACACAGATGACTCCTAGATCTTTTCTTTCTGAATACTGCTACTTAATTTATGTGCATAATATCTGAGGGAACCAGAATCTAAATGAATCCAGAGCAGAAATTGAAATCAGAGGGAGAAATAAATGGAGCTACAATAAATGAGCAGAGAAAATAAATAAGAGATCAGCCAACAAAAACCAAGCTTTTCTATTATTTATACCTTCTGGAATAAAAATAAATTGGCTTTGAGGAGACATGCATCAAAACTTTCCTCCGGTGTAAATCTTTGCGTTATTGCCTCCACCAGGAATGGGGGACCTGTGCAGTGATGTTTTAGCACAGCCTGTTGTGATAGGACGATGTGTAATGGTTTTAAACTAAAAGAGGGGAGATTCAGGCTTGATGTGTGGAAAAAATTCTTTACAATAAGGGTGGTAAAATACTGGTACATGTTGCCCAGAGAGGTGGTGGATGTGCCATCCCTGGAGACATTCAGGCTGGATGTGGTTCTGGGTTAATCTGATCTAGTTCATTGCAATGGGTTGGACTAGATGACCTTTGAAGGTCCCTTCCAACACAAACTATTCTGTGATTCTGTGATCTATGAAGGATGACATATCAGTGAGAGAGAAGCAAGCCACAGCTCCTGTTTGCAGCAAGAGGAAAGCCATGGGTAATGTTTCCTTCGGTCAGTTTTTTACATGACAGGAGGTGGCAGTTGTCTATAGCAGCTGGTGTGAAGATGTCAGTACTAGTGGGAAGCCCAGTTGGCATGGGCTCTCTATCGCCACAGGCAATTTTGGTACACACTGAAACATGGCTCAGGTACAAGCACAGTAATTTTCTTTGAGGGTAGTTAATGACAATTCACACGCCTGAGGTTCTGGAGATCTAATTGGTGCCTGAGATACTGTAATGATAGGCTGTGTCTGCACCACTTCCATCACAGGTTGATGCTCTTTCTGTGGGCTCCTTGCCACAGGGAGCGGGTGAGTGATGCACACAGCTGTGGTCTGGTGCATATTTATGTATGTCAGCATTAACAGGCACTCTTGAGGCAGGTTTCCAGAGAGTGAACCTGCAAGTGTGACTCTTCAACACTGGCTGAAGTGCTTCCCTCCCTGGAAGCATGGAGGACCCTGCACCCTGGGAATACCTGATAGCCCCTACTTTATGCAGTTTCATTCTCCTTATGAGTTGCCTGCAAAGTAGATGGACGATGAATTGGGGAGCATCCTTCAGTCTTTTGTGCTCCTGAAACTAGCCTTCAGCAGTGAAGAAACTCTGTTTTGGGGTCAAAACTGTGAGGTCACTTATTTCAGTTCCAGCTTTGTTGTCAGAGAAATATAGTGAGCACACAAGCAGCGATCCCATGGGGAACTGCGGCAAAGCACCCTGCATGGGCTGGCTCTTTGCTGCTGCCTTCCACAGACCACCTTAGGGTGGAGGGGAGCTCCTGGTGCCAGGCCTTCTCCATACCACTTGGGGCAAGGCTATTGTCATGGGAGGGGGGAGAAACCTTCATCAGGGACTTTTCATCAGGTCCTGCAGTGATAGGACAAGGTGTAATGTGTTTGAATTTGAGCAGGGGAAGTTCAGATTAGATATAAGGAAGAACTTCTTTACTGTGAGGGTGGTGAGGCACTGAAATGGGTTGCCCAATGAAGTTGTGATTGCTACATCCCTGGCAGTGTTCAAGGCCAGGTTGGACAGAGCCTTGGGTGACATGGTTTAGTGTGAGGTGTCCCTGCCCATGGCAGGGGGGTTGGAACTAGATTATCTTAAGGTCCTTTTCAACCCTAACTATTTTACGATTCTATGATTCTATGAAACTCTGAACCCCAAGGCAGGTATCTGCCTTCTGCCAACAGATGGGGAGATACAACACACTCCTACTGTCCCCACAGCACAGGGAGAAAGAAATTTGGAAAATCGCACACTAAGGACACTCCTCTTATCCCAAATGGGCTGCTAGCAGGCATTATAAATACAGCTCTCTGCCCCAGGTATATGCAGCGTGCCTGGGTAGATGTTATTTCATGCTGACCTGGTATCATCTGTAAACTTTCTTTGGATAACAGGAGTCAAGGAGCCATTCTTCCAGCTGTGAATGAAGAAAGAGCAGAAAATATGTGCACATATTGCTTATGTGCTGTGCATGTGTTAATGTGCTTTCTTCGCTCCCAGGAGTGATGTAGCGTGACAAGGTGGGGAATGTGATCAGTCACTGGTGTTACTGTTAGCTTTACAATAACGATCTTTTGATATTTACTCTTAAACACTGTCACATGTTTTTATTCCATCTTCAACAGGTGTTAATCTCTTTGCAGAAACAGCTGAGCATTTTCCTTTGTCAGCTGTTTCTAATCAGAGCCAAAGGCAGTCCTGAAGCAATCATAGGATTTCTCTTTTTAAAAAGGCTATCCATATTTAAAAGGAAATAACGCATTTCTGTGCAGCCTTAGCTAAATATGCTTCTTCCCCTGCCTTGGTAATACCTGCTTATAATAATGCAGAGCCAGCAGGAGACTGTTTGCCCAAGTTTTCTCTTTCAATACACTCTGAATTGTCCAGGTGACAAGAAGGAGTGGAAGAGCCAGCCAGTGAGCCTGCTAGTGAGCTTTGAATTGCTGCAGGGACCCAGTGCTCTGCAAGGTGGTGGGGATGGACAGGGAAAGTCCCTGAAAGATGGGGTCATATGTACCCTGGTGGCAGCGGCATGCATGGTTGCTAAAGAACAGGGTGGCATCACTGGCTTTAATAACTGGAGGTTAACATGCAGCAAAACACCTTCAATATCCTTGAAAACTAATCATCTGGAGAGCAAAGCATACATTGCTTCTCTCTGCCACAGAAACACATTCTGTGGGCAGAAGCTCAGGTGATACCAGTGCTTGCTGGGCTTGCAGCTGACCTCAGTGGTGCTGCTACCTCTTGCCTGCCTGATGGGTTCACCAGAGAGAAGATCCCTTTGCGACCTTTATGGGGTGGCCTTTGGGGACTTGGCCCCAAGAAGAAATTTCATCAGGCTGCACTGTGTGTTTGCTGACAGTGTGTTAGATGAGTTTTGGCCCTCACTGTAGCTAACAACGGGTGGGTTTTATGAACCATGGCTGCAGTTAACTGACTTGCCGTATGAGGCGTGTGTGTTTGAGCATCATGTTGTAACAAATAACAACACTGCCTGGCTCTACTAGAGGGGTATTTGACTATCTGTAAATCTCAAATTGCTTTACAAAGGAAATTCCAGAACATAAATCCAGGGAATTCAGAGTAAATGTCAATCCTGGAAGAAATCCAAACACGTACTGGTATTAAAATGCGCATACCTAAGATAATTAATTTAGTTTGCAAAACAGAGCATTCCAGTAAGTGGTCAGTTAGGCATTCCCCTCTATTGATCAGCAAGCATCCCTATGGAAAAACCCTAAATCAAGGCTAGCTCACCTAAATGGCTTGTGGTCCTGTGGCAAACCAAACACCCACTTCTCTCTCTCCCTGCAGCTGCTCTCTCCCTGCCATCTGAAATGCCTTGGTTGCTTTCCGTAATGTTGAAACCCTGAACAAATCCTGGTGGCTACAGAGCCCTGGAGCTGCCCACAAGGAGCTATGGGGGAGGAGGCAGTGATGAAGGTGCAGGCGATCTTCTGGCACTGCTGGGTCACCCCCTGCCCTGAGGCTCAGGGGGATTTCCCATTATTCCCCTTTAGTGTGTGTAGAAAATGTAGTATCCAGGAAATCATGATAGTAAAATGTGTTTGTGTTGCCTCTGCATGATAGTAGTCACTTGGGGTGGTTGCAGAGTGACTTACAGCAGCCCAAAACATGTCCTAATGGGTACAACTATACCTTCATCTCTGAGGTTTTTATATCAAATAGATATGGGTTCAGTTAAAGCTCCCTCCTTTTTTGTTTTTACTTCTTTTATATAGCATCGCTATAATCTCTGTGTTCTATATTAAATTGTATTAATAATTTAAAGTATTATTGAAGAATTCTATTTTAACTTCTGTCATGTTCTGTCACACAGGGAAAATCATGGTGTGGTTGTTTCATGTGAAGTGTAAGAAGGGGGCAGGGGGAGGAGGATACTCTCAAAAAGCCCTGAGGGGCAACTTGGATGTCATGACAAAAACCCTAATAGATCTTAGACAAGCAAATGTAGAGTCCATTGCTGAGATGTTCTCCACTAAAGCAACAATGTTCCCACTGAGTTTCTGCATATCTGCAGGTGGGTTGCCTGATCTGTGGCCAGCAGCTTCTTCACATCACCCTTGAACTGGCTCTCAGAGCCAGACTTGGACACCTAGCACAGCCTCACTGGTGCTGAGCAGAGCAGGGTTGTAACTTCCCTCCACCTGCTTAGCTCCCAGCCTGTTTCACAATGTAGAGGCAGATGTTTTGTCTCTCACCAGAATAAACTCATCCAGTGCTGGTGCCTGATCCTGATCTCCATGGAGAGGTCTGCATTCTTCTGGAAGCAGCAACTGGAAATAGAGTTTCATCAATTTATCCTAATCCTACTGGCTGGTGGGAAGCTGGCTTTATCATTTGGAGTAATGGGATGGGCTGTGCTAGGAGGGTTTTTTGCATTAAGGTGTCAGTACACTGAGTATCAATACTGGGGAAGCCTAACAATGCAGGGCAAACTGGTAGCTATCTGCAAAATGATGGACTCTGTGTGGCTGTGTGGGAAATACAGACCTTTGGGCAGGGCTTGTTTGCCGCTGACTGTGAAGCCTGCCTATGTCTACTCTCCATGTCAACATTTACACATGAAGATCCTGCTTACTAAGTCATTAGGTAAGGTCCTGAAGGGACAGGGAGAGAAAGAAAATCTTAAGGTTTTTTTTGCAAATGGAGGAAATAACAAACAACTGGTAAAGCTTTAAAGAATTTAACAGTATTTGCTTGTTTTATTCTTCAAGAATTATTAAACCAGCCAATCTAATTATTTTGTTTATCAGTTTGTAGAATTTGAACAAATAACTAAGTAAGGAAAATGTACCTCCTCAATTAAGTAATTTTCAACAGTATTAAAACAAAGGTTACTTCTGATCCAGTGTCAAGAGAAACACGTTACTGTAATAGTATCAGAAAGAGAATTTTCCCATTCTTATTTCTGCTTAAATGTTGTATTTGCAAATACTACCCAAAGTAAGAAATGAAAACTGAACACATAGGGTTACTTTCCTGCAATAGGCAGCCTATTAAAAAAATCAATGTCTGAGTTTCTATTTGCCTTTTCCTCCTCACTGCATCAAATAAAGCTATTAATTAGTGTTATTTGTGGTGCTGATGCCCTTTGCAAAATATACTCATTAAAAATGCTTCTTGGTTCAAATGGGGTTTCATAAATTGTTCTCAAACACCCTTTACAAATGATATTGAGTTTAAAGCAAAAGTACATAATGTCCAATCAGACAACAGTTAATAGAAAAAGATTTATTTGTACAACATGTGTAGCTCAGTAGCATTATTACACTTCAAGCCTAAACAGTAATGTGAAGAAAATTATTGAGTAGTTATTAGAATTACCTAGAGCAGCTCTAAAGGGTTGGATACCTCATTTAAAAAAGGAACATTATAAACCACACCAAATTCGCCAGCTCAGCCTGAAGTTTGTCATGGGCCTTATTGCATACACCCATCTGTGAGTTAACAAGAGGTCTTATTACACAGCCTTTTGTGCTGGAGGGTTCTGGTCATGCAATACCTCAAAAATGGGGCTGGGGGCAAATTCCCTGAAATCTGTTTCTTTACCGCTTAGCAGCTGTCTCGGGATGGCTAGACACAATGAAGTGCTATACATAATTATTTTGCCTGTGGCTGAACGAAGGACAGCTTTGCCCAAAAGCCAGCAGCTGTTTAATAGTGTATAGTCACATGCTGTACCAGTCTGTTGAGGGAAGGGATAAATATATCATCCAGTTGATGCTTTAGATTGTAGTTTAATAACCCAGTTTGGAAGTGAGTCAGGACAGAGAGTATATTGTGATGGGTTCAGGAATACCATGAGGCCTAGAATAGCACCAGGTGTGTCAAGGTGATGTCCTTCACCCAGGTGGTGCCTGAGGAACATAGTGTTTTCGGAGCAGTATCATGCTGAATGGTTGGCATAGGGCTGCATGACAGCTGTGACACTCCTCCAAGTACCCTTTTGAGACTCAAACATGCTCCATACAGGTTGTCTGCGAGGCTCTGTTTGTCTTGCACTACATTTGTATCCTTAGCAAGGCTTGTTGCTCTGTGTTTTGAAAGTACAAATATGTGTTCCCCACTGGTCAGTGCTTGGTCCTGCCTGAGGTACAAGGAATTAAGGTAACTGGGTTTATTAAATATTTCCCAGTTTCTCTTCCCAGGTGACATCTACAGTGACCACAGTTATGGGAGGGATGTGACTGAGTCACATCTGTGGTCTTCCTGCAGGTTAGTCTCTATGCAGGACCTCAGAAGGGACAAGGACTGAGCCTCTCCACCAGCTGTGCCTCCTCCAAAGGGAGGATGGAGAGGATGAGTAAGGGGTTGTCTGCCACCCTGTGGATGCCATGGCTGCCAGGCTGGTTGCCCCCTGCCCTCTGGGCAAGGGACAGTGGTTGGGATGGCTGCTTGCTGCTCTGCAGCACAGTAATGAGGGGCTCAGGACTGCAGCTACCTCTCTGTGTGACTGTTTTGCCCTGATACTACAATTTTTTGCTTTTCCTAAATTCAGTTCTGTATTCATTCATTTATCAGATTCTAGTCTTAAAAGTAATAGCGTAGACTAGGTACATGTACAGCCACAGTCCTCTTTCCCCAGGAACTTGAACAGCTTATGGCAGTAAGTGCCAAATACTGCTGTTTTCCTCCTTCCCTTCTCCTGGTGTTGCA
Source organism: Melopsittacus undulatus (assembly GCF_012275295.1). Lineage (NCBI taxonomy): Eukaryota > Metazoa > Chordata > Aves > Psittaciformes > Psittaculidae > Melopsittacus > Melopsittacus undulatus. The sequence goes on along the minus strand of NC_047529.1, from coordinate 96,831,169 downwards.
TTTGGTTGCCAAAGCAAAGCCAAGTTTCAAACACTTTTAACAATGTGATGGATCCTATTTCTAATAAAGCTTTATTGTATCAGTAGAGCCTAAAAGAAGGAAAAAACTGACTTCCTTCTGTCTCTTCTCTTTTACTGCTACCCATCCTCTCTTGAATTTCTTTTCCAAAGCCAAGGGGTTTGGATCTTACTCCTGTCCTTCTGTTCCATAAGGTGTTGGTTTCCAGGAGGGAGACTAGCTTGCTAGAAGCTGTGTAGTTACTTCTATGATTCATTTACAAGGTGCAATGAGCTGCTTCACAATCAGTGGGTGAGTCATGCTATAAGATAGGGTGAAGTCGTTAGCCTTACAGAGGAGCAGGGCAAAAGTAGGCTCTACAAGTGCTGCTTGAAGTTGCTCTTTTTTCTTTCCTATAAAAAGAAAAATAACCTTCAATAAATGAATCATTCAGAATCCAAAAAATCTGTTCATAGAGTTAGAACCATACACCTAGAAGGTAATGAAAAGTCACCTTTCAGAATTGCCATGGAACTGTGGTACCTTACAATACATAAAGAGACTGTGTTTTTCTTTAATGATTTTTTTAAACTGGAGCTATGAAATACATTATATTAAAGCAACATTCATACTAATCTAAAACATAGACTCATTTGTTATCAGAAATATATTTGAAAATAATGGCATTTTGATAATTCCCTGTTATACTTACTAACAGCTAAGACGATCATATCAGGATATTATCAGTGTGAATAAAATGTATTTCCTTTGAAAGAAAGGGTTTCAGAACTATGATTGGTGGTTCAGTGTGGTAAACAATGGGAAAAGACAATCTTCAGCATTGTCATTAAAGAAAAAAATCAGAGCATTAAAAAAATAAATTATTACCCAAGAAAAATACCAGGACAAATGGGACAAATAGCCCTTACCTTGCAAAAGGAACATTTCAGTGAGGTCTGTAGCATTTTAAACTACATTAGCTGATAATAACAGTTCAAAATAATTTAACCTCTTTCATGTATTCTTTAGTGTGGAGTAATTTCTAGCTCTGTACTTCTGATCCAGTATCCTGTTTGAGAGGTGATGTGAAAATACAGATTGTGTTTATCAGCAAACAAAACTAAGAGATTTGTCACTTAAGCAATAAATTGACTGAAAAGAATTGATTAAGATAGTCTAGGACACTGCAAATGTGCACACTGCTGTAGAGCTTTATGTCAATAGAAGTATTGGGCCGCTTTTAATTGGATGCTATATTTCTATAAGGATCTCTGTCAGGCAGATCTTGTGTTGAGATTGTACTTCTTTACATTAGCATAAAAATGGATGACTTTTGATCTCTGTCATGCAGCACAGAGAAGCATTTTCACAAAAAGCAGGATCGAGTCACTGTATCACAGTAGCAAATCACAGTAGCAAATAATTAGAAACGGAAATGCCCTGTTGAGTTATTCAGTTCTCTCCTCTTAGAATGCAAACATATTTCCTGTGATACATATTTTTTGGGGTGAAGTTCACTCTAGAATGATGCATCATGACCGTTTCATCATTTTCCTGTGTGCATCATCCCACAGAATCAACTATTAAGTGCCTTACTTATGTCTCATTAATCCTTGTTTTATCTCTTGGCTATATCCTTGTTATCATATCTTCCAAGAATTAAAGAGAGCTGTGGGAAAATCTGTATGAAATGACATTTAGATTTCTCCAAAACCGCAAGTGTAACATTTTTGAGGTGCAAATATGTTTTGCTAACCTTTCATGTTTGCTAATCCTTTGAATTTTTTCATTTCTGATCAGGACAAGAATCAGAAATAGCAAATTACATCAAAAGAAGTATTCTTATGGTATTTGAAGAAAGAAAAGGAATTAGTATGTCATAAAACTCCCTTTCTGTAAAAGGTTCTGGGCACATTTTGAGAACCAGAAGGAAAATTAATGAATTCTATATTCTTCTAAATATTAGTGGAATTATCCCAAGTAGCATTTCATTTGGTACACTGTTCCCCATATGGTGGACATTGGATGTTAAATATGACCTATTCTTCAGAGCAAGCCTGAAAAACAAAAATAAAAAAAAGATGTATCATCTTTAATCACAGACATGAAGATTACCCAAAAGAACCTTTGTCCTCTTGGTTTGGAGAGTCTCATTTGGCAGAGCATTCTTGGAGGATGATGGTTTACAGTGGATACAGTTAAAAAAATAAGCTAGGAAATTACTGGTGCACTTCCTCGATAATTTTGTACAGTACTTTGATAATCTTTCTATGTAAGGTAGCTGTAGCCCTGATAAATCTAAATAAGCTACCTTAATAAGGGAGGATCACTGTGCCAGGCCTCAGGGAGAGAAGTCTCTGAAGTGCTGTCAGGCACAGGACTTCACTGCCTTGAGCTGAAAGCAGATTCAGAAAGACCTTGCCATGGAGACCTGGTCTGGTGGGGAGACCAGGCTGATTTTGTGGCTGCTCACTAGGTCACACAATCAATAGGAGTCAGCAGAAGCAAGTGTCTGCCCTGAAAGAGCTCCCCATGGAGAGTAAGGAAGGACTGTTGTCGGCTGCTTCGTACACGTTATGAAAATCACAGCTTTATTTAGAAATCCCACAGCAATAATGTGGCCAAAGTAGCTATTCATTTCAGGTCTGAGAAGTGACACCAAATTCAGGTCCTGCCTCTGAATTATTCATCAATGGTAGCTTTATTTCTCCAGCTCCCTGTGCACACCTTGTGATCCTGGAAGTGAGGGATTTGATATGCCAAAATCCTATCTAGTCCTCAGTGCAGAGGGCTGCCTTTCATTTCCTCTTGTCTTGAATGCACCAGCTCACTGGGGAAGTGTTGGGATACAAATTCTTGTCCTTTTGTCCAGCCACATTTGATAGTGAATCAGATAAAATTTAATGGAGGTGATAATTACTTTTCCCACTCATTGTGTTATTATTTTTAATTTCATTGCTGACTAATGATCTGTCTATTCTTTCATCTTGCATGTCTGTAGGGCTGAAGAGCTGCTCCTCAAATTGCTCCCAGGTGAATACATTGGTAATGGCTACTTCCTGGGCATTCTGTGATACTCCAGGACTAATTAAATCTATTTCAGGAGATGTAAATCAGGAAGGATTTTTATTCTCAAGCACTTTACAGCTGCATATTTGAAAACCAACAGAAGGAAATACTTTTATCCCTTTATGACCAGTGAAGCTTCTTTTTCGCTGATTTCTTTTGTATCTCAGGCATGTGTGCCTTGTAGGCCAGATTGATGTCCCTATTCTTGGCCTCACACACAGGAACTGTCTTTGTCCATGCTCTGGACACTTCTGGGTTGTGGACAGGCTCAGTAAGCAACACAGACTGTCATTATTATGTATAATTTACAGCTGGAGACACATAGCTATTGCTGTTGGACAGCTAGGAGTCCAGGCAGCACTTGACCATGACAGCTTTGCTTTTGGTCTGAGCTCCTGTACAGATGTGGTAAATATATAAAGCCATAATAATTCAGAGATGAAGAGCAATACTTTTGAAATGATATGAAGTGGACTTCTACTTGCAGGTTTGAAGAGGACAAAGTGCTCTCCAGTCCAGTAATGGTTTTGCTGGTTTTTCATGGAGAACACCAGTTGTTATGGACCATCACTTTCTCTTTTTCAGTGTTGTGCTGCTTGAGAGCAGGGAGACAGCAAGCTGAAAGCACCAAATGACAGAAAAATATGCAGGGGTGTCAAACTAAGCTGCAGAAACCAGAGGAGGTGCTTCAGAAGGCTTTGAAGAACAGGTAGGGATTTTACTTGCCTTTTCAAGGAAGACTCTGGGTTTCCTTCATCATTAAAAGGACAGTGGAGAAATCTTGACAAAACTATCCCAGCCTTTCCCATTTCCCGTCTTCCCTATCTTCTAACAAACAGGATTCCATGGCACTCAATCACCATTTAGGGTACCTCAGTAAGGTGGCTATTACAAAATCCGAAAGGCTTATGTAAATATTAGTAAGTCACACTTCTCCAAAATGCTGGAGCTTTAGCCCACTGTCCCAGCATGCAGCTTCCTGTCTCCTGTTCAATATTCTTAAAGATACAGCCCCTTTTTCGCAATTGATCACTTCAAGTTTAGGTACCTAAATGAGATGGGTGTTCTCATGAGGTGATGGATGCTTTTGTATGTTTATGGAGCTACAGTAGAGGATTGCTTTCTCTTTCCAATCAATCTTCTGAAGATGGAGAAATGGGAATGCAAATTATTACTAGCATCATTTCTGCATTTTTGTATTTCAGAAAACTGTCTGCAGAAGAATTTGCTTTGTTGATGAACTCCGAACAAAACTTTCTTGTCATCAAACATTAAGGAAACTTGGGATGCAAGAGAGAAAGAGACCAGATAATGGCAGCCTGCTTAGAGAGCAGGAATGGCTGATATTAAGACATAGAAAATTTACTTTGCCCTCTAACTTAGTCAAGGGGAACCTCTTATTAGGATTTTCAGTGTAGCAATTCCAATGTGCAAATAGTTTATATTGGTTTACTGCTGTTTTCTTCTAATTCTTTGTGTTCTTTTTTTTTTTCTTTCCTGACAAAAGCTTCAAGTAGATAAGCGTGAAGTTCAAAGTCCTGCAGCTATCAAAACTGTGATTTATTTTATACGTTTTTCTTTTGGGCAGAGTAATGTTTTTTTCTTCTCAGATTAATGATGCAGTTTAACATCCCCTTAGTTCTACCATTGCAAATACTGGTGGAATCATGTTGGAGAGTGGATCAATGAAATGAAAAGCCAGCAAGGGCAACGCCATGATAGGAGCTCCCTAACAATCCCCAAACCCGGATGATTAGTTTCTTCAGGACCAACCCAAATGGAAGGATCAGTGATAGTGGGGAAGAAGGATTTTAACTATGCGACCATCCAGGAATACAACAGGGAAACTGACGAGATGGAGATGACTGGGAAGACTTGGTGACTTTTTTTAGAAGATGCAGAAAGCTGGTGAGGGGACTGTGGTTTTTGATTAAATCCTAACCAGCAAGTCAGAGCAGGCTATGAATACCAGGGAAGGGGGAAAAGATGGAGCTGCTGACTCTTGGAGTATCAAGGATTAAAAGCAGCAAAACAGAGACCATGGGCAGGCGGAAACCCAGATTCAGATGTGTTGGACGCTGGCTTGCTGAGGTCCCTCAGGAAGCAAATCTGGAGGAAAAGAGGTGAGGTGAGTTGGCTGCTGCTTGCAGATGCAGTATGAGGAGCACAGCTGGAAACCATCCCCGTGCAAGCAAGGTGAGGAAGGGTAGCAAGAGACCCACTGTCTGAATCACAACCTACTTGCTGACAAAAGAAGAAGAATTTGTGCAGAAATTGGATACTAGGCCAACTTACTGAAGATGAGTATAAGGTTAGTACAGACAAAATAAGAAGTCTCTATTATAAGGTTATGAAGACCACTTTGGAAATAAGAAAAAATAAAATATGTATAAACTACACCAAAAGATTGTACTTGCCTCACCCTGTCCCTTGGTTATTTTTTCTGTTGTTCTGGAATATTTACTGAACTTATTTTTTTTACCTTCTCATATCCCTGCCCTTTTTTAAAAAAAGGAACATTTCCTGTCATAATCCTATATTAGTTTGGAACCAATGGGAGTAACTTTGGCACAATGAAGCGGGGAAGATAATATGAAAATAAAAAAAAAACAGTGAGAAAATAATACAGGATTCTTAATTTAAAATCCCAGAGGAAGTTGGGTTATTTAAACTAAGGAGCACTTGCAAAAGCAGCACTCCTTTATAATCTACCTTCTGAAAGGGTGAAAAGTGCAACCTTGACCCCTTATAAAATTTCCAAATTCCCCAAGCCAATGCAAACATCTGAAATACAGACATACTTGAGCAGCTTGAAACTCCCAGATGTAGCAAAAGCTTGGGATAGACAAAGCCCCCACCTGAGTGTTCTAAAGTAAATACATGCAAGAAGGGATGGGAAAAGGTATGCTCCAAGAGACTCATGTCTCACCTGAAGTGTGAGCCCTTTCTGTCAAGAAGCAATCATTAGGGTTTGTTAGCCCTACTGTTCAGCCATCTGAGTGACCAGCCTCATCACCTGGCCCAAAGAGGAAATTCAATTTAAACTGAGTTTAGTCTTCCCATGAATCAGCTCTGGGTCTTCCCACCTGTTTTCTGTGACCTTGTTTGTAGCTTTCATCTTTGATCTGATTGTCTTACTTGCACTTAGCTTTCTACTGCATCCTTTTCTGATTTTTCTTCACCCTTACCCAGTGTAATGACTATCTCTCATATCATGCTTGCTTGTCACAATATCCTTGACTTGCTCGGACTGGTCCCTCCGAGGTACCTCTTCTATTTTTTTCTTCAGAGTCTTATATATCTTTTATTTCATCCCTAGGTACATCTTACTCTTCTTTTTTTTTAAGCAGGTACTTTGTAGGTAAAAACTTTGGGTGTTAAAAGTTCACACCCTGTGCAGAGAGGAGTGATTCTTATCAGGTATGACTATGAAATCAGCTTTTAAACCCTACTTAGGGTGAGAACTTTGCCTGGTGCCTTATATCCATACTAGTCTGGCAATAGGACATGTTCTGAATCTTAAGCACATACATGTATCTGAAGTCAACATGCAGACTTGCATCCCACACGTCATGATGTTTCAAAATCTTTCCTGCTCTTTCCATTGCCATGCAACTTTTTTTTCAGTGTTCTGGGCAGAATGTGAATTTTGTGGATTTTTTAGTTATTGCTTAGTGTCTGTGTAAAATAATCTATTCATGCCATTTATTTGAAGAATGGTGGGGACTGAGAAAATACCTGAAACTATTGTCACATCAATGGCAATGGAACTGAAGCAGAACCTGTTATTAGAAATCCTTGTCCTATTTTTATGCTGTTTTTTTTTATTTTATCAAGAGCATAAAAGAATGCCAGCGAGCACATGTTGAGTGTTACAATGGAAGCTCAATTTCTTAAGCCTTCAGTCTCTCTAGCAGCATGCCTTAATACCCTGTCATTTATTTCTTGATCACTGTGTTGTATTGTGTGAAGGGGAGGAAAAAGCTCATCAGATGAGTCACACACACCGAAAACATAACAGCAATTTGAGCTGGGGCAAACATTTTTTTTTAAATGCACCGTGGCCTGCTCCTTCGAACATCTCATTGCTTGCCTGTTATAAGATGCCTGCATGTATGTGACTGCATGTGTATTTAAATAAAGTACAGATGGTTTGTGGAGACCTGAATTCTGTTATGCATCCATTTATACAGATATGATGTTGCTATTTATGTCATTCTTGGCTGTGATAATAAAGATGTCTAAGAAAAATAATCAAAAAAGCTAGGAGGGAGAACCAGTTCACAGTTGAATCAAATATAAAATAGTAATCTACTGTGCAACTTCAGTTCATACTTGTATTACAATGACAGGACAGCCTAATGATCTCCCATTGGTTGAAGGTGCCTGGTCACATGGCTTCTTATAGATTTCGCATTTAGGTATTCATTTGGAAATGTTTAATCATGTTATCAATTTCATATAAAAATATGTATCTTTAAATGGGAAATTAGTACAAAACATGGATAACCCCAAACCAAGCAATCAGTTATCAGTTTGAATTCCTTTTTTTTATTTCTATACATTATACAGTCCTTTTTTCCTTTTAAAAATATGTTTGGAACCTGATCAGGGTGTATTTCCTTATGTGTTTTGTCTTAGCCTTCATTAATAGTAGAGAAATAAAGGAATATATAAATTACTGTTACAATAAAAATAGTAAATTGCTCCTCCTGAGGCAGGGCCCCTGTTGTCTTATCAATGCTCTCCATCAAATGAAAGAACACACTTTATATTATTATGTTCATTAAAGTAAAACTAATGCTGAGTTTGAGCTCAATATTAAGAAATATACAAACAGATTTTACAAAGTAATCTTTGTCTCTAAAGAGGCAGGAGGGACAAAAGGAAGGTAGTGTGTGTGAGTGAAATGGCCGCAAGCCTGCACCACAATTGGTGCTCCTACCCCAAAGACTTGCATCTCACTACTAGGCCATTTAGCCTTGCAAGGTGGCAGAAACCTACCAAAATCTCTGAGCTGAATCACGAAATCACACCTTGTAGTAATCTTACTGTCTTACCCAGTCCTGCTTTAAAACTGCCACTCTTCCTTAAATGCATCTCCAGTGTATTATCTTTCTCACTCTTGCCCAGCAATCATGTGCATTTCCTCTGTACCTCACCTGGTCTAATGTATTCTGCTTCTTTTGTGCCTGCTTCCCTTGTCTCCCCTCTTACCTTTCAGCTGTTTCTTACTTTCCTCTGCCCTACTGCTGGTGGGACAGTGTGCTTTCAGCAGCATCTCTGTGCTGTCTCCTTGCATAACCCTCTGCTCCCAGCACCTCCAGCCTCTAGCACCTCTGTTAATCTTTCCCAACAAATTGGCTTCCTGTGCTTTTTCTTCTTAAATGCTCCTAATGAGAGAAGGTGTGGGGACATTTACTTCCCCCTTGCTGTCAAGTCTGCTGCTGTGTCTGAGAGCTTTTGGAGGCTGGAGATGCAGAATGATCCCCCCCTCACCTTTGGAGCTATTGGCTCCCTTCGTATTTTCAATCTACACATGATTCTTATTCCTTCAGGCATTAAAGTGATTTACAGTTTTTCTTGGGAGGTTCTAAGATGTTGTCCTAAAACTGGACATAAATGCACAAAACTCATTGAAGAGCGCAGGGGATTTCTTTTGCTCTTTGAAAGCTCTCGAGATCTAGCCCCATGTTTTCCAACTTTTTGGGATTAAATTGTTTGCAATGCTATGCAGTATCCTCTGGAATCTGTGTCTTAAAATATGTGGTCCATATTGTTTATCATAGATGAAAATGTAAAATGAAAGGGATTTCAATCAGCTTTGTGTGTGATGGGGAATTGCTACCAGATCCTTTGGAAACCTGCCTGGAGCAAGGACAATTTCCATATTTTTGTTAATTGTCTTTGCCTTTTCTACACAGTTTGCTAATTTCTTCGGCATGACTTTTTTTTCAGCTTTTTTTTTTCTGTTATATTTATTATTTGCTCAAAACTTTGACAAATGACAATAGTGGCATGGACAATTTAATTACATTATTTACAATAGAAGATAGAATTACATTATTTACAATAAAAGATAGAATTTCCTGTCCAGCCTAATGGTATGGAAAAAGAAAAAAAACAAATATTTGTGCATCCTGTTTGTAATGGGTAAACTAATTTCATCTCAGCTGTGGAAATGTTTTGAAGAATCCTTTTTATTCCATGGGATGCATGGCATGAGCAGTCAGGATCTAGATTCTCTTTCCTAAAAAGACCAGTGGAGCAATTCAAAAACTATCTGGTGTAGCTGAGAGAAGAATCTGATCCTTGTATTTCTGCTCGACTGTGCACTGACAGAGAAGAATGGGAATAAAAGAGAAAAATAGAGTCAGTTTGCTAACAATCTGCATGACACAATTTCCATAAATTTTGCTAATAGAGCAATTTATAAAAAATTGTGGTAGTATATTAAGGAGTGCAATTTACAAAATCCTTTTAGAATAATAAGCTAAGCATTGTTGGTAATGCAGCTATATTTTCCAATAGTGTTTATGTGGAAAATAAATTGACTGTCTGTTCTCATTCACTCTATGTTATGTTAATACCAAGTATAGACAAGTGCAAATAATGAAGCACTCAGATTTTTTGTTTATCTACAGATTGCATTGATGGTCACCACATATTTTAGAGGCATTACATTTTGTTATACGCAGAAGATTTCTTGGCTGGACCATTGCTGAGGTTTTCTTTGTGAAAATTACTGAAAAATGGTTTTCTGATATAGCTCAGTATCCAAGATAAGTTCATTAGAACCACACTAAACCCCTCTAAGCTAAGTGAAATGCTTTAAACCCCACTTGGAGTTTAGTTGACCTTCCCCACATATCAATGAAGATTTAATAGCAGATGCTACAGTGAAGTTTTGCATGGCTGACACTGCATAAAGTTTGAATACAAATCCTTAATGGAGAAAAGGAATAAAAAGGCTGCAAGATGTGCTGCTTTATCCCTGATCATGGAAGAATAAATCTTTCCCTGTAGTTCCTCATCTCCTGAGGGTGCACTGAAGAATGACCATGGTGTCCCAGGTAGTTAGTAGGAGCAGGATGATGTGGAGAAGTACCAGAAGCACCAGAGTTTCCACCCCAAGTGCAGTGGACTTCCCTTGGCTGAGCTCAGAGCCACTTGAAGAGCTGACTCCACCCTGTCAGCTCTCTGCTGCCACCACCTCACTTGCCAGCTTTTCCTGTAGCACCTTGCTGCAGCGTGTGGGGCCCCTTGGCTATGCAGAATGAAACCTCTGGCTCAAGTTAGTCAGATGGTATTGCAAAGCACTATGCATATTCAGGTGCAGATTTGGCTGATAAAGCCAAGAAGAGGTGGTGGTGGAGGCAACTCCATCTGCTACTTTGAAAGCATCAATGTGCATGGGATGATCAGCCAGGGCTTAAATGTAGGGTTTTTGTCTTGCTAAGCTCCAGAGTACCCAAAACTCTCCCCAAGAAAGGACTAACTAATGGCTTGGGGGAGTTAGGCATTGAAGATAGGTTTGGACTTGTTTAAAAGAAAAATGCAGAGGCACTTACAGGATTTTCTTTCATGTTGTTGTTCACCATATGATTCTTAGTGGCTTTGTGGTGACCTACCTTACTCACCCTAAAACTGCTAAAAACGTACAAGGGATTTTTTTTTAATAATAGGATAACACTGAAATATTGTGGGAGTAATCTTCATTCTCACACTGCTCTAGAGAGCCTTGCATCCAGCCTCACCAATATCAAACACTGCAATTTTATTTAATTCTTTTTGAAGACATTGTTCAGTTTCCTTTAACCAAGTGACAGAATAGATGACAAGATGAAGAGATGAATAGATGGCTTGTTCTGCTCAAGCTTACTTCCATTCTCTGCTGGGAGACCTTATTTTTAATGGCACTGCTGCCCAGCTGCGGCCAGCATCCTGCTCCAGAACTCCCCTCCATTCCTGGGGATAAGCTTGAAGGAGCCACAGGGCAATACTTCTAACAAGCCCTCCCCTTCCACCTGCAGCTGATACTTCACTCCATAGAATTGCTGTAAAGCAATCTCAGGGTGTGACAGAGAAGGGGGCTGAAGCACAACACAGGAGTGGCATTCAGTCTGATGTGGGATTTGTCAGGCATCTTTCTCTTAGATGAAACACCAGCATCCTTTCCCTCTGTGTAGGCTGGCTCCATGCTTGTTCTTGCAACCTGTTGTGAAGTTGTGAAAGGTTTTCACTTTTTCTCCCTCTTTCCATTTTATGTGACTGGGTTTTTTGGTAGCAAGTCTTTGACCCTTGTTTCTGTGAACATGCCATTCATGTTTACCTCAGAGAACCATGCCTGGGCTCATTTAGAAGAGTAAGTAACAGATCGGATAAAGTCTGTGACAGGTCAAAAGACAATAAATCTCTTCAAGAGCATAAATCAGTCTCCAGGAGCTTGTCCTTGCAGAGCTTAAAGACAAAGTGGCAACCAAAGACAACAGAGATTGAGGGCTAGAGTAGCTAAGCTGTCTAGCAAGGAGTTCATAGTCTTTTGGCAATTAATCACCAGTAGTGAAGCCTAATCTTCAAACATCCTCAGAGACTATTACTCCTCATTGGGTGATATGGTTTAGCGTGAGGTGTCCCTGCCCATGGCAGGGGGGTTGGAACTAGATGATCTTGAGGTCCTTTCCAATCCTAACTATTCTATGATTCTATGATTCTTTTGCCCAAGCTGAATAAAATGCAGAAGTATTTAATCTCTGTGAATATGGACAAGGGTCTTGAAATATCCCAACATATCAGTTGGGATAATTCAGATGAAGGTTTTACAAACAGCTTTTTAGCTGTGGTGAGTAAAGGATGGGAAACTTGGAGCTTATTTTGCTCCCTCTTCCCCCCTTTCCTTTTCATTGTATAAAAGGTTACTTCCTGACCATGAGTGTATTTTTCTGGCATAGAAATTTGAAGGAAAGTAATTCATTCTGGATGAGGAAATACTATTTTTATGCACTCAGGTATGGCAGGTTACCTAGGCATCTCCTAGCCAGGAATGAAAAATTGCTCTTGATCTTGTTCCATGGCATGTTCAATTTACACTGCTTTGTCAACAAAAAGCAGACTTCAAACTTGATTTATCCAACCTTGAAGAAGCTTTGCAGGATTTGCAGTGTTCCCATTTAAGCTTCCAAAGTGAAAGACCCCCGGCTAATGGCAGCGTGCAGGCCCCCAGCAGGAGTTTGCATCATCCACCAGCTGCTCCTGGCATAGGTTGTGCCAGATTTCTGCAGCATAGCTCTGAGTAGGCTGGCAGTCAGAAGACCACTAAATGTTTCCTTTTTGGTCACCACTGGTGACCTGGACCCATCATTCTCATGCAGAGAGAGTTACAGGCCAGAAGGGACCACCCTGCTCACTTCTGTTCCTGAAGATATAGGCAGCCCTGCACATCCAGCACATGAGAGCCATCACTACATAGATGCTGATATACTCATCTTTTGTGACAATTAAATCGTCCAACTTACCCAGACTTCGATTTATTTAGGTTAGTTTTCTATGCAAATGATATTCATCAGCTCTTCAGCTTTTCCAGACATGGCCATTGCCAAAACACACCAAGGCCACCATGAAACTTTTGAGTCTCCTTCTGGAAGGGCCAGCAAATCTCTGTCTGTGGGGAGCAAAGGTTGCTGCTGCAGTGAAAGGACAAGCATCTGGGAGAAGGAAGGAAGAAGAGGCAGGAAGCCTGCACTTTCTCTGTAGACATGAGAATGTACTCTAGGCTTTCTCTGGGAAAGACATGAAGGAGACCAAGCTGCAGGGCTCTGCCACAATCAACTTCAGCTTTTGCACTTGGGTGCTCAGCTTAGCTGGTCACCCCAGAAAAGTTCTTATTCTCACCCAAAACACGCAAACTGCTTTTTTAAGATCAGATGATAGCTGGTGTGTTCTTAGCAACTTTGGTCCTGTACCAGCAGAGCCAGGGTGTTCTGTGTTAAATGCAGTTCTATGAGCCCTGGTTTTTCTGTATGTTCTGCTTTTCCTGTTGTACTAGATTCTAGTGGTTGCTTTGTCTACTGTTGCAATGTAGGTAAACATCCACTCAAGCTACATTCTAGACAAAGGGAAGTACTCCTTCCAAGCAGGAAGACTGTGCTATTGCAGTATCCTGATGGCAAGGTTTCATGTCAGTTAAGCACACTCATTGTTTAATTGGCAAAACAGGGGCTGTTTATAGTCCGCTAAATATAGTTAAAGGATGAATTTGGAGCAAGCCAATTAATGATGGACAGTAATTCCATCTAATTAATTTCCAAGGAGTTATGGCTGGGGAAATCTGGGAACCTTTGAGTTTCTCAGCTTGCAGCTATGGACTGATTTTTAAAAATTAAGAATCTGAGAATGACTGAAAACATATTAGTTAAAATCGAAGCAACGGTTTTAAGAAACAGCCAATCAGAAGAAGGCAGATTTGGCACCATGAAGGTAAATTATCTGCCAAGCAAAATTAGGTTGAGATATTATGACCAAGAAAACAAATCCAGCCTTGCAGGCAGCAAACTTTCTGCTTTAAAAAGAAGGGAGGTTGTTCTAAAACTCAAGTTAAATGAAAGTATTATCTAAAATAAGATACAAGAAGAAATCTCAAAATACAACTGACAAATCTGGGCAACTCTGTATGTAAGGCAGAAGTTCTGGAATTTCATTTCAAGGTTAACTACAAAGGAGGGGAAATATGAACCTGTGCTGCTTTATCGTTACCAAAAATAGAGTCTGGTTCTTCCTCTTCAAAATTCATTCTCAGTCTATCGCGAAAATCTTCATTTCTACCTAAAAGTCAGTAGTGATGGTGTTTGACAGCAGAGTTGAAGAAATAAAATTTGACTGCATTTTTCAGAATGCCCTAATTTTTTATTCTTTTAGGGAAATTATGTAAGTTTTTATATATGCTATTCTTTCAGTGTAGTTTAAAAACCTCTCAGTGCTGCACTTGTCACAGTTAAGTCTACCCTCCCACTCCTTAAAAAAGGAAGATCATTTTTGACATTTCTGGCATTTCTAAAGTAGAAGGTAAAACACAAATATGCTTTAAGCACACATTTTCCTCCATCCAGCATCAATGACTGAAAATAAGCACTATCACCTTTTCCCAAAGATTGCATATAAAACCTAACAAAGTCATATCATGTTATTCTGTCTTTCAGGGGCTCTAAACCCACCATTGAAGCTCAAAAGCAAACCATGGTAGGCATTTGGGTGCTAGCCTGGATTGTCAACCAACACCAAGGACCCTGCTGATGCTGGAGCTTCTAATCTCATAATATGAGAAGGACTGGCTCTCCCCAGTACCCCAGACAAGGAGCAGAGGGTCCTGGTTCCTGAAACCTCACTGAAATTCTGTCTGTCTCCCTGGTCGTTTGTACTGTACTGACTGACACAACCTGAGCCCTCAGTCCTTTACTTGTCTCCAAGCCTTGGAGTAATTCATCTCTTATATTGAGCCTCTGAGTAATCAAATAACACTTTTATTCTTTCTGTTTCTCCTGTGTGTCTTCAAACTCCAGTGTACTTTCCATAACACATTAAGGGAGAAAACTCTGCTTCCCTACTCTCTGTGTTATAGAGAAACACGCATGCTTTCGTAAGCAAAAAATACAGATGGGTATTCCACTGCCTACCCTGTGTCTTGCACTTCCCCTTCCCCCCTTCCTCTTCTACCTCCTCTTTCTCCTCCTCCTCTCCATCCCTGTGTCTGTGCTCCAGGGCTCTCCAAGGGTCTTATGCTGATCATTCCCCACCACTGTGAGAAATACCTTCATATTTATGATATTGTGCCTCCATCTTAAAGACACTTAGTTCCTTAGGCTATTCTCAGTATTAACTGGAGCCACACCAACTTCTGTTTGCATGCTGCAGATAAGCTGTTCTTTGAGGCCTGTCTACTTAACACTGCATCTAGAAATCAGGCACTCCTCTTCTGAAATGTTGTTGAATTTGTTGTTTGTTTCCTTGTCACTTATGAAACTCTTTTTTCTTTTTTTTTCTTTTCCTTAAAATCTGAAATGTCAGCAATGTTCAAAGTAGCTGAGTCTACACAATGATCCAGCTTGGATTTTCCAAATTTATCTCTATCCATTCTCCAGTGTCAAGCATTAGGGTTTAAGCAGTTACTGGATATAAATCCAGATTACTTTAGCTTTTGTTTAGTTAAAGAATATTAAAAGCAGAGTATGCTGCTTCCAATAAAAAGATTTTTCTTTGTAACACATGGAGAAAAAAAATAGCAATATACAGCAGGAATCTGAGAAATGAATTATAAAATATCATTTTTACAATCTTCAAACATGAAATAAACAGGATTTTCCAAGTCAAAATAGAAAGCAAAATCACATTATAAACGACCAAAGGAGTCATAACTGTTGTACTCTTTTTCAAAAGAGCAATTTGGGAAGTGTGGGTGAACGTGACCTGATAGAGAATCTTTCCCTTTTCTCTCCTGTAGTGGTCGGTGCAACAACATGAGACAGTTATGTAAACTAACCATCATAAGTCAAGATTTAAAAATCTCTGAGGACTCAGAAATATCACAGTTTGATAGAACCCGCAGAGCTTGGGATTGAGTGCTGACACTCTGTCATTCACTGCCCTGTCTACATATTCCTTTTCATAAACTAAGCACTAGTAAAGTTTTCTTCAGGGAGGACCATTTAATGCCTGAGCCATATAGGCATCTGCATAACAAAAACATCGCCTGAACCAGCTTATGTGTTAAAGGAACAGTTTGGAAATCTTGGTAAAAAAGAGCTTTTACTTGCTGCCTTCATAACTTCATACCTGAGATGACCAACTGCATGCCACAACTTCACTGCTGCTGAACTGCCAGGAACATTGATGTCAGAGAATAAAAGTGAGAGGGGTAAGAACTTGTTACAAAAATAAAAGGAAATGCATGAACAAAGATGACCCATGGCAGTGCATGTGGGAGAGCAGCAGAAAGCTCCAGTCCCCTCATCATCCTCGTGGTCCTCCTCTGGACTTGTTCCAACAGTTCCATGTCCTTTTTATGTTGAGGAGACCACAACTGTATAGAGTGCTCCAGATGAGGTCTCATAAGAGTAGAGTAGAGACAAGACCTAGTCCATAGCTTCCCAAACAACATCCCTGTATCGTTCCCAGGCCGCCTGTCCTTGCTTCCACCTATTGTAAGGCTGCTTTTTTCCTTCAAAGTTTCTCATCAGCTCCTTATCCATCCAAGGGGGTCTCCTGGCCCTCCTGCTGCACTTCCTTTTGGTTGGGACACAACCCTCCTGAGCTTGCAGTAGGTGATCCTTGAATATCAACCAACAGTCTTGGGCCCCCTCCCTCTAGGGTTATATCCCATGGAACCTTACTAAGCAGGTTCCTGGAGAGGCCAAAGTCTGCTCTCTTGCAATCCAGGGCAGTGAGCTTGCTGCACGCTCTTCTCACTGTCCTGAGGATCTCAAACTCGACCAGCTTGTGATCGCTGCAACCAAGGCTGCCCTGCAGGAAGTTCAAGGTCCAGAGCTGTCGCAGCCCTCGACACACGCTGCTGGCACCACATCTTGTGCTGCCCTCAAAGCCTTTGCTGCATGTGGGGAGCAGGTTCTCTCATGGGCTCAACCTTGATGAGCATGGCTGGAGGTCGTGGCTGAGCAGGGCTGAATCCCAACCCCATGGACACATCCCAACTGCAGCACATGAGCACTGCTCAGGGTCTCTCACTGATTGCTTGTGGGACAGGGAAGGAGCATAGGAGATGGTCCTGTCCCCGTGGAGTTGGCCAGTGCAACCTTCACCCATTTTATTGATCATTTAAAGACCAAAGTGTGTCTCTGTCATCTCAGGGGGTCACACAACGATTGCCCAATGTTCCCCATGAAGCTGCAGCCCCTTCAGATGTCATCCCCATCCCCTGCTCGCAGCAGTTCTGGAACTCTGGGGTGGTGTCAGAGCCCACGTTACCGCAGCAGCTGCCCACGCCCAGACACCAACACAGACCTTCACCCCTGAACCCACCGTTTTCCTCTGCTCCCTCCTGCGTGCTCCATCCCTTCTGCCTTGTACCTGCTCTGCCTTTCTGCCCTGCTCCCAGCCCTTTCCACTTGTTCCCATCCCTCCTGCCTTGTTCCCTGCCCCTCGGGCACTATTTGAGCCTGAAAATGCAGCCTCCAAAGAAGCCCACCGTTGTCCTGCTGGTGGGCAAGCTCAGCCCTTGCGGAGGCGAGAAGGCAAAGGACCGACTTCACAGAGTAAGGAGCTGGTGGGTGTCGAGGTAGGTGCGGGGCCAGGTCTGTGCCCTGGCCCCGCCGGCAGGGAGCACGGCCGCTCACCCCTGCCCTCTCTGCTCTCACAGGTCCTGAAGCCGCTACCGCCCCGCAAGGTGCTGAAGCGAAGAAGACAGAGGATCCTCCAGCTTCAAGTACCAGCCTGTCAGAGCTGGTGGGTGCTGCTGGACAAGGAGCCCTCGGCCTCCTGCCAGCTCCTGCTGGGGATGTGCCCCGGTCCCCAGTGCCCCACAGCTCTGCCTGAGCAGTGAGAGGGGACTGGGGTGCCCAGACCCCCGTCCCACAGCTGCACTCCACTGCTCTGGGCAACACCAACACACTCTTCTGCTTGGCTTTTGCCTTAGGCTATTCCAACACATACAAGAGCTGGAGGAAGAAGCCACCAGCAGGACCCAGGTGGGGCTGTCCAAGGAGCCAATGGAGGTGGATATGAAAGTGGAGGAGGAGGAGGCAATGGAGGTAGATGTGGAAGTGGAAGACGAGGAGATGGATATGGACTGATGAGTGGTAAGGCAGCATGTGCCCCTCATCTGCTGCTGGCAGTGATTGTGAGTCGGCTGCTGCCGCACTGGGGCTGGGGCTGTGTGCGACGGCCCTGCTGCAGGGACACGGTACCCAGCGGCCTCATCCTGGCAGCACAAGTGCCACCACCGCACTGCCCTGCATTGCCTTTGGGACACGCAAGCCGAGTCTAATCGTGTAGAGCCCGGCTCCCAGCCCCAGCCAGGGCTGAGCCCCACGGCAGACTCCCTCTCTCCCCAGCGTGTAGCAAACACAATGACCATCAGTAGCCTCACTGAAATGACCTTGTACTGCTTTTTTCCAGGGCTGCTGGAGATGGGAGTTTTCATGGTATTGGAAGTTTTGTTTAGAAGAGTTCCTGTTTTCTTTGAAGATTGTTGCTTTTTAAGAAGATTGTTCATTTTTCCATAAGAGTTGTAGGTTTTTTGATAGGTGTAGTTTTAACAACAAGAGTTGTATTTTTAGGTAGAGTAGTTGTAGTTTTAGGTAGAAGAGTTGTATGTTTGAGAAGAACGGTTGTTCTTTGTTGTTTATTTTGTTTATTTTTTATTGTTTTGTAAAATACATTTATTGACATTCTTCTGACCCAGTCTCTCTTTGTATTTACTGCGATCACACATGGCTTTGGCCGACAAGTGTTTTCCACTTGCTCTGAGCAACCATGGCTGGAGGGGTGATGGGGGCTGGTGTTGGGGGCTGGGGCACCCCAACTGTCTTCACATGGGCTCCCTGCCCTTGCAGAGCGGCTCTTTTAGGCTCCCTGCAGCTGTGGGCAGGGATGGGTGAGGGACTAAAGGTCTGGGCACTCACTCTGACCCCTCAGTGGCTGCAGGGCACCTGGTCTGGTGCTGCCATCGGGCACGGCCTGTGCCAGCACCAACCAAAGCCTCTCAGGCTGCTTCTCAAGCTGGAGGAAAGATGGTCACATACAAGGAATCAGTCATGGAATCACAGAATCACTGCGTGCCCAGGCCCAGGTCACTGCGGGGAGCAGTCCACACCCAGCATCCTGTTGGATCCTGCTGCCTAAACCAAGCTTTTTACCCGCTTCCATCCCTTCCTCCCAGTGAGTCCCTTGGTCCCCATCCCGCAGGGTGGGAAGAGGGTCTGGGGCTGGAGCTGGTTTGGGATACCAGATGTTGGTGGCTGCAGGTGGAGCCAGGGTCACCCACCTGTGCTGTCATGTGGGACCCTGCAAGGGGGCAGGGAGGGGGAGCTGCCAGCAGGAGAATGGCAGGGGGTGCAGGGGGAGCTGCTGCATGCATGAGGTCTGCGTGTAAGTGCAGATGAGGACATGAGAATTAGAATCATATTATAGAATCATAGAATAGTTAGGCTTGGAAAGGACCTTCAGATCATCTACGTCGAACCCCCTTGCCATGGGCAGGGACACCTCACACTAAACCATGTCCCCCAAGGCTCTGTCCAGCCTGCCCTTTAACACTGCCTGGGATGGAGCATTCAGTGCATAATGTTTGATTTTGTCGTTCGCAAAATTTTGGAACACTCTTTTTGAACAATGAATAATGATGATTTATCTATTAATTATCTCTATGCTTACAAACACGTGACTGTCCTGCTATATCTGTTTTCGTGCCAATGGAAATAAAGTATCTATATGCTTTTAAAAGCAATCTTTGCTCTTTCACTTCTTGCAAGCTTATTTTATTTTGATAACTTTTTCTCTTGCACTTCAGCATGGAAGAGATTTTTGGGCTGTTAACTTTCCTGTTGTTGCCACTGCCAGTGCCTGACAATGACTGATAAGTGGACATCCTTCCAATCACTGCTTTCTTCATGCAGAGGAGTAAATAAGGGGGGAGCAGAAATGAGACCACATGCACAGTCTGGACATAGTGAAATAGTCTACAGCAAGAAGGGGTATTCCAGCTACAAAGCCTGATAAAGAATGTGAAGATAATATGAAGATGTAGTGGGATTTTCTTATTAACTAAATACAAGATGTTATCTCAGTAGAACTTTGATGAGAACATAAATAGGTTGCTGAGGGCTACAGTTTTCAAACAAAAAATCCCTCAGATTGAGCATGTCTTTGACTGTTAAACCATCTACAGAAAAAAATAAAGCTTGTATATGTTATATGTTCAGTCAGTATATTCAGTTGAGAAAATGTATTATACTAACACAGTTAAGAGCCATATTTTGTCTTTGGTGATGGTCTGACTGTTACGGAAGCATCTGATACAGGAAGGCACATTCTTCCTAATGACAGTGCTTTTTCAGCCAGTTAATGGGCAAAGATATCTGAATAGTCTAAGAAGCCTGGGCATTATAAGATAGAGAAACTCTAATTAGTAATCTGTGTGTAAGATTACTGTTAGTTCTGATGTAATTTTAAAGTTCATGTCAAAGTAGACATCTGGAACAAGTGGTTACCATGGGTAGTTGTCTTAGCATGCCTACAGGTTACAGGAGAAACAAAATTAGGATAATTCATACTTTACCTATAATTGTTTTGGGAAAAAGATGGGAATAAGAATACGAATTCTTAGCTTTGTGTGGGAATTGGCATGACCAGGCAAAGTTCAAGAAAGATACTATTAGCTAGGACTAAAGAATTAGATTTTGGATCTATTGATTTGGTCTGTAACCTCGATCTGTAAGTCGGTTGAGGTGCTTGTGATAAATCTCTCTCTCTTTGCTTGGTGTTAATAGAAACCTTAACAATAATGTTCTTTTACCTATGAAATAAATTACAGATGAAGCTACATCTTTTCACACAGCCTAGAAAATGAATCAGATGGTACTGGAAGATCTATTTTGATAATGCTATTTGGGTAGAGAACAGAGTATTGAGCACAGGGCTCTCAGCCAGAAGGCAAAGTGCTTATTTTCTGTGAATGACCTAAACTGAAGGAGTCACTCTTTGCCACTTCTGGGTTGAACACAGTTTGTTCTTTCAGTTGGAGATAGATTTTGGCCTCAAAATATTGTAAAAGCACTAGATTAAGAGGCAGATTCATTCACTGGTATAGCACTGCAGTAGCCAGGGCAATCACATTTTCTGGCTAGGTAGCAGGACATCTGTGTCAGCTCAGAATCTTGTACTTATTGTAAAAATATCCCAAGAATTTGTTGGCTCTTGCTATATGAAGTATTTACTCCTGAGAGAGGACTAGAAGACACGCAATCACAAGATATTAACCATACCAAAAGATAATAATTATTTCAAGTACCCAAGGTGGAATTTCCCACTTTTAGTGGGGCAATGGACATATTTTTGTACTCTTTTTAGGGAAAATAATTGCTTCAGTTTAATTAATTTCGATGGGTGAGATGGAGAGAACTGGTAGATGGTGTGGCAGGGAGTAGTTTTAGGGAGAGTGACTTGCCTAGTGGAAGCATGACCAGGTACTCAAGAAGCACCACCTTCAGTCTGGGTTTTCAGAGGGCAGGATGATATTATGGAGGGACAAAGAGTATTAAATGCTATCCCTCTACTGTGGATTAAAAATGGTGAGAGCTCACACACGTGATCATAACTACTTTAAAACAGCTCAAATGTTTTTCTTGGAGAAGGCATGCAGAGCATGGTTAGGTAGCAGTTTCCTTCAGCTAATGGCACTGTGAGCCTCTTCTGTGTAGGCATGCTTTGGGAAAGGGATTGTGGATTGATGGGATTTTTCATTTTCTAGTGGAAGCTTGATTTCTTTGGATTTTCTCCTATAAAAGGATCATTTAATGGATATGGTGGTAACTGCTGCTAGCTTTATGCTTGTAAAAGTTTTAAAAGCTGGGCAAAGTATTTTAAGGAATATTTGTCTTATCAATAGGAATAAAGGACTGCTTTCTATGAAGTCTAATAGAGTTGACTTCTGGGGCAGGGTGGGGGGAGAGGGTGGCAATAGACATAGTGGTGTAGGTAGAAGAAATATGAACCTAATCATGACGCATGTGGCATGGTGTTGCCAGATCAGAGACAACACCCTCCCTCCGGTTTGTTCTTAAAAGAAGGAAACACACCCACAAAGTGTGTATATCCCTAGCTCTGATTAATAAAAAATAAAATGCTGAAAACCTGAATTCTGCTCTCAGCTTTCAGACTTCCTGATAAACTTCAGGGAATGCATTTTTTCTGAAGCATTTAGAAAACAGATATCTGAGACAAGAAAGTGTCCTGAACTTCTTGTCCAATACAGAGACTGATCAAAGGGAGAAGAAACATCTGCCAAATCCTTCAACTTGTTACAAGAACCAATGGCAAGAATTGCATTTCTGTAAGCTGGTGCTGAAATAATGGTCAAACCAAAACAGGATGGGATTAAAGTGGAAGGGTGGTAGCCTTCAGAGCAACCATACACACCCAGCTACAAATAGCAAGTGATGAGAGACCAAAAGGCATAATGCTGGTGCATGCTGAAGACATAGGGGTCTAAGAATATAACATCCCAAAACCATGCAGAATTCTTCACTGAGAAATGAGGAAATCACTACAGTACTGACCAAAGCCATACAAAGGATGTTGGCACCCCTGACGTCTCCTGGGTACTCGCTATTCCTAAACCTGCTTCTTTTCCCTGTGGCTTGCTTTGTAGAGCCCCTGCATTTGTTTCTGGGATGGGATCTCTTGTGTTCTTCCTTGGGTACTCTCCTGCCAAGCCTTGCCATAGGGTGATGGGGGGATTTCTGTGCAGGCATTAGCAGTGTGCTCTGTGCTGAGGAAGCCAAGGGTGTCCCTGCTGCTGTGAACTGTATGCAGTACTGGGAGCTGCGATCACTCGTCTCAGATATATCTGGCTAGCATTGGCTCATGTTTCCTATTAATACAAAATAATAAAAATATTATTATTACCAAAGTCAGGCTCAATGACAGCCTGAAATAATGAGGGAAAATTCTTGGCTGCCTAACAAAGCCCTCTTCTGAATAGCATAAAAGTATTTTTATTTTAGTTACCGTTTTATTCCGAACACAAGATGTGCCCTGGAATAAAGGGAACGTATTGTTTTGCAGTGACTCAACATCACATTAGCTCAGGAATTCTTTTTAATTTCTAGAAAAAAAAAACTCAGTTCAGGATTTGAGAAAAACAAGCTGAGAGCAACAACAGCAGCAGAGCCACCCTGAAACACCACACTGTCACCTTCTGAATTCCTGTGGTGGTTTTGTTGAGCACTCAGCACCTTGAATTTAACTGACAGTCATCAGCAATCTCTCATCCTTCCCCACAGCTACACGTGTTCAGTGCGACTAGCAGAGAAACTTTTCAACCACTATTTTTGTCCTCCTTGTTTTGCCCCCACTAAACAGCATTGAAAGTCTACCCCAGAATCAGAGGTTTTGAGCAAGTGTTGCTGTGGCTGTAGGAGGAGCAGGCACTGCTGGTGAGCTTCCACAGAAAGTCCTGTCTGTATGCTGCCTCTCAAGGTGATCTTAGCTAGGGCCCATATTAAATGCAGAGGACAGCTGGATTACTGTCAGCTCAGACATGGTGGTCTGAACCTGAAATGACTCTGTTGACTTCAATCAGATTCTGGCCATGCTGCTCTGCAGAGAACGGCACAAAGTGCAGGGTGAGAATGACTGCAGAAGTGCAGTGAGGTAGCAACAAGTCTGTTCATTAAAGGTTATGGTTGGTGTACTTAACAGTTCAGTGCATTTGGTTTGCCTGTGAATCCTTGCCTGAATTAACTCCGTGCAGAGTGAACCCAAAGTGCTGCTTCTAAATGTAAATACCTACTTCAGGACCATGAGTGAAGGAGACTTGAGAGTGAAGTTCATGTTCAAGACGAGATGGAAGTCAAAATGCAAAAATGCTGACCTGATCTGTATGAATGGGAGGTACAAAATCCTCATTATCCAGTTCTCCTATGTGCTGGACTCAGCCAGATAATGAACTGACCTGCACAGCATTGAGACAGAAGAAAAAGGAGTGAAATAAAACAACGTGGAGTGAAGACAGAGACAAACTTCCCTTTCTGTTGCAAATCCCCTTATGTCCCTTCCAGTTAGCAGGATCGCCACCCTTCAGCCATGAGGTTACAAGTCCCAGGCTGCCTTTTTGTCCAGTTGTCCCCATGTGTTCCTAAGTGCCTGATCCCATGTTGTGGTTTAAAACCAGCCACGCAGTTCGTTCACTCACTCCCCCACTTTGCTCCCCCAACTCCCGGAGAGTTAGGAAGGAGAATCCAAAGAATGTAGCCCCCATGGGTTGAGATAAGAACGGTTTAATTATTAAGGTATAACACAAATCACTACTGCCATTACTACGAATAATAATAGTGATAAAGCAAACAACAAGTGAAGAGAATACAACACCTCACCAGCCACCGACCCATAACTCACCCCACCCTGCCCGACTGAGCACTGACCAATACCTCCTCCAACCCCTCAGAGCACTAGCCCTTCTGGGTCTCTCCCAGTTACCTCCTGGGTATGACGTGCTATGGTATGGAATACCTCTTTGGCTAGCCTGGGTCAGGTGTCCTGTCCCTCCTTCCTCCCGGCCTCCCCTCCTCCCTGGCAGAGCATGAGCTCAGAAAGTCCTTGGGCAAACCAAACATTTGAGCAGTAACTCAAAACATACTTGCTATCAGCAACCATTCCCAGCCCGAAAGTCAAACCACAGCACTGCACCAGCTACCAAGAAGGAGTAAAAATGACTGCTACTGCTCAAACCAGGACATCCCAGCATCCAGCTACCCCACTCTTCCTCCATCTTCTCTGTGGGATCCAGGGTACATTTGTCTTCTCAAGCTTCATGTAGAACAGAAAGCTGTGGAAGTTATGGAATGAACCTGAAGCATGCTTTTCAGATAATTAATACAATCAGTAAAAAGGAACATTACTATTCAGTGGATTTCCGCATTATTCCTGCTTGTCCTTAGATGCTGTAGTTTGGTAGAGAATCCTTAGAGAATATTCTGTGCATAAAACTCCAAACAGGACTTAGAAAAATTGCAATCCTGTCTCTGGAATGGTTTTGGGAGCACAAAGGAAAATATAATAGCAAAAACAAAAAAAAAAAAAAAGAAAAAGAAACAATTAAAATTGCTTCTCATAATTTATTTTAAATTAAAGCATAAAAGCTTGGGACTTGTACTCTCAAACAAATCTGCCACAGGACCTGATTAGCATCATC
Source organism: Melopsittacus undulatus (assembly GCF_012275295.1). Classification (NCBI taxonomy): domain Eukaryota; kingdom Metazoa; phylum Chordata; class Aves; order Psittaciformes; family Psittaculidae; genus Melopsittacus; species Melopsittacus undulatus. The sequence continues at coordinate 96,806,184 of NC_047529.1, read as the reverse complement.
TGAAGGAAAAAAAAAATCTGTTTCTTAGATAATACAGACAACACATTATAATTAATGCATTTAAATATGTGCCTTCCTTCAGGGCAGGTACTATGTTAGCAATTAGGATTTTAGCAATTTTTGCAGAGGAAGCTGCATCTCATTATGTAGTCTTTCAGACCCATGTTATTCTTTTATAAGGAAATCAGTTATCTTGTTTACGGATTCTTGGGAGTGCAGAGCCGGAAGCATTAAGTATTTATGCAAACGCTTGGAAGTACACTACTGGAAATTCAAGCTCTTTCTTCTCCTTCTTGGCTTATTTCCTTTTATTTTTAAACCATTTTTGTGATGCACAGAATGTTGCATACGTCTGTGAAAAACAAGCCAACTTTTCATTTACAGAAGCTATATACTAAGCCAAATCTTGTACAGTTTACTCAGGCATAACTCCTGACTTAGAATCTTTCCCTCTAAGGTTTCATAATAAGTAAATTTCTGTAATTAAAATAAGAAATCAAATCATTGTTATAAAACCAAAATAACTTTTTAAATATTAAGTATGAGAAAAGGTGCCTCATGTTACAGTGTTAAATTTGTATTTAGTGTCTTCTGGCAGTTCACAGAACAAAACAGGAGAGGATTAACCCTGTTACCAATTAGCTTAATATGGTTTTTCAGTTACCTTCAGCAGAAGCAGAATTAGAACAAAAGGGAAAGGCTTTTGCCCATCTCTCGCAGTGCCCAGTCTCTGAATTACATTAGATACATTGCTGACAACTTAGAATTGCATCTGAAATGCTGCAAGTAGAAAATGCAGAGGTGGTGAAAGCTGTTTATACAGAACAGACACTTCTCTGCAAATTCACGTCAGAGCGAGTTTTATACACTCACAGTCTTTGGAGCAAACCCATGAGATCGTCATGCCCTTGAGTGGCTGCTGGTATGTTTGCCCTGTGTTGGTCAACCTGTTTGTTGCCCACCAATCCTTATCTGCCAGACAGTACTGTGGGGGATCACAGAAAACCCTAAATTGTCACTTTCTACCCAGAGGTAGGGCACAACTCTGCAATCACTTCAGATTTCCCCAGCTGCTATGACAGGTCCTGGCTGAGGAGCTTATGTGTGGGGTTTGCATGAGACAAGATTGTGTTTTTTCTCCTGTGTAAAATGAGAATACTGTCTTTTCTGACTTAGTGTATGGCAGCTTGGAGCTCATATTTAATACATTTTAATTAATTTAAGTAAACACACACTTTGCTCTCTATCCCCAGAGGTCTGTGTAACATGGAAGATGCACACTGGGGCACTCAGAGTTTCTCAGGAAGGAAGTGGGGGTTGGTTTCCTCCTCCTGGTGAAAGTTTTCCTCCATTTGAAAGTTTTCCCCATCACAGGTACAAATACAGAGGCTGAAAATTCACATCTTGATCCACACTTGCACCATGGTGATACTTCGTAGGAAGCAAAAAAAACCCCAAATCCTTTTGGGACCCAGAGGTTCCAGATCTCCTTATTTAACTATAGATGTCCATTTGGGTTATGCTATGATCACTTTATAATCAATGGAAAGAAAGAGGAGCTCCAGGAGTGTGATTTATTCCATCCTCATGTAGAAGTCAAAACCTGGTCAGATGAGACGCACCCTAAAGGGTCTATTTTCTTCCATTGACTGTAAAAATAAAGATGTGGCTGAGGTGTAGATCTCTCTGCTTTAACTGTCTAAGGTTAAAAGAGGTGAATGTGTTCCCAAATGACTTCAGTGGGCACTGGATCAGGTTTGCTATATTTGAGACCAGTATAATTTGTTCAGATTTACTCTTTTAATACCACTGCATAACTTCAGTGCTTCGCAGCATTTTGAAAGGAGGGTAATATAACTCTGACTGCTTCATTGATGAGCTGCAGAGCAGACTTGGCTTAACCTAAAGGTCAGAAGGACAGAATGTAATTCACTGTTTCCTACTTCACAGTCTGCAGGTTAAACGGTTCCAGAGAGAGAGGAATCAGAGAGGGTATCATTTGTGATGTTCAGTGACCTCCATGAATAATACAGAGACCAAATAAAAAATTTTGATAGCCACCAAAACAAAGATTAAAAGGTATTTTACTCAGATTATCTCGTAAATCCTCACATTGAGATCAAAGTCCTGTTACTTAGTTCTTGGACTATTTGAGAGAAAGCACAAATTAGGAATCTTTTAAACATCAGTAAATTTGCTCATGGGCAGGGGAGATAATGTTTGCAGGATCAGGTTTTTAATTTGGAAAAATATCACTATTCCCAAGTTAAAAATAAAGCATCTCTACTGATAACATTCTATTCTCCTATTCACAGGCATGTAAAATCCATTTTACTGTGCACAGAGCACAGTGGTTTTCCAAAGTAGCCATCATAGATTGGAACCTCCCTAGATAAATAAATAAATGAGGGTTTACCTTAGTTACAGTATAGCAATTTTCAGCCTGTATATGATGTCATTTTCTTGCGTTCTGTCTATAATTGCCTTTTCTCTTCTATAGTATGTAATAAATTACTTTTTATAGTCAGGTACTTTCATTTAAGTGAATTGAAGTTTTATCATTATATTGCAAGTGTTCATTAGACTTTACTTTCCTACAGGTAAGAGTAATTTCTGGCCTTCACCAAGAGAGGCTGCAAGCTGATGCTTATTAATCTAGGCATTTCCCTAAATTTAGCCCTTATTGCATACATCCAAATGCTTGTAATCAGCCTTATCCTTCACACCCACAAGCAGTTGTCTTTCACTTATGGCAGCAAGACAGGCCTGAGTCCTCTGCTGTGTGGTAATGCCACGTAGGACACTTCAAACATGATTTAAACATAGTGCTGATAAAATAACAGGGTGTGCTGTTGAAGGACTAAATTCTCCTGTCAGTCTTGGAGTATATTTAAGCTCTAAATGTGATCTGGGTAGTGCAGCTGTGTGTGTATGCAAATACATACGTATCTGCGGTATTTCTGAGTGTATGGAAAATTGTTTGGGAGATATATACACACATATATATAGAGATTTATACATATGTAAATATGTTACAGAGTCTCTTGTAAAGATGTCTCTTTTGGAAATGGTTCATCCCCCTATGCCCCAAAGAAAGAAGGAAAGAGGGATATTCTGGGGCTATGGCTTCCCTGCTAGCTGAAGCAGAGCTGTTTCATAGCACCTGCTGCAGTGGAGGAGGAAAGGATTTATGGACAGGGTAGGGAGGAAAAGGGGGTTAAAAGGGCTGCAGCTCACCCACCAGCCCATTGGCAGTGCACACCCCCAGCCATGTGCCATGGCTTTGCTCAGATTGTTTGTTCATACTGTGTCTTCCCACAAATGACGCCTGCGTTATAAATTAGTATCTTACATATCAAGGCTCCTAGGGAGTCTAGTGGCCATCCAGTAGCCTTTATGTATCTCTGTTTACTAGGACTTTGTTTGCATTTTGGAGAAACTCACTAAATTAGCACTCCACAAACTATTGATATGCTGTTTTTCTGTAATCATCCTTTGAATATTCCATGGGGATGAAGAAGTAGGTGCTTTTGTTAGTGAACTTCATAGATTTCAGGAACGAAGAGTCTGTTCCTGAAACAGAGAAGTACTTCTCTTATACACAGAGAGCTTATTACCTCAGGATAGAAAAATTGTTAAAACCTGTATGGAGGTTACAGAGTGAGACCAAAGTCCTGATAATCATCTCTTGTTATGTCAGAAAAACAAGGTCCTAACTTGACACTTCTGTTCAATACTGTCTTTATGAGGAATGAGGATATCTGTTTCCTCCAATGCTGTCCTGTTTCAGTCTTGCTCAAATGTTCTTTACCTGCAAACAGAGAAATGTGAAATGGGGTGTGATTATAACATTCCCTTCTTGCCTTAGATATCTACGAATCTGCTTGATTGTGGTGATAGACTAACAAGGCATACCTACTCTTCTCTCTTAGGAGTATGAATCCTGTGCTTTGCTGCTCAGTGAGCACCACAGGGCTATGTATAATGAAGAAATGTATAATGAAGAAATGTTGCAGCAACCTCTACTATCGCAGGCAGGCTCATGGAGACATGAAAATGCTAAAAAAACATCCCCAGGAAGTTCCTGTTGGGAGCACTATTGTGTGAGAGGACATAGCTCATGTTTGCATTGGAGGGGACGGGTTCTTGGTTACTTAAGAAGTTCCTTTAATCAAATCTGACTAAATCTTACCTATATAGTCTACTGCATCCCTCTGTCTTTTCCTTCTGTAGGGTGTGAATTAAAAAGACAGATGTGTTTGAATCGTTGCACACCACATTGGATATGGACTCTCTTTATGTATTTGAGGGAATTACATTGCTCCTTTTTAAAATGGCAGAATTCGACACAAAAAAAGAAAAGGTTTTTGAAAAGGAAGGAAGGCAAAGGGCCAGGGTTTGAGATGCATTGTGTGACCTGTGGCAGTTTCTCTTAGAAGAACCTGTCTGAAATTTATACTTCCATTCAAAGCTCAGTAATCCTGAGCTGAGGACTTCTGTATTTGAGCAAGATAATGGTTGGCTTCTCCTCCTGCTCTTGAACTTTCATGAAGTACCAGTGATTTTCCTGATAAAACAAATTTTTTTCATCAGGAATTTTCCTGATAAAATGTTTCCTGGAACTAATTTTTTTAAATTTGTGAGCCAAACAATTCTAAACAATTCTATCTGGTTTGTAGAAATTCGTACAGTCGCATGCAGCATGTCTGAAATTCAGCAGTTGCTTTTACCCTGATTTGTGATCTAAATTATAGGATGGAAGCTCCTTTTCCTAATCAGGTGTCCAGATTCAGTGAACAGAACAGCTGATTAAGCAAATAATTGCAGGTTATTCAAGCACGGTGAAAACTGCCTGAGACATTCAGCAAAAGAGACAGCTTGCCTAGGGAACCACAGGTATAGATTTCCATTTTAAATCTTCCCTGCGCTTCATTGTAAATGGAAATATTTTTCATGATACTTAGAGGTTTCCATTGTAAGTGACCTTGACAGTTGCTTCCTAGTTGGAGATGCCACTACCCAGACTAGCTTATGTCCTGCCCATCCCTCTCAGCTGTGCTTGTGGAGTTTAGATCTTGTTTACCTTTGTCACTAACACAGTAAATAACAATAATTTACTATGGTTATGTTAGTGGATTTTGTGCTCTGACATTTAAGTCGTTCCATGTTATTATGCCAGGACTCTGGCCACTGGAAAAAGGAACCTGCTGTGTATTCCCAAAAAACCAAGCATGTCTGCCACATGTGTGGCTCTAAAAAGCCAGGTGACTATTTTATGTCACATTCTTATCTAAGCCTTTCAATTTATTATGAACTTAATAAGGGTCCATCTGAGCACTGCTGTGCCTTTTTGTTGAATTCATTGTAATAGAAGCAGTGGTCTGTGGGTGGGCCAGCAAGATTTTTGGCAGTGCTGCTTGCTAGGAAAGGTGTTAGAAATACATTTAAAATAACGCTAAGTGGTTTCTTTGTGGCCAATTCAACAGACAAAACTGAGAATGATTCAGATAACTGTGGAAAGTAGATTTTACTCAGAAATAAAATGTTTGCAAACCCTTTGAAAACACTCAGCTGTATGTGGAGCACTGCCTGCTGCCAGGTGAGAGTGGTGAGAGGGAAGCTTATCCAGGATAGATGTGGCTGGATCTCACTCACATTTTTCTAGCTGCCAGCACTTGTCCCTGTTTTTTGCAAATTCTGTAAAATAACTCAGATGCAAACTGTTGCACCAAATAGTTTTATCAAATATGTTGCTTACTGAGATCATTGGCTACCGCTGTAACGTAAAAATAAATGAGTAAATATAGCATGTTTACAATTTATCTTGTGCCTTTTCAGAGAATGAAGGAAAACAGTGACCCTTATGCTAATCCCTTCTTTAGACTCATTGATCATGACTGGAAACCAAAACATCACAACTAATACTTGATAGCAGCAGAGATTAGTCACCTTCTTTTGGCTCATCATTCACTCTCTGCAATCTCCGAGGCACGTTCGTGGGCAGGAAGGAAGCTGTCAGGAGCAGGACTGCATACCTGCTTGCTTCATCACCAGACTACTGTAAACTGTGGGCCAGACTACAGCAGTATCTATTTTGTATGGCTCACGGCCATGTTAAAGGTAATCACATGTGGGATCACACAACCTCATGAGCTCTGGAAGCCCTCACCTATAGCTGGTCAGTGGTTATTTAACATCTCTGTATAGATGCCAATGAAATCTTTGTGTTGGGACCCTGGACTCTTTATCAAGAGCACACAAGAGGCTATGCCATTAGGTAAATACATATAGGCATCACCACCAAGAGACACAATGAAATATGAAAGCACAGGAGAGAGATCAGAAATAGTAGACATGCAGGCAAATTTACTGCCAGATTTGGGTGACTTATGGCTCTAATGGTGTCTGTGAGCTTCTGGAAAAGGTCAGAAAGTTCCTTATGCTTAAAAACTTGGACCTAGTGCTCAGGAAAGAGCTTCACATAAAGATTGCTGTACAGGCAGGAGGGAAAGCATGGTATTTTAGTGAGGAGGTGAGGATATGGGAGATAAGTAGGATGATTTAACTGCTAACAGTTAAAATGTTCCATGATGTGAAAGAGGCCCAGCAACACTTGTCTTACTTCAAGGCACGGACTGAACAGTGTAACTGTTGGAATACTTAGGATGATTCTGGAAACCAAAAAAGGAAACAGATACTTCTGAAAGGATATGTAAGTATAGAATTTGGGGGGAAATCCCACTTGGATATCAGGGCAAATATAAAAGTTGTTCAAGAAATGCAAGTATAAAACCATAGCTTTGAACAGTCTTTTCAACTATGCCTATTTAAGTTGGTATAGTGGCACCAGAAACAAACACTAACTTGAAGGAAATCAGGTAACAGTGAAAATGTATTAATAATTTTGTTTACTGCAACAATAGATACAAATTCTTCATACAGGATAATCTTTACTGTGTGACTCAACGTGATGTGCTGAAAATAAATCTGGGGTTTGGGTAATTCTTGACCTGAGCAAATATTTTTTAGGTGATGTGAGACTGGATGCATTTTCTTTTTTTGCATGAGGCAAAGTCCACAGTTAGCTAGAAAGAGAATTTGAGTAAGTTTTGACTCTTGGCTTTGATATGATCTGTCCTTTCTGAAAACACACCCGTATAAACTTTATACAATTGCTAGTACTATGAGATCTTGGTTCTTATATATCACCAACATAAAAAATGGAACTAAAAAAAAAGCCCAAGATTTGGGGACATTTTTCATCACTGCCTGGTACAAATGATTATTGCTTAGTTTTTCTGCTCCTCTACCTGTATTTAAATGTTTTGCATACTCTCATAAGAAAAAAAATATCCTAGTCAATCTCTATAAATTTTATGTAAACACTAAGCACAGTTATTTAATTACTTGACTGCCATTCAAGATGTGTGATTTGAGAAGGAGGAAGAGGAATTAGTTGAATGTCCCATCATCTCTTTACTCACTTACAAAGGGACAATTTGACATGGGCGAGAAAGAGAGCACATAGCAATTTATTGTAATGGTAACAGCAAACATAATAATAATAATAGCACTGCCACCCAAGAGTCCCAGCTGAAGTCTTACCCTAATTGTATTTGTTGTACAAAATAGTGGGGCAGTTGTACACTGCTCAGCTCAGTGAGCAAAAGGTGAATGGTTATGGTAGAATCATAGAATGATAGAATATTAGTTAGGATTGGAAAGGACCTTAAGATCATCTAGTTCCAACCCCCCTGCCATGGGCAAGGACACCTCACACTAAACAATGTTACCCAAGGCTTCATTCAATCTGACCTTGAACACTGCCAGGGATGGAGGACTCACAACCTCCCTGAGTAACCCATTCCAGCGCCTCACCAACCTAACAGGAAAGGACTTCCTCCTTATATCCAATCTAAACTTCCCCTGTTTAAGTTTGAACCTGTTACCCCTTGTCCTGTCACTACAGTCCCTAATGAATAGTCCCTCACCAGCATCCTTGTAGGCCCCCTTCAGATACTGGAAGGCTGCTATGAGGTCTCCACGCAGCCTTCTCTTCTCCAGGCTGAACAGCCCCAACTTTCTCAGCCTGTCTTCATACGGGAGGTGCTCCAGTCCCCTGATCATACTCGTGGCCCTCCTCTGGACTTGTTCCAACAGTTCCATGTCCTTTTTATGTTGAGGACACCAGAACTGCACACAATACTCCAAGTGAGGTCTCACGAGAGCAGAGTAGAGGGGCAGGATCACCTCCTTTGACCTGCTGGTCACACTCCTTCTGATGCAGCCCAGGATACAGTTGGCTTTCTGGTCTGCGAGCACACACTGAAGCTGGCTCATGTTCATTTTCTCACTGACCAGCACCCCCAAGTCCTTCTCCACAGGGCTGCTCTGAATCTCTTCTCTAGCTGTCAAAGTCCCTCTGAATGGCATTCCTTCCCTCCAGTGTATCAACAGAACCACACAGCTTGGTGTCATTGGCAAACTTGCTGAGGGCACACTCAATCCCACTGCCCATGTCACTGACAAAGATGTTGAACAAGACCAGTCCCAACACTGACCCCTGAGGGACACCACTCGTTACTGGTCTCCAGCCGGACATTGAGCCATTGATCACAACACTTTGCATGCAGCCATCCAGCCAGTTCCTTATCCACCGAGTGGTCCACCTATCAGAATGATGTCCCTCCAATTTTGAGAGAAGGATGTTGTGTGGGACAGTGTTGAATGCTTTACACAAGTCCAGGTAGATGACATCAGCTGCTCTACCCCTGTCCATCATTTTTGTAGCCCCATCATAGAAGGCCACCAAATTGGTCAGGCAGGATTTCCCCTTAGTGAAGCCATGCTGGCTGTCACCAGGCACCTTGCTGTTTTTCATGTGCCTTAGCAGCCATTCCAGGAGAATCTGCTCCCAGATTTTGCCAGGCACAGAAGTGAGACTGACTGGTCTGTAGTTCCCTGGGTCATCCATTTTCCCGTTCTTGAAAATGGGGGTTATATTTCCCTTTTTCCAGTCGTCAGGAACTTCCCCTGTCTGCCATGATTTTTCAAATATGAAGGGCAGTGGCTTTGCAACTTCATTCCTGAAGCCAGCTCCTTCAGCACCCGCGGATGGATTTCATCAGGTCCCATGGACTTGTCTATGTTCAGGTTCTTAAGATGGTCTCAAATCAGATCCTCTCCTACAGTGGACCCAAGGTCTTCATTCTCACAGACCCTGCGTCTGCCTTCCAAGGTGAAGAGGTGCAGCACCTAATATGATTATCTGCAAAGAATATAGCATAAAAGAGCTTTACTTCAAATTTTGTGTTGTAATTCTTTTTGCAGACATAGTTTTTACCCTCCAGCTTCTTTATATATTACTTAGTGCTTAAATGTTCTCCTTAATTTAATATTGCATTTGGAATTTTCTTGGAATTTTCTTGGGCACACCATCTTCTGATCAGAAGCTACCGTCTTTCTTCTGGAAGAAGAAGTGTAAATGATAATTATAGAGCTTGGGCACATCAAGTGGAACACATTGAATTGTTATCTGAACTTGCAGAGAAGAGTGTAACTTCTAGTATCTACTCTCTCTGGAACTATCAGCTTTAATTAACTAAAAAGCATGATGTTCTGGGGGAATTTTCATTATTTGCCTCATTTCAAGGGTAAATTTTATGCAAATATAAGTAAAAGCACAATGGTAATAGCTTAAGTGAGTGAAGGACACCACAAAAGAGCTGGAAATTAAATTACACTTTCTATACATAAAATCAAGAAAAGGAAAGGTTATAATTTAGCTCAGTTAAATCAAAGACATTTCTTCATAAAATCATGTACTTTATAAAAGTAATTCATCTAGGTAATATAAAAATATGAAATAAGCATTAAGATTCATTTGTAAAAACATGATCCTAAGCACTCAATGAACAGAAACCCTTCATAAAACCATCAGAACTCTCAGTTTTAGAAACTCTTTATGGTTTCTTAGTGGGATTTGTTTAAAAAAATACCCAAACTGAACAAACATTGAACAAAACTCTACCAATCTGTACAAATTTCCAAACAGTTAAGCATATGCTTATCTTTCAGCACATAGGACCACAGGACACCCATTCATATTTGGCAATGCATTTCAACATGCATTTACTTTCACATATGTGAAATATCATCTGTATATATATCATATGGGGATATATGTTGAACTTAAATCTAAAAAATGCATTGAAAATTAATCCTGTGCTTAATATTTTGTGGAAGTGAGGCCAGTTCACAAGAGAAGCTTTGTCTGCTGTAATATGGAAATGCTTTTGTTGGATACAAGGAGAAAGAAAAGATTTCAGAAAAAACCCTCACTTGCTGAGAGCTTTTGGAAAGCTTTTGAATGGGTGGAGTCGAATAGCCACTTGCTGTTTAGATGATATAAACTTGGACAAAGGCATATATGAGCTCTGAAGATCTAGAGATTCGAGGTATGGTGAGATGTATTTCAGAAGGATTTTCTTTGCATGAAAGCCAAACACTCACCTTTATTATTTTCTATCCTGAATGAAATGTCCACGTAAGTGGTTAAGTAAAATGAAAATGCTGTGGCTGAAAAATAACCATCAGAGAATATGAAATACCTGAATATGCAGATACATAATTGCATTTCCAGTAAATCCAATTATCTTCAGAAATTTAATACATTTATGTAGACTGTTTGGATAGTTCTGTAGATTTAAAATGCAATAGAGTAAGCGTGAAGTGCCAGGAATTTCTATTTCACAGCCTCTTAAAAATTGCCTGGAACTATAATTTCATTTAAATAAACTTTAAAAAAATTGCCTCACTGTGTCTATAGTTAGGTAAAACTACATATTTTTACAAACTGTTCAGGGACAGAGGATCACTAAGGACTTTTTATCACAAATATATATAGCTTACATTTTGGAAACACCTTTGACAGCTTTTAGAAATACTTCCTATAGCATTGCCTCAGTCTTTCCAAAACCACTGCAGTTTTCCATATGATGTGGTTTACTAAAAAAGATAATCAAATATTACCTCCATGATGCATCAACTACAGTTATTTAACCAACTAAAACAGGTTTATATAAAATGAAAAAATTCAAATATCTTGATCAAAATAGCGGTCTGCCTAACAAGTAGCATCTATAAACGTGCAGATAATATTTATAAATTTTATACCTGATTTATATAACTGATTTTAGAGAGGGTGAAACAATCTAATTCTGGTTCATCATTAGAGATTGGGGCACCTGTGGTGAAAATGTGCAGCCTGTCCCTAATACACCATGTGCATATTCAACCATTTTGGTCTCCAATGTTGTTTTATGTCTGACTCTGTACCCTAGCTTGAAAGTTTTCATCTTCATCACTAGTACTTTTTATAGGCATGTGGGAGATCTCAGAGGGCTGCAAGACAAAGCATCTTATCGTGCTTAGGTCTGCTGTCTTGGGTGAGAGTGCCAGTGTGCAACCTCTCCCCTTGCATGCTACAGTAGCTTCAGCTCAGCAGGCTTTGAGCTCCTTCAGTATGCATGCCTCAGCAGCATGTGTAGGTTAATGTACATTTAGGGAGTTGCACAGAGTGGGTTTCCCACATGTTTTCTGATGAGCTGTTAGGATATCTGAAAGTCTGATCAAAGATGGTATCTGATACTGTATGTACTGTCTGCATAAAGCTTCCTGCAGTGCCAGACTCCTATGACTTCTCAGAGAAAGTGTTATGCTCCCAGCTCATACATTTCTTTCTAAATGGACACGGCACTCCCTTCCTGTGTATGAAAAAGGCTTCCGAAGGACAATTAACAGATTATTTCCTGTGCTGTGGTGTTCCTGAGGATATTCCCAGCTATTTCTCTGCTGGGAGGACATGGAGTCCTGCAGGAAGGTAAAGGCAGGAGTTTTCCATGCCCAGCATCAGAGTTGTTTGCTGTGGAGTGACACTTTCTAGCTCACTTAATACAAAGAAATTTTGAGATAATACTATTATTTAACTGAATTTACCCCCTTTTTTTTTTTTGTCTGTCCACAGCTAGAGATTTATTCATCCTTTTCTAGATTTGCATGCAAATAGTTTAGAGCACAGGTTGTGAGTAGCCACCAGCTATTGAACTATTGCCATTTAGGATAACATTTTCATAAGTGTACAAACCTGATCAAAGAGCTAAAATTAAATAATATCACAAGTGGCCAAATCATGTGCCAATGTTACATAGAAAATACATACCATAAGGATCAGATTATGTCTTCTGTGGTCATGGTGCAGGAAGAAGACATGGAGGCTGCCTTGATGGTAATATGTATATAAGGGTGGAAGGAAGTTCCTAGATCCCAGCTTCTAAATAGCGTTGTTGAAAGTCACACTTTATACTTGCCTCAGTCAGGCAAACTCAAGGTAAGCCAAGTGCAAAATGTTTATCTTAGATGACTTCTAGATCTACCGGCAGCGTTGGCCTCTCTTGAGGGAAATGATGGGTGGTGGCAAGACTGAAACGTCATCCCTTCTTTATCTGAAACATTAGAAAATGCATCTGGTTTCTGTTGCCTTGGCAGCAGGTGCTGGGTGTGCGTCTGCATCCCAGCATATCTCATCTTTTTTTGTGTCTAGCATGCAAATAGGTCAAGCAAAGGGAGGGCCATGTCTAAGGACAGCCCTGAAATAGTTATTGGCTAAGACGGGGGGAATAAAGTGGAGAAAGATTAAAGCCTCTGGAAGACACATTTTAAAATTGAGATCTACTCTTCTGCATAACATTTTTCATAGCAAACTGCAAAAGCTTAAATACTTTAGTCATCTGAACCGAAATTTAACAAAAAATCGTGTGCATAATGTTGGCGTTAATTTTAAACTGTCACAGCTACGAACAAGATGACCTAACTGGTGTTTGCCCTTTGTGGATGTTGAACTGTTTGAGATGTTATAGAGAGTTACAGTCTATACTGTAATATTTGAAACTAAATTTTGCCATCCTTACCTTTATTTGGCACTCACCTGCAGTGAGTAAACATGGAAGAATTAGTTTCCCAGCACTGCTTATCAAAGCATTTTTTACAGTTTACATCAAACAAGAAAATAGGAAGAAAAATGCTATAACTTTACTTATGCTGCTTCTTCGTATAATGAACTATATTTGTACAGACAGAAGGGGCATAAAGAGATACAGAATTTAATTTACTTAGTTGAGGACACAGCGCCATGTAGTATTAAGATTTACAAAGGGCAAAGGTTTAAAGCATTACAGTAGAGGAAGTAATTGTAAACTATTGATTGCATTTTTTTTAAAATTGATTTTATATACCAATTCACAGAAAGGATTAAGCTTCACATGGTGGGATACATAGGGAATATAAGAACTTTATCTGTCTAACACTGTTGAACTGGGAAAATTAAACTGTCGAAGTCATTTACAATTAAGTTAACAAAGGAGCAACTCAGCCAAATACAGAGGAACATACCAGCTTAGCTACTCAAGACAATTTAGTGTTAGATATGGACTATTGAGGCTACTGCCATTTGTAGACATGGCTAACAGAACACTAGAGAGCCCCTGAAATTTCCATGATGAACTACACATAAGAAAAAGATGACTCCACTAACAGGATCAGGCAATACCTTCAGTTTCAGTTAGTACTCAGAAAGTAATCTGTTTCAACTGAAATGGAAGTGGGTCTCATAATTAAGATGGGAAAAAATATCAACAAAACCACCCAGACTCCAAATATATGTTGTTTATGTTGCTAGAAACGACAGTATGAAGAAGAATTGTGATAGTAGGTTGTTATATTCCTCTTTGAATAGGGTATAGTGTGTTTAAAATGCAGTCAGTACATTTTGAAGAGAAGACAGTGTAATACCTGCTTCAAGAAGCTTTAAATTATAATTTAAAAGGATTGTTGGAATCTATATATGTTTATCTCATAAATATAATCTAGTCTATTTGGAAACAGAGAGTTGATATTACACTGAGTAAATGTGGTCCATGCTAAGACATGCAGCAGGATTTATGTCACATCTGATTACCAGATGTTTTACTGGTGGTCTGCAGCCTGTTGCAGGAGACTTCTGGAGGAGCTGTGAGACTGGGTGCTCCCCTGCCTTGTACCCAAAGGGTGGATTGGTGGCAGGGTGAGCCTTCTTGAAAATGAACTCTGTGTCCTCACCAGGGCCATTCCTGGGTGTCCCACGTCTTTACCTGAACTGCTTATCAATCTAGTCTTAAATCTAACTTCCAGTTAGACTTTGTAGATAATTCTTGGGGTCACTCTTGTTTCTGACAAAATGGCTATACATTGGTTTGGAATAATGTGGTTGTTCTCCAAACAACCTGATATGGAAAGAAATGTCTGTCACTTAAGTTCCCACAGAAAAAAGAGACAGAGCAGACAGGACAGAAATTAGGGGAATCAAGGGCATAAGTGTCTTAAACCAAGATTTAAGTAATGCCTAGCTGCTCTCTGGCTCCCTTGTGAGGTAGAAATGGACCTCAGGGGCTGTGATTTTTTGCATAATTCTTGCTGAGAAACAACTAGATTAATTCAGTTCTGTACAAATAATTTACTCCTAAACTGGGGATCTGCTTGCCAAAGTTTAACCCAATGTGAATAAAAATGGACACGTTATAAAATGCTCAAATAGGCAGGTCTTAATGGGAGTGTTGAAAGACCTTACGACTGTTCACTGCAACTGCCCAGCTGGGTGCCATTCTTTTAAATAGTGAGAGAAAGCAGACCTTTGGAAAAAAGAGTATCTTTACAAAAAAAGTTAATTATAAAGACACATGACGTAACATAAGTGACTTTGGAACACAAAAACTCATATTTACTTTTCCTTCAGGGATTCAGAGAAAGGCACCTAAGAGATGGAATTGAGCAGAGCTCTCTGGGGGTTAAAATAAACAGCACAACTATTATACTGAGACCTAGATTATACACTTGGAATGCTTATGACTTTCAAGAAAAGTAAGCTCAATTGTTTGCTATTGTAGAAATGTTCAGCTTCTGATAGAGGAGAGTAGTAAGATACCAGTCAGCCACAGCTTTCAAAGTAGCACAGTTACAACTGAAATAAGAGTTGCTTTGTTTTACTTTGGTAATTAAAATCGAGACTTATGTATTCCTTCCTTGATCACTGACAGCCATGGTTTTAACGTAAATGCAAATGTAAATGTTCTGCCATTTCCCTGCCAAAAAAAAATTCTGTTGGAAAACAAATATATGCAGGAAGGGTTACTGTAAAACAGTACCTGAAAAATAAAGTGTTTCAATTCTATCTGAAAAAATATTTGTTTCTCAAAATGTGAACTTTCATTGGATTACCACTGATATAAATTACTTATATATATTCTTCTAAAATTAATAGTTACTTTGGCAATCACAAGATTATATTTTATAGTCATATTATATGGAGTGTTAGCACTAAATGTTAAAAATGCTGAAAGGTTTTAGCTATAAGCTCTCTTTCTTAGAATAATAAATTATTAAGACTGATTCATCTATGCAGACAATACTTTCTTTTCTTGGCTTCCACCCAAATGTATCTTTTTGAGGCCATGAGTAGAAATAATTTTATCTGGTTTAAATCTGGCTAAGGAGAAAATCAAATATATCATTGTGATAAGAGTGGTTAAAAAAGAAGCTGTTTGGTTCATTGTCCGTTTTGAGATAGCTTGCAAGAAAAGTTCTGCTAGGGGGGTACTATAAATATAGTTGTAGACCCCAGCATCAAATCCGAGTATGGACAATGTAAATTTGGATGACATGAAAGTTAAAAGAATAGAGAAAAAAGTGCTAAGAGTGGCTCAGATGTTCAAAGGTGCAATAACCAACAGCTTTTCACTAAATAATCACTGAAACAACAAGAGGCAATATTTCATTAGATTTTATTTAGGTAAGCAGTGAGATGACATTATAGAAAATAACTGTGGATCAAGTGACCATGAACTAATCCCATTTAAGCTGCTAGACAAGCACAGATAAGACAAGTAAGACTAATAAACTGAAAAGCTTAACTGTGATGAAATAAGGCAGGTAATTTTTGTGAGACCAGACTGGCGAATATAAGGCGTGAATGCAGGGGAGGCTCGCAAAGCTGTTTGTATCATTAATAGTTTGTATCAGAAGTGACACGGAAAGATTTTCAAAAAGAAGCACTGGATGTAAACAGATAAATAACTACCATAAAGATATTGAGCCTAGGCAGGCAGGCAGGCAGGCAGAGAACCTCTGAGAAACAGAGAAAAATTGTGATGGGTGAAGAGAGCTGTGTGCTATAAGTGAAAAATTGTAGTGCTGAGGTGACAATTGCAAAGTCAAGTTGACACATAACTCAGAAAGAAAACTAAAAAACCCTGTGTCCTTCAGCAGCATATTTTTTAAGAAAATAGTGAAAGAGAATGTGAAGTGGATACAGATTCAGAATAGTCAGGTGTTAGTCAAAACTCAAATCAATACTGCAACTCCCTTTCAGTAGAAGTGAGGTGAAGACAAGACTGACAGCAGGCATACATCTGGTGATGGATACTGGAGGCAGAAGCAAAACTGCAAGAGACTCCTGCAGCCAATGGAAGGGTAAAAACTTTCCCCTGACAGAACATACGCATGAACGTGTGCATGAGTTTGCTAGTCTGACTGTATGTTTCTTCAGGAAAACTATCAAAGTGAGTTAGTAACACAGAACTGGGTATTATCAAAGATTATACTAATGGAAATAAATCACATTTTGTTCCAAAGAGCTGTAGACAAGGTAACTTGCATTAAAATGGATCCTGTTTATGATTTAAGTCTAGAGTAACATACCAGTCTTCCTTGATTCATGACATTGTTCTTATCAATGATTATAATAATTTTTTAATCTGGCATATTGACCATACCAAGTAATTTACAAATGGGGTTAGTTACTGAGCTGCGTGGAAGGTTTGCATTTGAAGTGGAATGACAATAAAAAACAGTGTGAACTGTAACAGAATAAATTGCAAAGTGGCAGGAGTTAGGAAGTATCTTGTTAGCTGCACAGTTTTGACTTTGTTATTTTTTCATATTTCAATGTATTTTCACAAACACGCACACACCTTTTGTGTTCTGGGGTAATTTAGAAATAGCTAGTGATCTCATCGATCCTGTCAGGTGGTATACCAAAGTAAATAAGGCCATTTAAGGCTTATCTTTAATATGCAATATGTCATTTTTTCTGTGGGTCAAATAACCCACAAACCTGCAGGGCTTAATATAATTTGAAGCAGGTTTAGTCTTGTCAGCCACTGGCTTAGAGTTTGAATTGAACTTTAAAAGCATGTAAGTATTTAGAAAACATTTCCCAAGTATATGTAAATGGATAGCACTAATCCTGCCACTTTCTACTCAGTTTTCCTGCACTATCTATTCTAAATTTCTTTTTTTTTGTTTTGTTTATTTTACTATTGTCTTTTGATTTGCTATTCTGCAACCAAAAACTGTATGCTGCTGAGAACACTTGAATCAATTTTCCTGTATCTCTTGGAAGGTGTTTAACATTTCTCAAGGTTAGGCTCAGTGTTAAAATCATCACAGTTTAGATTTGTTTCTAATTTTAGATGCAATATCATCTTTTGTGACATGCTGTGGCAATGTTTGTGAGGAAGGGATTAGGATTTTGTTGGACAACTGTCTTCTTGCTCTCATATAATGAGAAAATCTTGCAAACCTCATGAAGTTCAACAAGGCCAAGTGCAAGGTCCCGCACACAGGTCCAGGCAATCCCAAGCACAAGTACAGTGTCAATGGAGAACAGATTGAAAGCAGCCCTGAGGAGAAGGACTCGACCTCGCAATGTGCACTTGCAGCCCAGAAAGTCATCTGTATCCTAGACTGCATCAAAAGGAGCATGACCAGCAGGACAAGGGACATGACTCTTCCCTTTTACTCTGCCCTTGTGGGACCCCAGCTGCATTCAGGTCTGGGACCCCCAACATAAGAAGGAAGTGGACCTGTTGAATTGAGTCCAGCGGAGGGAACAAAGATGATCTGGGGGCTGGAGCACATCTCCTATGAAGACAGGCTAAGAGACCTGCGTTTTCTCAGCCTGCAGAAGGCTCCAGGGAGACATTATTGCAATCTTCCAGTATCTAAATTGGTCCTACAAGAAATCTGGAGCTTTTACAAGGGCACATAATGATAGGCAAGGGGTAATGGTTTTATAGGGTAGATTTAGATTAGACATTAGGAAGAAATTTCTTACTATGAGGGTGCTGAGGCACTGGCACAGGTTGCCAGAGAAGCTGTGGCTGCCCTGTCTCTGGCAGCATTCAAGTCCAGGTTGGATGGGGCTTTGAGCAGCCTGATCTAGTGGAAGGTGTCCCTGTCCATGGCAGGGGTGTTGGAACTGCATGAGCTCTGAGGTCCTTTCCAGCCCAAGCCATGCTATAATTCTATGGTTTAAGAAGGGGGAAGAGATGGGGGGAAGGGGTGGAGGAAGGAAGGAAGGAAAGGTGTTGGCAAACGTGTTTCTCTGTTCATGGATGAGACATTTTGTGGAAATATTTACTCTTGCTGATGCCTTTTAGTTCTGCTAGGTAGATCAGAGGTAAATCACACTTGTTGTCTCCCAGGAGCAAGATGAATGAAAGGGCACAAGTGTCTCTTCTCTTCCCAACAAATAAGCACTCTACAAGATGGAATTTTAATAGTGCTTTAAAAAATGTTGAGGATTTTAGAGACAATCAATAACAGTTTACAAAAATGTACTGTGCAGGTGACTGAAGCAAAAGACAGAATATCCATAGGGGAAGGAAAGGTTCAGATAATTTTCTCAAAGCTGGAAAAAAATTCTCATAAGACTCAATAAATGCAGAAAGTTATTGGTCTGGAAAAAAGGCCAAGAATAAAAAAAATAAAAAGCTTTCAGTTTCCCAAGGGAGACCAGAGAGGGTTAATCCCTCTGAATTTATTTGACCCTTCATTAATATATATTCCTCACGTAGGAACTGAATTTTACATGAATGATGAGATCATCCAAAGTAAAGCTAACAGTGGTAATAAAAGGTTCCCACAAGGCCTAAAACTTCACATTTCAGAAGATGAGGAAATCCCTAAGACTTGGGAGCATTGAAGAAAATATCCTGTTTGCAGGAACTGAACATCTGAGGGGGCCTCTTGCACTGTTTCCTAAAGCAAAGAGCCTGGGCTCACCTCGAGGAGTCATTGGGGTGGGAGGGTTGTCAGGTAATGCGGAGTGTCCACATGCTTATGAAGGCTCCGTATTCATGTGACTGGCCTGCTCCTGGCTGCTGTACCTGCTCTAGGCACCATGTGTGGGGCCCTGCTTGTTTCAACATCAGAACAAACGTGATATACCCGAACGGGAGGCAAGGAAAACTTATGTCACTCTACCCCAGCAATAAACCATGTTAAATTTAGACAAATTTAGAAAGGGGCAATAGTTGCTGCTGTCTCCCATAGTTAGATTGTAAACATTCAGAGGCAAGGACTTCTATATTTTGTGCAAAGAGCACCTGGAAAAAAGCAGTGCTGTGATCTCATCGGGGCTCTCTTTGTGTTACTGTAGTACAAATAAATCCTAAATGCATATTTGCCTTTAGACATCCAGGAAAAGATGGCCTCTTTCTACGAAAGACCTCCTGCTGCTTATGCTAAGACAATGAAATTCAAAGAACTCTGTGTGTGTTTGTGAGAGGCAAATTCACCAAAGCCTAGAGGTCATTTATGCTGAGCAGCAATTGCTACAACACTTTCCTCAGAGGAACCTGGGAGAATGGGAAAAATTATAAATACCCCCAAATAAGATACTTAGATAAGACTAAAGTCTGACATTTCTCTCGGCTGTGAATAGAAGATGTAATTTTCTAAATGATGCCCCAACTATGCAGAGGCAACAAGTCCTGCCTTTATACTGACCTTAGTTTAAAGTCTTTCCTCATGTATTCTCCTTTTCCTATTCAATTAATTGTTTTTATCTAAACCATCACATGAACAGCTCTTCCTTTCCTTTCTTTTTCATGTTAAGAGCAACAGGCAGCAGGACAAGCCTGGTGAAGAACATCAAGGTGAGAACCTCAGGATAAGAGGCTTTTCCTGAATATTTCCCCCCTTTCAGGGTTGCTGAAGTTCCAAGGGCCACGTTTCTGTCAGAATAGCACCATTATTTTTCAGATCACATCCAGGAGGGATTCAGTCCAGCAGAGAGCAGTAGGCATTTAGGAACTTACCCATACTGGATGAAAAGGATTCTCCTATTAAGCTAAGAAGGAGATGCTGAGGTTGATGATAAGCTTGACCTCTAACTTCAAAATATTCAAGGGAATATGGTCATTGCAAAATTCACATCACATATGTTGTCCTTCATGTTATACATACAATCACCATTATTTGCTGGGTTGTAATGGATCTTTTCAATGCATTGTGCTTCATGGAAAAGAGGTTGACACAGTTTTTGATTAATATGGTAAATAATCCTCTTTTAGGAAAAAAAATTCATTGGTAACAAAGACACCTATATTAACACCTGCCAAACAATTCGCTGACACATTACTAGTCATATTAGCTAATGGTTAAATTATATTGAACTTTGAATGCATGATTTCTTTGGTTTATCAGATTTTCAAAGAACAGCACATCCTTCAATGTTTAACACTTGACTTGATGAGGCAACTCTGTTTCATTCTTATATACTATGGAGTAATTAAAAATTATATGTATATTTGTTATTCTTGTTGCGATTATTTAACAAAAGCTGTTTTTATTCTCTACTTGAAGTTTTAAGATCTTAGCCATAAAAGGGTCAGTTTGACAGTGAAGCTGTCACACAAATATCTTTTGTGATATTTTGCAGCTTTTCTTATACTGACAAACCTGTAGCATGGACATAACTGAATTTGCAGGAAATAAGAAAGAAATTTGGTGAAAATTGTATGAAAACCCACTTGGCAGAATAAAGATGCAGTAACAATCTTGTCCCCTTTAGGGAAAGATCAGTTAAAAGAGAACTGTTAAGCAGCTTAGATCAATATAAGCTTTTATGAAAGTAAATTTCTGGGCCAACCTGACATAATCAGGCCCCCTTTTCCTGCAAAACTAGGGATAATTTTGAAGAAATATTCCCCCCCCCGGAAAATAATCCTCATGGCTTCTCACAAACTCTTTTATGTTGAATGTATTTTTAATTTTACCCACTTTACCCACAGGTCATACCCTCTCTCTCAACATTTCCTCCAAGAAGATTAGAATGTGGGGCGATAAGAGGGCAGGAGAAGAAAATCAATTCACTAAATACTTACAAAACGCCATGACTTTTAACAGGAAAAATTCATAAATACAGGAATTACACTGCATATTTCTTGCAAAATCCCCTTTCACACCTTCCTGTCTGATGAGGAGACCCACATCCAGCTGCAGTCTGATGCTTCACAGATGCCCAGGCTGCAGAAAGCTATGTAAAATGTAGGCAAAGTTCAGAACTCAAAAGCAGAAGAAACCCCCCATCATTTTGATGGGTTCCTGCCTCAAGCAAGCTTACACTCACACTAGGTGGGAGCTGAACCCTAACCGGGCCTCCACTTTGGCCCAAAGTGCCCCAGAACCTCCTAGGCTTTTCTTGGTGAGTCTTCTCCTCCATATTGATGGGAACATCTTCATGGACAGATATCCTAACAAAACACTGCAACCCACCAAAGTGCCAAAGTGCCAGGTGCCCAAACTTTTGCACAGGACCTCTGTCAGGGTGAGGTGGATCAGTATGAGAAGGGTGGTGTGTTATGCTCCAGTCACTCAGCTGCAGGTGAAGACCCAGTTGAGACAAATTAGATGATACATTCATTTTCTGCATGCTTTCCTAATGCTTTCTCAGTTCTGTAAGCAAACAAATGATGTTTCCTGACAGTTCTATTTCACTCAGATATGTTGCTCATGAAAAGATGACTTTCAGCAAGAAGCTGCTTGTCAGTTCTTGGGCATGGTTATGTAAGAGGCACCTCAGGAAATCCACCTGATTCCATTACAGTCCCACACACCCGTTAATACCTAAGCGCTTTCAAATGGATTCAACATCAGCCCATTAAAGGGTGCCTTTTATTCTACAAGTGCTGAAGAGCAAAGGTTGATTGCAGCTGCTGTAGTCAATTTTCAGTGTGTGTGTTTGAGTAGCCTGAAGAGTTGGTAGTTGGTGGATGATGGTCATCTTCCTGGGAAAAATGGGAGGGGATGTGTGAAAATATAGCTGAATTACAGCCTTTTTCCTCCACGTCACTTTTTATCTGTTACTGCCAGGGTCACTACTGGATCCTCTGGACTAATTCTGATTTTGGAAACAGTTATTTCAGATGCCTTGGGATGTCAGCTATCTTTATATGTACTCACAGACACATACTGACTTGCTGGTAGCTGGCTACTGCTGGAGGTATATGGGAAAAGACAGCAGGCTGTATTTTTAGCGTTTATAAGTTTCTCTGTGGCTAAAATTAATTCATACTTTTAAATCTTCTCTTCCTTCTGGCTCTGCTCAAAGTTTGCCATGTTTAATACTCAAATTGTTCTTGTGTTTATTTATGTTATCACAAATTTAATTTCTAGGGTTCTGGTACTCAAGGTAAAGTTAGAGATGGCAGCTAATCCATTGATGAATAATACCACCATTAAATTAACCTTTATTTTTCCAACCTGATATATTTTCCTTAAGCTTGCATCTAAACATCTCTAAGATGGGGGAAAAGTCCTGTAATTTAGTACAGACATTAAAACCACCGAAAGAGTGTCTAGGAGCTAAGCAAGGGAGTCTGCTCATCTAGTGGAGGAATTTAATGACTCAGAAATCTACATAGCTGGCATTGATTCCAGTTGTAATTAAATCACATTCCAAAATTGAGAAAATATTTCAGCTTCAAGCCTCAGTTACTGGCTGTCATCTCTGAAGCGGGCAGGGAGGTGGTCTCCAAGTTCTCAGATGTACAGGCTCCAACATTTATCATGAGGCAGGTAAAGTGGTTGCCTTTGGCTGCCTGCCCTACTCCTCTGCTAGAGTAACTGACCTTGTGTGGTGGCCAATGAGCATTCCATGGATCTGCCCCTCTGCTGTGACAGTTTACCACTCACTGCATCAAGTTAGATGATCATTTAAGTTTACATTGAGCTTCACAGAGTACGTAGAAATTTGTGGACAGTAGTTTTAATTATTATTTTTTGAAATAGAAGAGTAAAAATTTTATGCAGGAAGTCAGAACTGGGTCCTGATTTTACTGACTTGGAGAAGGACTCGGGGATGTTCGTTGATGAGAAAATGAACATGAGCCAGCTTCAGTGTGTGCTCGCAGACCAGAAAGCCAACTGTATTCTGGGCTGCACCAAAAGAAGCGTGACCAGCAGGTCGAAGGAGGTGATCCTGCCCCTCTACTCTGCTCTTCTGAGACCTCACCCTGAGCACTCTGTACAGTTCTGGTGTCCTCAACATAAAAAGGACATGGAACTGTTGGAACAAGCCCAGAGGAGGGCCACGAGGATGATCAGGAGACTGGAGCACCTCCTGTACGAAGACAGGCTGAGAAAGTTGGGGCTGTTCAGCCTGGAGAAGAGAAGGCTGCGTGGAGACCTCATAGCAGCCTTCCAGTATCTGAACTGGAGCTCTAGGGATGGTGGGGATGGACTCTTCATTAGGGACTGTAGTGACAGGACAACTGGTAACGGATTAAAACTTAAACAGGGGAAGTTTAGACTGGATATAAGGAAGAAATTCTTTCCTGTGAGGGTGGTGAGGTACTGGAATGGGTTGCCCAAGGAAGTTGTGAATGCTCCATCCCTGGCAGTGTTCCAGGCCAGGCTGGACAGAGCCTTGGGTGACATGGTTTATTGGGATGTGTCTGTGCCCATGGCAAGGGAGTTGGAAGTGGATGATCTTAAGGTCCTTTCCAACCCCAACTGTTCTATGATTCTGTGATTCTATGATAAGTACTGATTTGTTGGACTCCTTGATGCTGTGTTCGAGGTCATTCAGCTACCCAAGTATGCCGAAGAATAAGTGCATGAAGGATTACATGGACATGTTTCATGTACTGTTCAGCTACTTAATAAAATCACAAATGGGTTCCCCCACACTCAGATGGCAAAAAGTCCTACAAGAACTGATAAATCTGAGGGCTGAAAGGAGTGTGTAAGCTTCACCAGTGCATTAGTGGAAGTGCCAGAGGTGATTATTATAAATGTCTTCAAACAGGTGTTGCTTTGCTAAGAGTCTCGTTGTAAATGTAGGACTTTTATTAAAGGCAACACCTGCAAAGTTTGGGATTATCTATTTCTCATGAATTTACTTTTCTTCATTTTTGCCCATTTTTTTCCACTGTAGTTTTCTTAGAAGTGGCATGTGGTTGCACCTTACGACAGACAACTCTGTCTTTCCCTGGTCTGAGGCAAAGTAGTTATAAATGTAGTTATAAAGGAGGGGAGCTTGAGTGTCTGCCAGGGTGATGGGAGCTGTGTGACAGGGGTGAAATAGTGGTATATCAAAAGATACTGAAGCTGGTATATGAAAGCAGGAATGAAATATATGGATGGTAACTTGAAGTGGCAAAGCAATGAAGTGCATACACATGAACAAAATACCACTGGAAATGTTTGGAAAGTATGTTAAGACCGAAAAAAAGTTGAGGATTCTGTAGTAGAGTATTGTATTATAAATCTAAATGGAAAGACTGCTGCCATACTGCATTTACCTGCAGGTTTGCAGGTTAGCCTGTTAGCCAATTTGCAAGGAGGCAAGGGATTTGCAGTCTCTCTTGAAATCACTTTTGATGCAAAATAAGAGAGTATGTAAAAGATCTGCCTCTCCAGAATTCTTAGTCCAACATAATTTGCCTTTGCTGTAGAGGACACATCACTCTTGGGGCCAGATCCGTACTGGTTTCTGAACAGCATCCCTTGATGGAAGTGTTGTCAATACCTGTGCTCTCTGTGTTACAATCAGTGGCCGTAAACAGCATTTGCAGAGTCTTGTGGATCTTCCTGACTACCACTGGCTAAAAGAAATTCATGCATTCTTCCTGAGTTTCCTTCCCAGGAGAAATCTTCTCATAGCATACAAGTGGATGCTGCAGACTGTATAAGAGACAGAGAAAATCATTCAGAAAAATGTGCATTTTCATGGCAAAAAAGAACAAAGTGTCCCAGTCTGAGCTGTGGCTTTTACCCTGTGCTGATCTCCATTTGCAGAACTGTGCAAGCATATAGTAGGTTTGCCCAGACACATTTTATCCTAATAGCTGTTATTTTGGAAATGGAAGAAAAATATTTGGCTGCCAGCAGTAACTAGAAAATTGTAATCAGCAATCAAATAACTAGCAACATTCTCCCCCCAAAGTTAAGCAAGAATTAATAATTAACTGTAATACAAGGCTGTAATTCATTACAATGACAAATTATTTGTTAATATCCATAACATTTTGCCATAGCAATTAGTCATTCTTGTTTTACTTGTCTGGAATTCTTACACGACAAACATGAAATTGTAAAACATAATTATTGACAACATTGATAGCTGGATTACACTTTATGGTTTTGAGGACAGGTTTCAGAAATATCACAATTTATTAAATATTGTGTTAGTAGTTTGCCACCCAAGTAAAAGAAATGCATGCTCAAAACAAAATTTTTTTATTTTTTATTTTTTTTCCTTTTGGGAAGAATTATGAATTGTGGTCCTTCAGGAAACATCAAAGTTTTGTTCTTTGAAAGAAAACCAAACAGACTATTTTGTCTGTATGGGATTCAGACATCAACTCAACAGTGACCAACCCACCCCCTCACATGCTGAACTGATTAATTCTTTGCCAGGAGTGATCATGAGAAACCTAGATTTAAATAGCCGTTCAAAGTTTCATTCATCTACAAAGACTGCTGCAGTTGGTTTGATCAGTCAGAAACCTGATCTATATATTCTAGTAAATACTAGACAAGAAGAAAAGCTGTATCTTTTATCACAATATGTGGTTCACTCTGATTTGCTCCTCCTGCTTGTGTTTTTTGTCTTATATGTGTTTGTTATTCTCAGATATAAAACAGGTGGCAAGGAAAAGCAGGCTTCATGGTATATACAGTGAATGGGTGAAGGGGAAAAGCTGGCATCTGAAATCCAGGTCTACTCCTTCAGGTGGCTCAGATCTTGTGCTTATTTCTCTGTAGGATCTGGGGAAATCAAATAATAACATTGAACAAGTGCTTCACATAAAACTGGTGAATATATTAAGAACTTGATCCTACAGGTAACAAATCAGGATTTTTTTGTATGTCATATTTACTTGCAGGTATTTGTAACATAATTCTCAAACTGTGGCTAGTTTCTTGTGGGTAAGATTTCACAAGAACCTAAGCAAACTGCAAGTTCAAGTCCAGTTTTAAAATTTAACGTAATTCTACACAGAATCCGAAGTGACAAAGGATGACATTGTTAAAAGCAATTTTGTATTGCAAAAAAACATCTTATTGGAAAATGGGAACATTTACTTTTAGTGGTACTTAGCGCTTTTAAATTTCTAATGTTCAGTGCATAGACAATGTTAACATGGTGCAGATACCTGTGATGGGTTGCCCAGAGGGCTCACTGGCAGGGATGATCAGCAACCATATCCTTACCAGACTGCAGTAGGACAGTTTGCCTTCCTCTCTTCTTTGTTCTACTGCAGAGGCAGAGGCTGTCACCTCCCAGGGACCTTTCCATGACATCTCCCTCACTGGGGTTGAACTGAAGCATATATTTCAAAGATATTAAAACTATCTTGAATTTTCCCATTGTCTGTCACATGTGGTGTGCTATAACACTTCTCTGTTCTGGGTAAATGATGGAAGCTCTTGAACAAAACAAGGTAATGGATGCCCGGTAGGAATATTTTATGGAGTTAACAGCTGCACTGAAATGTTAAGGTTTGAAAGGACATTCAGAGTGTAGGCAAGACACCTGAATGCTTCTTTAATACTGAGTGTTATGAAGCTACAAATCAGGGCAATTGAAGCGTGTGGTTTTTGTATGAAGAAAAATTCAAATGAGTTCTTATTAAAATTTTCATCCATCTTTATTTACAGGAGTAATGAATCAGCAAATTAAGTTGAAAGCAAAAACTGTATCTTGTCAAACATCTGAGCCCTAGTACTCATGATTATAACACCTATGCTTTAATTTGAGCCTGTATTTTGCTTTTCACTTAAAGACATTATGTTAGTGCCAGATGATACATTTTATTTTTAGATCAACACATTGGACTCCCAACTATTACCTAGAACTTCTGCAAAAATACAGAGTACATGCTAAAGTACAAAACTTTGATTCCACTCCCAGATGCTTTTTATCAGCCTTTTTTCCCTGACATATTGGATGTGATACACAGCCAGCTTCTCTAAGGGTGGGCCGAGAGCTCCCACACTCGATATTACTTGCACAACTTTTGGGCAAAATCCTAACATTACTAATTCTCAGTTCCCTGTTTACTCTCATAAAGCCAAGATTATACCTTAAGAATATATTATTTCAGTACATTTGCAAAAAAAAAAAAAAAAAGTTTGCCAGACAAAGCATGTACTTATTCTGAAAGAAAACTGTATTTACAAATCCTATTGTTTCATTATGATCATAAAAGCTTAGAGTCCTGAAGCACCATTCATTTTATCTCAGTTGCAGTCATGAAAGGGCAAGGAGAATTTACAGTTACCTCTTTCAGACTAGGTTTTGTGAAGGCGTAAAGACCTTCTAGAGGGGCTGATTGTAGAAAATTGCCTTGCATGGGCATGAGTTGATTAAGTTTAAAAGAAATAGAGTCATTTCAGGAGGGCAAATTTGTGAAATTAAAGGAAGTGGCTAGTGAAGTCAACTGGGCTGAAGTGCTCAGGGGTTTGAATGGGGAAGAGGCTTGAAGTCTCCCTTAACCTAAACCTAACAAAACCTAGCAGGAATCTGCCAAATAAGCAGAGGGAGAAAACTGTAAGGAAAGCTTCCCAAAGCTATGTGAGTCAAAAACCACCTCCAAATGAGGAGTAAGCACACAGAAAATGAAAAAGTATTATAGGGACATATCAGCAAAGAAAAATCATCATACAGATCAGGAAGCACAAGACAAAGTAAAAAGCACCAGATATCAGAGTGAAATAAAACTTTTAAAGCAAGTGTTAAGATATACATAAAATTAATTAGCCTTTAAGTGCAGAGCTTGAGAAAAGAAGTAGGGGTGGAATATATTCAATATGGGGTAGATGTTCAAGTTGTCTGAATGTAACTCAAATATAAAAGTAGCATTTTTTTATCAAAAAAGAAAAGTTAAATATCTCCTGGGAATCAGAAGTGACAGCAGAAGGCATGACAAGAGGTGGAGATCAGCTGGGGGGACGAATTTTTTCCAGAATCCCGAAATAATTCTGAAATAGCAAATCACTACGTATCAAATGCAGGAAATAACAAATTCAGTGCATATGTTGAAAGGAATGAGAAAAATAGATTCATGCACCAAACAGCTCATGTGGGTACATGCTCAGCTTCCAGAAGGCAGCTCACGAAGTGCAGAACCAAAGAGGATTATTTCATTTGGCCATACTTGTCCAAAGTTGTTGACTGCTTAGACCTCACTGATCACCACTGTTCCTAAAGAAGTTGAGGGAGCAGAGCATGTACCTGGGAGGTCCCTGGGATGGCCTGATTGAGCAGCTGGAACCTCAGCCTTGGACCCTTCCAATCTCAGACCTTTTCCCAGACCCTGGACTATCAAGGAGCAGGCACCAGTGGGCCTGCTCTGGACTTTTGTTTGCAGCAGTAGCAGGGACCCTTGTTCCTGGAACCAGATGGGGTGATTGGGAAAGATGGAGTTGGTGCACTCCCAACCCTACATGGGCTTGAGAACTTTCACTGGAGGGCACTGATTTCTGTACATAAGCAGAGGCCAAGGGCTGAGTGACGGATGCTGGAGACAAAGCTGAGGGAGAGGATGTGATACGAAGACTGAGCACATGTCATAGGCAAGAACAAAGAATTTGGCATGAGGGAGTCCTAAAGGATGGTTCTGGAGTTTCTCCTCTTCTCTCAATATATCCTGTGGTTTCATTGCAGAAGAGGAGCACCAGGAAACAGACAGGAATTGAAATTTGCCCATAAAAGACTGTTTGTTAGTCTCACTCAGTAGAAATTAAGAAACTAGTAGTGTTGAATTTCCTGTATTATAACTCTCCTCTTTTTACATGTAGCCTATCAAATCATTTGAGCATAAAATTCACTGCTTCTTCAGGCTAATGAATTACTAAGTAGCCTTCCATAAAGAAAATTGAATGAGCACTTGGTGGGTGAGAAAAGGATTTTGAAAAAAATAATAGTAAAACCCAGGGGTGAATAGAAAAGAGGACAGAATTCAATAAAGCCTTCAAAAAGCAATTCACACCAGACTAACCCAATATTTAAATGACAATAAGACTACTGATTTTCTAGAAAAGTGAAAAGCAGTACAATAAATTGAATCCCTGTTACGATCAGTAGTATTTTGCTATCAGTAAAATATCTCGTATATGCCACGTGGGAAATTATTGCCTCATATAGAGAAGATGCGGTTTAGGGCAAATCCTGTGAGGTGGCTGAAGACCTGGGTTCTGCTGCAAGGGAAACAGCTGTGCAGAGAATAGTTGGTGTTCCTCAAGTTTCAGTCTCAGGACTAGCTGGATTCAGTGCTTTCATTAATGGTCTTGATACAAGGAATAAGCCTGTGCTAGTGTGAAAGTTGTTGATGATGTGTGGCTGGGAATCATCACCAGTGCTGAGGAGGACTGGATGATTGCATGGCAAGAGAAATGTCTTTGTGCATCAAGAGATTTGTAACGAAAGAAAAAAGTATGAAATGCAGCACTACAAGTACAAGATCATGGAGTGAGATCCAAAATATGCACAGATAACATGATGCCTAAATATTAGACTTGGAATTGAATTAATTTTAGGGTGACTGTAGAGTGAAGTGACACTATAAATGCTTATGATGACCACTTATACACTGTTGTATAGCTGAGAAGGAACTTCTTAGAAGCCATGACATTCAGCAGAGGAACACAAAAACTATCATCTATCATATATCATAAGGAGGAATTTGAAGGAGATAAGAAGCATCTTTCTGTCTTGATTCAGGGAGTGTGTGCAAAAGGATCAGTGAGGGAAAATAGCCTGAGTCTTTACAGATACACTGGCAAAAAAGAGAAAAATAAGCATTCAAGACTGGCAGAGCTGGAGCAGGAGAGCCAGGAATTATGTGACAGGAGACACGATAGATGTAACTATTATGGTAATGCTGCTTTGGTCTGCTACAAGAAAATTTAAAGCTGTGCATATTTTTATAACCCATTTGCTTTACCTCAACTTTTTCAGATATGCCTTGATGTAGGGCAGGATGTTCTGCATAGTGATATTGAGAAATTCTGTTTGCCTGCAGCTTTCCAAAGCTGCTTGTAGATAATTTCTTAATCCATTACCAGGAAAGATATTTGACATATTCACTTGCATTAATTAAGCAGATGTAAGAATAGACGGGTAATTTTCCAACAACACTTCAGGCCTTTTTGAAGAGTCTTTTTGAACAGTTCCTGTTTGTTGTTTTGGGTTTTTTTTCCTTTAGTAAATAATAGGAAATAACCATTGCTTAGATTGCTGATATATTTAGTTAGTTGTCTATTAAAACCCATTTACACACAACCTTCTTTTCCTTTCTTATTCCTGCTGATCATAACATCAGCTGTACAGTGGTTAAAAAAGTGCTATTTTGGAGGGTGAAAGTGCTTACTAAGAGTAAAGACATTTATCCTTATTATGAAATTATTATGTATGTATTATTATGTATGTATTATTTACATTTTCTAATACATTGCAAATGCTTCATCACAATTATTTTCTAAGACCCTGACAGAATCTCTGCATTTCCTGAAAATTATTTCCTTATTTAAAAAAGTAAGCCTTCCTATTTCTCACATTCTGAAAATAGATTTATTGTATGGAGCAATATTTTCTAAACCATGCAAAGTGAATGGTTGTGACGAGCCTGCACTGTAGTCCCAAAATCATGAGTGTGGTGTAGATCTGATGCCCATGTTAATATGGGTTTTAGTATGACTGTGTTGAGGTCCTAGGGCTAATTTACAGACATGCATGTGACTCTTGATAACGCCTCTGTTTAGAGCGTTGCACCCAGGAGGGCTCCAGGAAGTACAAAGCTTTCTACACACTCTTCTTTCAGCTGTCCTCAAAGAAAACCTGTCTTGAAAAACACAACATGCCCCCCAGTTGTTTTTATCAGTAACATTTGCTATTCAAAAACTTCTTTTCAAACTGTGCTGCAAAACACTCTTCTTGTATATGCAAATAAATCTGGAGCATGACATGTTTCTCAAATATGATATTGGCTCTGCCTTGAGGAAGTGTAAGGTATCTAAGCTCACAATGAGCCATGAAGAAAACAAACATAGCTCTACTTGTTGAAATTTTTTAGTAGTTTAATTTGAGAACACCTTCATGTTTTGATAACTGGAGCAGAATTTCCGGCATATATCTGCTAAAACATGATAATGTCTTTTTTTTTTGTGCTGTAAAAGATTTTTTTGATGTCTTTTTTTATTTTCATTGTTGATGCTTTCAAAAAGAGAAAAATCTTTAGAGTTGCAAGCTCTCATAGGGCAGTATGTACTAAGGAGAAAATTATTATTAGATCTAGCCAGATTATCAGATTCATGATACAGGGTATAGGCAAACTTTGATCCTTTTTAGCTTGGTGACTTTTTAGTTAGAACCCTTGCTTTTATATGTCATTTATTAACATGGGACAGTAATCAGAGATTTTTTTCAGCACTTAGTCCTTTTCAGTATTTTCCAAGGACTTGCCCCAGATTAATCAACACATTTCCGAGTCTCAAGACCTCAGAGTATCTGTTTGAAAAAATGCTTATTATTTTTCTTTTTTTCATTTTTTTTAATGCGGGACAGGAACACTTTGCAAACAAATAAAGTAAACTCAGTTACTCATCTTGGCCTTATCCTTTTTGAAGACTTTTCCTGTATTATGGTTGGGAAAAAAAACAGGATAGTATTTTGAAATTTGACTTTTTTACCCTCTGTGAGGATAAAGGATCCTCTCCAGAGCCTCACTGGAGGCTGGGAGAGCTTCTTTTCCATGGAGACATGGTAGGATACACAGACTGATCATTACAGTCACATTAGCATGTGCTCTGCATCTTGCAGCCTCATCCTATTTTGTTACTAGTGGACAGTTTACAGGATGGATTGAAGAGGCAGATGCAGGAGAACAGTTTGGTTCACACTATTTAGGAGTTCATTTTGGCTTTTAACAGCTGGCCTGCATTTGGGGGATCTCACAGCTGCACTGATGTAAACAAAGCCTTTCGCAGATTTTGGCTGGAGGAAGGATAGCCTCCCCCACAGCTGCAGACCTCAGGACAATGCACACCCTGCGCTATGTGCAAAGCAGCAGCTTCATTGTCTGTTGGTTGATTTAGAGAATATGAGACCCCCATCCAGCTTCCTCCTCACTCCCACACTCTCCCACTATGACTGCATGGCAGCGAATCTGTAGGGGTAAATCTGCATTGCCTCAGGATGGTAATTTGGGATGATGCTTTGCCTGGCAGGCATGTGTGATGCTGCAAGTGTGGGGTCCAGCCGTGCCTACAGAGCTGGGGTAACAGCAGGTAGGAGGGGAGGGCTGTGCTCCAGGCACACTGCCTCCTGCTCTTTAACAGCTCTGCAGAGGAAATCTTTTATGTCTTCTTCCCTGCTCCCTGCATGCTCATGTGATGGCCAGTGACAAACAATCTAGCCATTATTGTATTACCCAACACAGAAAAAAAAACCCAGCTAATCTTGTTTTGTGTCAAGGGAAAAGAAAGTTGTTTTTGTTTTTTTAAAACCCAAATGAAATCATGGTACGTTATGGATATTTGTGTCATCCTAGGAGAATGATTCCATTAAGACTAAAACAAAGGCTTCTTTCTGCTAATAACCTTTGAAATGAAATTTGTTTTCTCAAGAGTCTTCCTTTTAAATAGGAATATTTTCCTTAACTCTAGGGTAGAAAAGCTGGTATTGTTTTACATAATTAATCAACAGAAATATGTATTAAGATAAATATGTGGCTATGTTATTTGTAATGGACAATGACTAATGTTACTGATCTGGGAGATACATGCTTTTAAGTTAATCAACTGTTTGCCTTTAAAAGCTTAAGAAAAGATAGTTTACAGTTAAAGGTATTACCCTAAATGAACTGTAGCTAAATAACATCAGTGTGTTGAATTCAATGTGATCTTAGATAAAAATGGTAAATAATTTCTTTAAGCTCTGTACAGAAATAACTTCTACATGCAGGAAATGTGGTCATAGATTAAATTAAAAGTTACAGCAGAAACTTTGAAATTTGATTACTAAATAGGTTATAGCTACACAGATGTAAAGAACATAAGAGCTATGTAGCTTTTAATCACCTCTCCCTGTGCTGTTGTTCTCAACACAGATGTTTGCTGTGGGAACAACATCTCCTTGAGGGACTCGGCACTACAGATTACTTCCTGGAAAATTTGGCACAGGGTTGGCTTAGAGGGAAGTTTGCAGATTTTGGTTTTGTGGTGGCAAGTGGGAGAGAAAAGGAAAACAAAGTGTGTAGTAAAAGAAACAAAAGGACAGACAACTTACACATCCCTCGCCAGCTTTTAGGGGAATAAAAGCACTTGAGATTTTGCCGTGTCTTACCGGAATAATTAGAACTACATAATATTTGGCATACCCAAGCCCAAGAAAAGCTTGGGAAGATTAACAGAGTGACATTAAATCCCCTGTCATGGAATGAAGAGCCTGGCCAGGCTTTGAGAGGACTCACATGAGGGAAGACCAGTGGTCTGTGCTGGATGAACTGCCTTGCTGCTAACAAACTCACACAGATGTGAGAAATACAGCATGAATGAAAGCTAAAGGAAGACCTATCCAGTGAAAAACATTTGAAGGAAAATATAGCTGTGCATTTATTTGTTTTTGCTGCTTCCTAAAGGTCTGGTGGTGCAGGCCTCCCAGCTTCACTTTTGTCAAGCTGATTTTATCACCTGGAGCTGCACAGCATCAGATAAGGACAGTGTGCTGGAATTTATAGGGGAGGTTGTTTGTAGTGTCTCACCTATCTGGTCCTGCTGCCAAGGGGTCAGTGGCTGCTTAATGACAGGAATTCTCATTTTGAAAAGCAGTATGACAGGCCAGTTTCTGATAGCTTTGTTGTATGCTGTGGGATTGTTCACAAATGAGACTGGTTATATCTTTATGTACTACATACCATGAATAGCAGCAGACATTGGATATCTGGAAAATAGTCAGATCTGTGGTGGCAACAGTGTGACAGACCCTAGTGTCTTAAAGCCTGTGTTCAAAGATGGGAATGGAAAGATTACCGGTACCCACAGCTTAGGAACAAGCCCATGTAAGAAGGATTACATTCAAGATTAGACAGGCACTTTTGTTGTCTTTGATCTTGGTTTCACAGATGACAGCAGGTTACTAAAAGCTTTGAGGCTGAAGAGCAGAGAGGAGGTTTTTAAAACAGGTGGGAGTCACACCATGTAAAATGCAGAAGGGGTAAGTGAGGTGACTACTGGCATGTTTCAGCTAGATGGCACTGACCAGCATGGCGAGGGCTGCATTTGAATGCTGCTCAGATTTCAGCATCCCTTCTTTCTTATGGCTGGATGAAACTGAATACTTTCTGTCTAAAAAGGCACACTTTGACCAAGAGTTAGAGATAGGTGTAACTCCAGCAGGGTGTAAAGGGTGACCAGTTTCAAATATTTGCTCTGATGTTTTCTTTCTCCCAGAGTACATGCCTTGATTTATGGAAAATCTGTCTCCTTATACCAACAGTTGCCATCAACAGTTGCACTGGCATCTAGCAGAGTTGCTGATGGCAAACTGGCCCATCATCAGGTGTAGCCTAGGCTCTCACCAAGCAGACCCAAAACAAAGTCTGTGATCTGAGTAAGAGAGCACAAGGCTCAAGATGCTCTATTGACTATCCTGATATCATTGTGGGGGCAAACAAAGGTCACCCTTCCCCCTGTCTCTTAACCCAGAAACATTTTTCGGGACGAAGTGTCAGTTTTTACAAATCTGCATTTTCTAGTCAAGAAACTTAGTAAAAGATTGACATCCAGTTCCACTCACAGTGTCAAGTCCTGTTTGCCAACATTTAACTGAGATTAGAAAATGTTTGTTTTAGTCTTAGCAGACTTAGCAAGACTTAACTGAGGAGACAGAGGTGACAGAGGAAATGCTCTGATGCCAATTATCAGCTGTCATCTTGGTTTGCAGGGAAATGGACTTCAGTGTCATCCTTGTTTCTTTTGATGAGGGAAGCACACCTATGTTTGACTTACCAATATCCACTTCTGTAGCAGTAGACACCTTCACAGTGACTGTCTTGTCCTTTTTTTGTGCCAACATGACTACTGGAAATACAAGCCATGCTTTTCTGTTTAACCAAAGGGAGAGTTAACTCCTTTTCTCACTCTCCTAGGTTGAGCAGTAAGACATGAACAAATTCCTTAGTTCCCCCACAGAAGCTGGTAAGCTTCATTCACCTTCATTTGCACTCCACTGTGCTGCTGAATGCAAACCCTTTTCTGTCTGACTGCCCTGCATTGCCCTAAGGAACTGTTTCCTTCACCACAAAAGCTTCATCGGAGAGCTTCAGTCCTTCACTCTCTGTCAGTGATCAGAAGAAGTAGGAGACAGCTTTTTCACTTTTTGTTGTCTGTTTGGGATGGTCTCTTCCTCATGACACATGTTGAACATGTGCTGGGTGAGCATTTTCCCTTCTAACATAAGGCACATTCCTGGTTCTGCCGCATCAGCAACATCTGACTGGATGGGAGCAAGGAAGGAAATGCTGAATGCATTTGAAAAATCACTGACAACCAGGCAGCTCAAGGACATGACATATAAACTTTTCAGAAAACACTTTAAGGGGCAGATATTCACTTAACCCCATCTGGAGCACGTAGCAAGCTGTTTGCTTTTGTTCATTCCTTTGGACAATTCTATTGACGACAGCTCCGGATACTATTTTTATGAAGAATACCACGTGGTGAGCACCTGCATAAGTAATGCTCTCAGTCCACAGCATTTTGTCTTACATGCTCTTTGTAGTCACAGTTTCCATGCTGAGTTGCACAGTTTTTCCTTTTTAAAAAATGCAAAATCGCATTTTCTGAGTCTGCATGACAGGTAAAAACCAGCTAAAATATAATAAAAAACCTTAGTGCTGAGTGCAAATAGATTCTTGCAAAATGTCAGACGAAAATGACTCTGATCCTGACAAATTCATTATGTTCCTGTAATATCAAAAGAAGGAATAGGGAAGAAATCTGTGATGAACATAAAAATTTTTTTTTTTTTTTTGCATGGGACAGGTTAAAATGTGCTAACTAGTTACCAGGTAGAGAGAAAGGATATTGTGCCAGGTGCACAGATTGATGGGTTATAAAATGATTTGGAAACTGAAGGTCGTATAGATGGCATACTGCAAATTAGATATTTAAGCAGATGGCATGGGTATTCACTAGTCCACCTGGCTTGAAGAGGGGATTTTCCAATGCTGTACAAAAATGTCAAAGGAGGAATTTAAAAAAAAATAAAAAAATCAGATAAGTGGCCTAAAGTGTACTAATTACTTACTTGTCATTTTCCACATTTCTAATCTTGGTCCTTTTTAACTTACACCAGTTTGTTTTTCTGTAACATAACCACTAGCCTAGTCATACCCAATACAACAAATCAAAAGCACAAGGGAGAAAATTCTGAGTGAAATTTCACATCCAATTAATATTGTAACTACCTTTGAATTTTTTCCTTTGGGAGGAAGGAAATAATTAAAGTTAGAAAAATAGAAAATTTAGATATCCATTCTTGTACCTTGTCACTGATATTAGTGGTGGAGAGGAAGAATGGAAAAATGAAAAGGAAAACAAACCATGTGAGGAGGTCAGGATAAGCAAGAGACAAAGTAATGAGATAGCAAGCTTTCCCAAAACTCCCTGTGTGGGGACACGCCATGGTTGACCTAGCACAAAGGTAGCATCTATCCTTGTGTTAAGGGGAAATGTAATTTGGGTTTGGAAGCAGTGCTAGGAAATTTCTGGCATCTGGCCCTCTGAATAGAACACACTTAGGACCCATTGCTTGTCCATGTCACATATTACTCTCTAGCTGAGAGAAAGCAATCTTCCTTACACTGTCAGTTCTTGAAACAGAGGTGGCTGTAACAGAAAAAGAGGAAGTTTTCATTAGCATCACTAAGCAATGGCCCATACCCTTTCTGGGATGTGATTCACTGGCATTAAAATTCAATGGCAAGGAGCCACACTTAGGAGATGTGCATAGGTCCATGGGAATGGTCTATATAGTCTCCTGTTGGTTGTTTGGTTGGGGTTTTTTGGTGGTTTTTTTTTTGTTTGCTTGTTTTATTTTTTTCAATCAAACTGAGAGCTCAAGAGGAAGTGAATGCTGAAGAGAGACAGTAGTGTCAGAGGGCTATGCTGCCACCAAGCAAAACACTACTGAAGCAAAAACAGAGCCTCTTTCTCTGCTCCTTGAATAGCCTGAGTCAATTCCTGATAGCGGAAAGGTCAGAATAATTAGTCGGAAGCACTCAGCTTCCCATTCAGTGGTGAGAGCAGGGAATTCTGAGAGTGTGGCTTTGTGCTAAGAAAGGATACATTGCTACATGTTTTTGCTCAGTACAGCACAAAATAAACCTCAGCTATAGAAGTTCATGTCATGGCCTCAGGAAATCTTTTCTTTGTTGAATGAGTATGCAGCTATGGTAGAGATGAAGGCATTACCTAGAAACTGAAGGGCCCTGCTGCATAAAGGACATGGCAGTCCATGGGAGTATATGACAGAGCTGTTTTCCACAACATCCTTCTGCTCAAGAGAGAGGTATCTTTTTTTTTTCTTCCAGTTGACACAGGATTACTTTAAGAAGTACTTCAGAACAGCAAATGAAATATCAATGGCTGGTTTTGAGGACAAGCATTAACTTTCACCAGAAAAAAAAAATGCTGCATTTTGAGGATCGTGCTGATTACTGAAGGAAAATTGTTAAACACTCAATAGTTTGCATCTTTATTGAGAAAAGTTTTCATGCAATAATGCACTTACTTAACTAGCTGCCTGCTAGCTAGTATAATGACCAGTCAGCAACCTGACTGAAGGTGCAACAGTCCTACTTGTAGGTAGATCAGATTAATGTGATTCTGGGATGTTCAGTGTTAGGTATCAGAGTAAGATTTGTCCTCTGCCTTCCCACCATGGTGAGATCTTAGACCAAAAAGAACAATACATTGCTTGTCCTGGGTCACGCAATACTTTCCCAGAGCCCTCTGCAGTTCCCAGCAGCTTCCATCGCAGGTGCCCTGAACCAGAGACTGTGTCCTTGCATTTGATGTCTCTCATTGAGCACAGTGCTGTACACAGCACACAGGAATGAATGGGGAAAAATTGTCCATTTCAGCACCAAACTGCCTGCTGGCAAGGTAAATGGGCGAAGGCAGGAGTAGGAGAATCTCCCCTCAATTACACAGCCTGCAGAAGGCTAAACCTTGCTGATACTCCCATGCTCATAATGTGCATGTTCTCACCTTCCCTTAGGGCTGGGGGGTTCCTGGAGTGCTGGGCAGTCTCTGAATGGTAAAGGCAAAATCTTCCTGTCATCCCTAGAGGACACTCATGGGATTGGATGGTCCCAGAAGGGTATAAGGAAATAGAAACCTGCATGGTTGTCTGCCGCACATATGGCTCCTGGGGTACATCCTTGCCCCAAGCTCTAAAGCTCAGCCCTGCATCCAACGGGGATCTATGCCCATCAGGCACAACAGAGCTTTTCCTCAGTAAAAAACTGCATTAAATGTGTCTTTTGAGCTTTTTGCTGATTTTTAAAAGCAATATCTGCCACCAAGTGGAAAATGTTATCACTTCACCAATATTTATAGATAATTACCAGTAATAATCTCATCATTAATCTCATTTGTTACTCTGAAAGAGTTCAAAACAACTAGACAGACAGAAGAATGTGGTGCTGAAACATAGCATCAGTCATCTTGTGAGTTCCTTTTCAGCAGGGATTAGAGACCTCACAGAGGCACAGCCTGCTGTGTGCTTAAACATGGAAAAATGACAGAAGGGCTGTGGTGTGGAGACAGCCTTTCAGTCTTAGGCTCTACAGCCAGGTCTCTTGACATGAAAGACAGCTCTGCTGAAATACGGGAACTGCAGAAATTCACACTCAAATTTAAATTTCTGGAGCCTTGGTTTCAATTTCTTTTGCCAAACCTGATCTGTTGCCTTGACATAAGCCATTTTCTATTAAACCTAGTTACAAGGTTTAGTTGGAGAATTCTTAGGAGGAGTGCCCTGATGTATCAGTGGTTGATGAGCACAACCAAAGTAGGTTTTTTTTTTCTGTTCCCATTCATTCTGCTTTCTAGAAGAGCTTCAGCAGGGACCAATGTATCCATATAAACACTTTGTGCTGCTCTCTGCGTGGGCCATTTGTCTGCTAATGAAAACTCAGTCTGCCTTGGGCTGAATTTTTCCAGATCAAGTTAAATTTCAGACTTTCATTAGTTTTGCAGAGTTTTAGTCCATAATGTTAGCAGCTCTAGGGAAGATTCTAAGTAGACTATTCAGATTTTTCTGTCCCAGCATATTACATTAGCAAACTCAATGTCACTGCCTATAGAAACCAAGCTCCTGAGCCCAAAACTCTTGTTTGCACTTTCCTCCCTCAGGTGGTCATGTACCACCTCTTCCCCACCTTCCTCCCTTATGCTGGTCCTGAAACAGAGCTGGGCCAGTTTCAGCTACTGTGAGAGGATCTTCTTTCCCTTCTGCCAGAAGGGAAACTTCCCTTGCCCTTGCCTTGCTGCTGGGAGCTCCCTGTCCCTCAAGTTTTGTACTCCAGGTGTGTCCACCTGTGTGAAACTTACTCTAGTATGCACATCTTCCCAATGTGTTGGTCTCAACTGCAGTTTGAGCACTCGCAGTGGGACAGTTTTACTCTGGTTCATCCTTTTACAGGAGTGCCAGATAAGCTTAAATCAGACTTTTAAGGATAAGGAAGTCTGGAACCAAATAAAAAAAGAGAAAAATACAGTTTGGCTTAAACTCAGCCACCAGGTACCTTTTTTGGTTGTGTAGTTTTTCCAGTCAAAGCATATCTTGGCTGCCAGATGTCAGCCCTGGGCTTCACTCTCCACAACAGCACTCTCTTCACCAGACAACACCCTCAGACAGCTGGAATTCAAAATGACACCCTTTTTTTTGGACAGTCTCACCCTTTTTTCTATATCCTGAAGACGTATGCCTAGACATTAATTGGCTGCTTAGTACTGGCAGTTTCCTCCTGTCCCTGGCTAGGAGACGCAATGAGAGTTCTCCTTCCATGGGCTTTTGGAGCATTAAAGATTATTTCTTTAGCTCTTAAATTTCCTACTGTGTGATTGGTGTGAGCTGTCACACCCATGCCCCATAATGAAGTTAGTAATAACATTAAATAAACTTTATACAAGCAACAGGCTTTATAAACCAGGAAGCCCATGGTCTCTACATATGGTAGAGGTCACATAAACATAGTATGTCGTTAGCTTTATTTAGAGACCACACTTGTTACTAACATAAATGACATATCTCATTAAAAGTTGCTTTGCTAGGACATTTCTGAGGGAATAAGGTTTTATTGAATGTAAAGGTCATATCACCCCACTCCATCATTCTTCTGGCTCCTTTGTCAGAACTGTCCTATTTAGCTTCATGATCTGGTTCCTCCATACCTTCTGTGGCTTTAGCTGCTGTTGCCTCCCACAGCTGTCCTTTAGTTTGTGAAGTGACTAAGATATTATTTATTAAAATAAATAATTCTAATTGGTCCTATAGTGGCATTCATTTCTTCAGGGTGTTGAATGAAAATGAAGGCTTACATTTGTCACAGAAGAGATGACATATTAAGAAGGAGGATACATTTTTAGGTTGAACATACAAACAACAATAAAATCGAGGACAGCTTCAGTAA
Organism: Melopsittacus undulatus; assembly: GCF_012275295.1. NCBI lineage: Eukaryota > Metazoa > Chordata > Aves > Psittaciformes > Psittaculidae > Melopsittacus > Melopsittacus undulatus. The sequence continues at coordinate 96,765,100 of NC_047529.1, read as the reverse complement.
GTAAAATACAGAGGTTATGAGGTGGATTTTTCTGCTTCAGAAAATATTTTATTTCAACATAAAACAAATTTGAAAATAATTGATTTCAATGATTTGATTTCAACTCATCAGTCACACACATTTAAAATATTGCAAACAAATAATTCATTACTTGCCTCAGAATATATTGGTGCTTAAAAAGGCCTTTTAAAATTATCTTTCTGTCACATATTTCTTATGAATTACTTGAGTGTATGGGCAGACATTGTTTACAACGTATTCCCTGACAAATTTTGTTTTTCTCTAAATGATTAAAAACTTAAGGGAGCTCTGTACTGTATATAATAATGTGCAATGGGTAATCTTAAAAATAAAGCATTTTTCTTACCACATTTTGCTCAGAACTGCAGCTCAGTTTATGTAACATGCCAGCAAATCCTTTTAGAGATTATGTAGTAATTCCTATGTTCTCATGAGAAACCCAGAATTGCCATGCTACATAGTATTGGGAATTATGCAGATCTATACGAAAGAAGATAGGAAACTGTTACCATGCCAACTGCATGTGATTAATGACAGCAGCCTACTATCAACCCTTAGCCCCATGGTCTTGCTTAATTTGTGATATCTGTATACAGGCATTGTCTCAAAGAGAATTATATTCTCTCTTCTTTGGGGACAGTTTCTTTTAAAATAAAATCCTAAGAATAACCTTATGAGTACTTATTTTATTGTCTCTCATTATTTTGACATTTGTATCAAGGAGCTGAACTCTAACTGATGCATATATATCAAGTGCAACTGCCAGAGAAGGTGTTCTGATTGTCTTTCTACAACACACAGGGGTAAGGTGTTTGCCGGAGCTGGAGGTTTGAACAAGGTCTGTTATGCCAAAGAAGAGTGTGAAGCCTTCAGAAAATCCATCTTAACTTGTTTTTTTGGGGGGAATTTTATGGTTTCTGTTTTTGACACACAGCAGGGCAGACTTTAACATGGCTAGGAAATACACATCTAAGCAGCTGGGTGATTCATTTATCATTGTTACATGTTGGCAACTGGGTGACCCAGAGGCCATCTCAGGCTAGTTGGAGCCAAAAAATAGTGGCTTCCAGTTAATAATACAGTAAGGAATTTTCTCTACACTTCTACAAAATACTTCCTGCTTTCATCTTCAAAAATGGAAGCCAAGAAATCATGTTCTGCTGTGGTTTAAAATGTGACAGTGCTGGATGATCAAAATATGACTATAAATATAGATATAGGTTGCAATGAAATTGTTGTCATTGGCTTTGTGAAAGGCAGTGGTAACAAAATGAGAGAATAGAATAAGATGATGGAGAAGATTTGCTTTTGCTTCAATGTTAATGATTTTAATCTTGCTGCCTTTTTCTAATAATCAATTAATGTCTGAATTTTGTGTATCCTTCCACATACCAAATCTGTTCTTGACAAAGACAGACTATATTCATGTCTCAGATTTTGATAGCATCTCTGTATTGCTGCCAATGTGAATTCAGACTCGTGTTCACTATAGGAATAATTCAACTGATGTATCATTATTCTTCAGAAAGAGGATTTGGATATGTTTTTATTGCACTGAGCTAGTATTACTTAAAGAATATCTTCTTAGGACAAAAAATTTGCTGTGTCACATGAAAATGTAACAACCATATGTACTGCACTGTCTTCCAGGCCATTAATTAATATAGTAAATTGCATGAGCTCAAGATACATCTGTGGTTAAATGCTCTTTGGTTATACCTTCAACTATGAACCTTACTTTGTGTATGTGACCAGTTTTCCTTCCCACATTTTAGTAGTTTCATGCGGACCAAGTTTCTCTAGGTTCTGTGTTATATTACATGAGACAATGTCAAGAGCATTAAAAAAATGAAGACATTTGATATGTCTTCCTCTGTTCACAGAGTTTCCTGTCAAAGAGAAAAATTGTATGGGTTTGGTTTAATTTGTGCTTGAGAAATCCACCTGGCCTCTTACTTGCATTGTTGTAGTCTTGATTTTTACAAATAGTTTGTCTGATTTTCCAGCATTTTCTGGGAACTGATGGTAACTGTCTCCCCCACCCCATTATCTTCTTTTTTACTACTTTTGAGATAGGCTGCTTGTTTGACCTTTTTCATTTTTCCAGTCCAAACTTTTGTGAAAGCTTTCTCATGGCAATCAGTAACACTTTTGCCTTTGATTCACCATATTTAAGTACCTGAAGTGAATTCCACTAGGCCTAGCAATTTTGAAAAGAAAAGAAAACAATCCAAACCCAAAAGTCCAAACTAAAGTGCTCTGTAGCTTGTCTTCCCATTAAGTAACCCAGATTATTATTCCTCATCTCTGATAGCTCTTGATCACATCTGGCATTTTCCTGAAGACCAAAGCAATGGAAGATGCTAAGCACTTTGGCCTTTTAGCTTCCTCTGTTTTGTTTTGGTGGATTTTTGTTGTTGTTTTTTTTTTTCTGCTGCTAATGAACTTTTGGATTTTTTTTTTGGTCCCTTTTATATTTGTTTCAAGTAAAATTTCATACAATGACTTTTTTAATTTTAGTCATTCTAAGTAGCCAGACTTTATTTCCACTTCTGTTATACCCCCTCCCTCTCTCTGAGGTCCTGCTTTCCTAGTACTTTTCCTACCCATCCTACATATTGGAATATTCTACAGTTTTGCTTTTATTATCTCCTTAGGAGTCAACATTTCTGAACTCTTTTTCCCTGTTTCCCATGAGATCTTATTTTTTAGTTCTTTGAGTTTCTTTTTGAAGTCCAATATCTTGTCTTTGCTTTTTCCCACTTGTGGAGAATCTTTAACTCTCATTTCCTCATCTCACTCTTATTTTTACCTTCTACTCTGACATTTTCAAATAACTCTTCCCCACTGGCTATGTTCAGATTCAGACCCACTTCCCTTCTGGTTGTTTTCACAATTTTCTGCATGAAAAAAATCACCAGACTTCCTCCTCGGGAAGTTTCTGGGGAGGCTGCTGTACTCTGTTCCTTTCACAAGAGATGCTTGGAGCTTTCAAGCTCCCTATTTCTGTGAAGCCTTGTACTTTGTACCTTGGGGGCTTTCTTCTAATTTCTCATAAAGGTGTCTTTTGCTTGATCCTTCTGGTTTGATGGCTGACATTTGCCAGGATAACACCTTTGCTCTTTTTCCTCATAATTATCAAGATGCTTTTATATACATCTATATCTTTTTACTTTCTGCCATTCAGCAGCACCTCTTCCGTCCTTTTCCCTAGCTGAATAGTATTAAATATTGCAGCTGTGGGAATATTCCCACCAGGTCCTATTATAGCTGACTCATAATTCTGATCTTGTTTAAGGACTTCCAGATCTGCTAGATAGCTCCTCATGCTTTTCGCATTAATATACAGGAAAGTGAGATGTTCAGAAATGCAGTCTGTTCTTTTGCTTTTTGTTCTTCTTACATTGCTGTTCTCCTCTGTTCTGTTACCCTTGTCCCTAATCCAAGTCAGCGTTGCTTGCACTCAATTTTTTCACTTGTCCCCAGTTATCAAACTTTTGTCCCAAGAAAATATCATTAACTTTTCAGTATAAAATGGAGGGTTTAGCAGTGATGCCGCAAGTATATTTTTGTGTTGCATCAGTTCCCACTGCTGCTTACAGCTCCTCTTGTATTATTTCAGGTATTTCCTCGGAATGTTCTAGTATCTTGGAATGAAGGTCTGGTCTGATTGCATGTCTGCAAGAGAGAGATAACTGCTAATAACTGTTCTTTATACTATATATGATCAGAACAGATCAGTCATTCACCTGCCCAAAGAGCTGTTTTCCCTAGGCTTATTTTGCTATAACATATAATGATTTTATCCTCTCTATCCATCTTCTTCTTTTCACAGCACTTCAAACTCCCACGTTGTGCCTGGAGTTTTTTCTATAACGACTTGATATCTGCTATGCTGGCATACCTACCTAGGACAGTTGAATGCTTTCTTTTCTGCAATTTGGGTTCATGTAAAGTCATGAGGACTTCGTTTTGTAGTAAGGTATGCAATTTTTTTCTGTATTTCTTTACCCTTTTTTGTCCTTTTTCATGGTCTTGTTTTCTGATTCTAGCATGAGTGATTCTTGTTATACTTTGACATGATAAATGTATTCTCAAATCTCTAGTTGTATGAAGTGCTGTTGGCTCAGAACACTTGATAACTTCTTTGAGGCTATTTGTGTTTTATTATTACAATAGTATGCATGTATATGGCCTAAATCTTTTTTGCTCATGTACAAAAAAAATAATCTATTTAGCTTTTATAATTATTACAGTGTAAAAATGATTGCTTTTTATTTGGTTGGATGTTGTTTTATTTTAAACCAAACAGCTCTTTCTAAAACTGAGAGTAGCTTCAGGGAATACAATACTGGGGAAAGATATTTTAAAGATCTCTTATCACTTTGCTGTAGGTGTATTATACTGACCTATAGTAAGAGCAATTTTACTAAAAGGTAAAAAAGTCTTGTGGTTACCCCAGTGTATGTTGGGGTTTTGGGTCTTTTTTCATTTAACCTAGAAGAGTATATGAATAATCATTTAAACCAAGCACTGAAATCTGCATGTGCTTTACTTGGCTTCTTCTTAACAAACTGCCAGCCTATGATATTGCTGTAAGTGCACAGCTCAAGTGCCAAGAAATTACAGGACACTTGAAGTCCTGGGTTTGAGTCAGTTAGTGAGTTAATAGAAGTTCATCTAAGATGTATGCCTCATGCCCAAACAGATACAAAGTGTGCTTGTTTTGGCTGTTGGAAGTACATCCTGGAATGTGTTATTCCACTAAGAACAGCTTGTTGAAAAAAAAGGAAGGGAAAAAAAAAAGTTCCTAAATGGCAGTTTGTCTAGTTTAGGCTTTATAATCCAAGTAGACTAGTACATGATATACAATAGTAAAATATATATAAAAAAATACAGAAACAAAACCCAGTGAATAAAGAAAACAGGAGAGATTTGATGCAGTGTTACTGTTGCATTAGTCTATGCTCTTAATTGCCATGAACTCACTGAAGTTGCTCTTCTTTTGATCTGACATCCACAGCTCAGTTTAACATTTCCGCAGCAACTCTGAGGCAAGGTCCTCTGACTTGCTTTTGAAAGGCAGAATCCAGTTGGCATGACTGAGTTTGGTTCATTGACTGCAGCATGATGCAGCCTTCATGTTCATGAGCAAGTTGTGCATGCGAAACCCTCCCATATCCATCCTTTTCTTATAGGTTCTTCCTTCTTTTTCTCTTTACTACTTCTTTCTATCTCAGAGCAGGTGGATAGCAGGGCTTAGCAAAGTAACCCTCAGCTCTGCCTTCCCAGTCTTTTTAGGATGAGAAAAGGAAGCTGGAGGGAAGGTTGGTGTCAACCCCATTTGGTGCTGATCATCTAAGCAGCAGGCTTCAAAGAAAGAGACTGCTGGCAGTCCTTGAGTTAGCAGGGCTTTGGACAAAACTCCACCTCTCAGCTGACTGACAGCAAGATGTCAGGCCTTCATAGCAAGGCTGGTGAAATTTTGTGCTAGGTCTTTTCAGATTCTTGATCAGCAGGGCAGAATGGCAATAGCAGCATTTGAAAGGCTAGGCTGATGCCATGACCTTCATTATCTCTTATACCCATGGAAGAAACTGTAGATCGAAAAAAAGAGGACACCTAAAAACACCATTTCATGGTGCTCTTCCTTCAGGTTCCAAAAAAAAGAGGATTTTTTTTTTTTCTGAGGAAAAAGGAATTCCTGAAAAAAAGAATTGATTTCTGAGTGAAATACCGAGGATGTGAATGTAATGCTGTATTGACAGGCACATATATGAAGATGCTGTGGATAAGCAGCAGAAAGGGAAAAATTTGCAGCCACATTTCCCATTTAGAGAAGAAGCACAAAATTCTCTTAAAATCCCGTTTTGTATAATTACAATGCATGATTGAAGAGATGCATTTTCTTCTTCACTTTCCTGACTTCTGAGACATCAGGTATTATCTGTTAGATACAGGATGCTGGATTAGGAACGGCACTGCTTGTGTTCCCAGGAGATTGCTCTGCTGGGGGTACCACTGTTTGCATTCAAAGAAGGATTTGAACTGAACTGATGAAGAAAGAAAACTGGCATAAAGCATACAGTAACCCATTCTGTTAAGGATTTGGCATGGCATTCAAGGGAAACCAATTATGATTTATGTCAATACAGCACAGATAATTTCCTATTGATTGACTGCCAGATCCTTCATAAATTAATGAGTTAGGCCTGATGCCAGCTGTTCTTGGGCAACATCAGGCTGGTGTTTCTATTTCAGATGCCCTTGACAGGCTTCTTTCAAAAATTTGTAAGTAAAGTGAGTTTATAAATTATCTTCAAATAAGCAACCTCAAGCAAACATAAGCAGTGATTCCCTTCAGTGTTAATGTTCTGTTTGGTTGGGTTTGGTTTTGGGTTTTTTAAAATACATGCTCTTACCTACGCATCTACAGGTCTGGCAATTGTGAGTTTTGCATTCATTACTTTAAAAAAAATAAGGATTTGCTCTGTTTGCTGAGGATTCCTCTTAGGAGATTACTGCATGCCTGAATTCAAAGTATTTTTCAGAGAAAAATAATTCATATCTTCATGCCTGAGGTTATCTGAAAGTAAATGATATGTCTTGAGGACTAAGCAGTGGGGGAAAATCCTCTGTGCTTACACAGGAGAGTCACTTGCAAGCTTTCTACTGCTACAGCCCTGAAAAAGTCTGGTCTTTGTTGGTTGCTATACAGTGCATGTCCATTGCCCAAGAGATGTAGAACTGGATTTTGATACTGTAAGGATAAGAAGAGGTGCTGGTCACTGCTGGACTGCTTGTGGTGTGGAATGGGGAAGGAGCAGGAGGGGGAGCTGCTGAATTTCCCTTTCCAGAGGTGTGAGTGGGGTGAAGGCAGCAACTGCTGCTTCTGGAGGGGAGGTACCCACCCACCATGGGAACAGGTTAGGACAAGTTATGTAAAAGAAAGTGTCCCCTTAAAGCTGGTAATTCCATAAGTGCGCCTGGCTTTGACAATGGTATTGCCTATGGCAGAGGCTGCACTGATTGTTCCTCACTTTGCCTATAGCTTTATGGATCAAGTTATTCACCCTGGTGATCTAGACCTCCCTCCAGACTTCCAGACTTTTCCTCTGGGGACTTTATTCCCCAGAGGAAATTCTGAATCATGAAGCATGTTATTGAGCATAAGCAGATAGCTAGCAGGGTAAGGCTCTTCAGCATTGCTCATACACTTTGCATGCTGTCATTGTTACTGTCATTGAATAGCTGGTGAACACAACCCTTGATAGGCTTTGTTTGTGCTAATACTTGGATAATTCTGTTTTCTCAGTGCCAAACAATGCTCCAAATACAGAAGAACATGAGCAAGTTAGAAAGAAATAAAAAATGCCTAATGAAGAAGGATGATCCCCTTGTGCACTGTCTTTTGATTTTTTTCCAGAATTAAGAAACTGCAGGAGAACCCAAATAGGGAAAATAAACTTCTTGCCCAGAAAATGTCTTTCTTCACAAGGGATTCAGATTTGATTACAAGCATATGCACATAGAATCATAGAATCATAGAATAGTTAGGGTTGGAAAGGAACTTATGACCATCAAGTTCCAAACCCCCTGCCATGGGCAGGGGCACCTCACACTGAGCCATGTCACCCAAGGCTCTGTCCAACCTGGCCTTGAACACTCACAACCTCCCTGAGCAATCCATTCCAGTGCCTCACCACCCTCACAGTAAAGAACTTCCTCCTTATATCCAATCTAAACTTCCCCTGTTTAAGTTTTAATCCATTACCAGTTGTTCTGTCACTGCAGTTCCTAATGAGGAGTCCATCCCCACTATCCCTATAGCTCCGGTTCAGATACTGGAAGGCTGCTATGAGGTCTCCACGCAGCCGTCTCTTATCCAGGCTGAACAGCCCCAGCTTTCTCAGCCTGTCTTCATACAGGAGGTTCTCCAGTCCCTGATCACCCTCGTGGCCCTCCTCTGGACTTGTTCCAACAGTTCCATGTCCTTTTTATGTTGAGAAGAGCAGAGTAGAAGGGCAGGATCACCTCCTTTGACCTGCTGGTCACACTTCTCTTAATGCAGCCCAGGATACAATTGGCTTTCTGGGCTGTGAGTGCACACTGCTGGCTCATGCTCATTTTCTCACTGAACAACACCCCCAAGTCTTTCTTCACAGGGCTGCTCTCAATCTCTTCTCTGCCCAACCTGTAGCTGTGCCTGGAATTGCTCCGACCCAGGTGTAGGACCTTGCACTTGGCATGGTTAAGCTTCATAAGGTTGGCATCAGCCCACCTCACAAGCATGTCGAAGTCCCTCTGGATGGCATTCCTTCCCTCCAGTGTATCGACAGAACCACACAGCTTGGTGTCATCGGCAAGCTTGTTGAGGGCGCACTCAATCCCACTGCCCATGTCACTGACAAAGATGTTGAACAAGACCAGTCCCAACACTGACCCCTGAGGGACACCACTTGTTACTGGTCTCCAGCCGGACATTAAGCCATTGATCACAACACTTTGCATGCAGCCAGTTCCTTACCCACCGAGTGGTCCACCTATCAGAATGATGTCCCTCCAATTTTGAGAGAAGGATGTTGTGTGGGACAGTGTCAAACCCTTTGCACAAGTCCAGGTAGATGACATCAACTGCTCCACCCCTGTCCATCAGCTCTATAGCCCCATCATAGAAGGCCACCAAATTGGTCAGGCAGGATTTTCCCCTAGTAAAGCCATGCTGGCTGTCACCAAGCACCTTGCTGTTTTTCGTGTGCCCTAGCATGCCTTCCAGGAAAATCTGCCCCAAGATTTTGCCAGGCACAGAGGTGAGACTGCCTGGTCTGTAATTCCCCAGGTCATCCATTTTCCCGTTCTTGAAAATGGGAGTTAAATTACCCTTTTTTCAGAGACTGGGAACTTCACCTGACTGCCATGATTTTTCAAATATGATGGCCAGTGGCTTTGCAACTTTATTCGCCAGCTCCTTCAGGACCTGCGGATGGATTTCATCAGGTCCCATGGACCTGTCTATGTTCAAGTTCTTAAGATGGTCTCGAATCAGATCTTCTCCTACAGTGGGCCCAAGGTCTTCATTCTCACAGTCCCTGAGTCTGCTTTCCAAGACCTGGATGGTGTGGTCAGAGTGGTGTGCCAGTGAAGACTGAGGCAAAGAAGTCATTCAGAACCTCAGCCTTCTCCAAATCCAGGTTAGCCAGTTCTCCTGATGATAGCTTCCAGAGGGGTCCCTAGTGTTTCTTTTATTCGCTATGTACCTATAGAATCCCTTCCTGTTATCCTTAACATCCCTAGCCAAATTTAATTCCAGATGGGACTTAGCTTTCTTGACCTGGTCCCTAGCTTACCGGACAACATCCCTGTATTCTTCCCAGGCTTACTGTCCTTGCTTCCACCATTTATAAGCCTCTTTTTTCCTTTGAATTTTCCTCAGCAGCTCCTTATCCATCCACGGGGGTATCCTGGCCCTCCTGCTGCACTTCTAGTTGGGACACAACACCCCTGAGCTTGCAGTAGGTGTCCTTGAATATCATCCAACAGTCTTGGCCCCCCTTGCCTTCTAGGGCTATATCCCATGGAACCTTACTAAGCAGGTTCCTGAAGAGGCCAAAGTCTGCTCTCTTGAAGTCCAGGGCAGTGAGCTTGCTGCACGCTCTTCTCACTGTCCTGAGGATCTTGAACTTGACCATCTCGTGATTGCTGCAACCAAGGCTGCCCCGGAGTGTCACCATTTCCAACCAGCACTTTCCTGTTGATGAGCATGAGGTCAAGCATGGCACCTCTCCTTGTCAGCTCCTCTATTACTTGCAGAAGGAAATAATCTTCCACACAGTTGAGGAATCGCCTGGATTGCTTGTGCCGGGCTGTACCATCCCTCCAAGAGATATCAGAGTGGTTGAAGTCCCCCATAAGAACCAGGGCCTGTGAGCTTGATGCTGTTTCTATCTGTCTGTAGAGTGCTTAATCTTCAGATTCCTCTTGATCAGGCAGTCTGTAACAGATCCCCACAGTAATGTCCCCCATTGCTGTTCTTCCTTTAACCCTGACCCAGAGACCCTCTGCCTGCTCACCTGTCCCCAGACAGAGTTCCATACTCTCCAGCTTATCCCTAGCATAAATAGCAACTCCTCAACCCCGCCTGCTGGGCCTATCTCTTCTAAATAGCCTGTTACCATCCATTCCAACACTCCAGTCATAAGAGACATCCCACCATATTTCCAACCCTAACTATCCTACGATTCTATAATATGATTCTAACTCTCATGTCCTCATCTGCACTTGCACGCAGACCTCATGCATGCAGCAGCTCCCCCTGCACCCCCTGCCATTCTCCTGCTGGCAGCTCCCCCTCACTGCCCCCTTGCAGGGTCCCACACGACAGCACAGGTGGGTGACCCTGGCTCCACCTGCAGCCACCAACATCTGGTATCCCAAACCAGCTCCAGCCCCAGACCCTCTTCCCACCCTGCGGGATGGGGACCAAGGGACTCACTGGGAGGAAGGGATGGAAGCGGGTAAAAAGCTTGGTTTAGGCAGCAGGATCCAACAGGATGCTGGGTGTGGGCTGCTCCCCGCAGTGACCTGGGCCTGGGCACGCAGTGATTCTGTGATTCCATGACTGATTCCTTGTATGTGACCATCTTTCCCCCAGCTTGAGAAGCAGCCTGAGAGGCTTTGGTTGGTGCTGGCACAGGCCTTGCCCAATGGCAGCACCAGACCAGGTGCCCTGCAGCCACCGAGGGGTCAGAGTGAGTGCCCAGACCTTTGGTCCCTCGCCCATCCCTGCCCACAGCTGCAGGGAGCCTAAAAGAGCCGCTCTGCAAGGGCAGGGAGCCCATGTGAGGACAGTTGGGGTGCCCCAGCCCCCAGCACCAGCCCCCATCACCCCTCCAGCCATGGTTGTTCAGAGCAAGTGGAAAACACTTGTCAGCCAAAGCCATGTGTGATCGCAGTAAATACAAAGAGAGACTGGGTCAGAAGAATGTCAATAAATGTATTTTACAAAACAATAAAAAATAAACAAAATAAACAACAAAGAACAACCGTTCTTCTCAAACATAAAACTCTTCTACCTAAAACTACAACTACTCTACCTAAAAATACAACTCTTGTTGTTAAAACTACACCTATCAAAAAACCTACAACTCTTATGGAAAAATGAACAATCTTCTTAAAAAGCAACACTCTTCAAAGAAAACAGGAACTCTTCTAAACAAAACTTCCAATACCATGAAAACTCCCATCTCCAGCAGCCCTGGAAAAAAGCAGTACAAGGTCATTTCAGTGAGGCTACTGATGGTCATTGTGTTTGCTACACGCTGGGGAGAGAGGGAGTCTGCCGTGGGGCTCAGCCCTGGCTGGGGCTGGGAGCCGGGCTCTACACGATCAGACTCGGCTTGCGTGTCCCAAAGGCAATGCAGGGCAGTGCGGTGGTGGCACTTGTGCTGCCAGGATGAGGCCGCTGGGTACCGTGTCCCTGCAGCAGGGCTGTCCCACACAGCCCCAGCCCCAGTGCGGCAGCAGATGTCTCACAATCACTGCCAGCAGCAGATGAGGGGCACATGCTGCCTTACCACTCGTCAGTCCGTATCCATCTCCTCATCTTCCACTTCCACGTCTACCTCCATTGCCTCCTCCACCTTCACTTTCATATCTACCTCCATTGGCTCCTCGGACAGCCCCACCTGGGTCCTGCTGGTGGCTTCTTCCTCCAGCTCTTGTATGTGTTGGAATAGCCTAAGGCAAAAGCCAAGCAGAAGAGTGTGTTGGTGTTGCCCAGAGCAGTGGAGTGCAGCTGTAGGATGGGGGTCTGGGCACCCCAGTCCCCTCTCACTGCTCGGGCAGAGCTGCGGGGCACTGGGGACCCAGGCACATCCCCAGCAGGAGCTGGCAGGAGGCCGAGGGCTCCTTGTCCAGCAGCACCCACCAGCTCTGACAGGCTGGTACTTGAAGCTGGAGGATCCTCTGTCTTCTTCGCTTCAGCACCTTGCGGGGCGGTAGCGGCTTCAGGACCTGTGAGAGCAGAGAGGGCAGGGGTGAGCGGCCGTGCTCCCTGCCGGCGGGGCCAGGGCACAGACCTGGCCCCGCACCTACCTCGACACCCACCAGCTCCTTACTCTCTGAAGTCGGTCCTTTGCCTTCTCGCCTCCGCAAGGGCTGAGCTTGCCCACCAGCAGGACAACGGTGGGCTTCTTTGGAGGCTGCATTTGCAGGCTCAAATAGTGCCCGAGGGGCAGGGAACAAGGCAGTAGGGATGGGAACAAGTGGAAAGGGCTGGGAGCAGGGCAGAAGGGCAGAGCAGGAACAAGGCAGAAGGGATGGAGCACGCAGGAGGGAGCAGAGGAAAACGGTGGGTTCAGGGGTGAAGGTCTGTGTTGGTGTCTGGGTGTGGGCAGGTGCTGCAGTAACGTGGGCTCTGACACCACCCCAGAGTTCCAGAACTGCTGCGAGCAGGGGATGGGGATGAGCCCTGAAGGGGCTGCAGCTTCATGGGGAACATTGGGCAATCGTTGTGTGACCCCCTGAGATGACAGAGACACACTTTGGTCCTTAAATGATCAATAAAATGGGTGAAGGTTGCACTGGCCAACTCCATGGGGACAGGACCATCTCCTATGCTCTTTCCCTGTCCCACAAGCAATCAGTGAGAGACCCTGAGCAGTGCTCATGTGCTGCAGTTGGGATGTGTCCATGGGGTTGGGATTCAGCCCTGCTCAGCCACGTCCTCCAGCCATGCTCATCAAGGTTGAGCCCATGAGAGAACCTGCTCCCCACATGCAGCAAAGGCTGTGAGGGCAGCACAAGATGTGGTGCCAGCAGCGTGTGTCGAGGGCTGCGACAGCTCTGGACCTTGAACTTGCTGCAGGGCAGCCTTGGTTGCAGCGATCACAAGCTGGTCGAGTTTGAGATCCTCAGGACAGTGAGAAGAGCGTGCAGCAAGCTCACTGCCCTGGATTGCAAGAGAGCAGACTTTGGGCTCTTCAGGAACCTGCTTAGTAAGGTTCCATGGGATATAACCCTAGAGGGTGGGGGGCCCAAGACTGTTGGTTGATATTCAAGGATCACCTACTGCAAGCTCAGGAGATTTGTGTCCCAACCAGAAGGAAGTGCAGCAGGAGGGCCAGGAGACCCCGTTGGATGGATAAGGAGCTGCTGAGAAACTTTGAAGGAAAAAAGCAGTCTTACAATAGGTGGAAGCAAGGACAGGTGGCCTGGGAATGATACAGGGATGTTGTTTGGGAAGCTAGGGACTAGGTCTTGTCTCTACTCTGCTCTCATGAGACCTCATCTGGAGCACTCTGTACAGTTTTGGTCTCCTCAACATAAAAAGGACATGGAACTGTTGGAACAAGTCCAGAGGAGAACCACGAGGATGATGAGGGGACTGGAGCTTTCTGCTGCTCTCCCACATGTACATGCTTGCTTTCACATCATTGGCAGAGGATGTGCTGAATGTGAGGGCTTTCTTGATATGTTGGGTCTTCATGACAGTGTAAAGTTGGCAGTTGATTACATACACCATGTCTGCTTTAAAAAAGCACAACAAAGCCAAGAAATAATGCAAAAGACCAGCAAACCATGCCATCAGAATATTCTGTAAACTTGTCCTCAATTGTCTCCTTGTATAGATACATTGGCATAGGATTTTGTGCAAGACTTCTGCTTCATCATGATCTGGGAAAAAAGGTTAAAAGGGGAGCTTTACCCAGCAGCAGAAAGACTCAAATGCTTTTCAATTTATTCTTTGCTTGATCAAAAACTTTTGTTTAAAACAGCAGTTACTGCTCATGGAAATCACATCACATAAAGTTTGGGAAGCAGATATCCTGAAATAATTTTTACATTTCAGAGTAGGTATTTTTCTGCTCCCCAGCTGCATAAACTGCTAATGGGTAACTGGGATGCAGGCTAAGTGCTAAAATCTGGCACCATTGCATTGAATGGCATTCTATAAAATAACATCTATCTTTGTGTAGCACAGGCTTAATTCCTAGCATGCTGCCAGTCTATAACAAAAACAGAGTACTGTAAGCACTGAACATATTAAAAAAAAAGAATGAAGTAAAACATAATTTGCTTTTCTGATAGAATTCAGGTAGGAAAAAGGCAGGCTTATTATCTTCCTGTAGTTTATAATGCATTTTTATTTTGTAAAGTACATTTATACATCTGTATTTCTATTTCTTTACAGTTCTTAGTAGGTCTACAGCATATATATATGTTTATGTATAAATATACCCATATATATGAATGCAAATGTGTGTATATATATATTTAATGGAGTTAGAACAGAGAATTAAATACTAATGCAACCTGAATTAAAGTCAGTGCAATGATTCCCGCTGGATTAAAGCTGGAATCAAGATGAGCCTGGAACTAACTCTAAAATCTGCTCATTTTCCTTTTGTAATTTTGACCCAGACCATAATACTAGCCCTGTTTAATTCATTTTTCTTTTTCTTTTTCTTTTTTTGCTACACTGCCTCTAAGAGTTACTGAAAGCTTTCTGATATTAAATGGGCCATATATAAAGTACAAATAATATCTTGTGAGTATTGTGTTATGGTGTATTTGCGTTTACAGATGATGCGCAAACTTTGCAGTTGACCTGATCTGTCAGAGAAACCCAGCCACTGTTGTGCAAAACACCAGCTTCAGCAAACAACTGTCTGAGACAATATACTCAGAGATGGGGGTTTTTAGGTCTCAGCAACTGAAACTACAGAGCTGATGCCCCAGTGGTGGAATTTCATCTAATTTTAGGTGCCTGACTGCCAGAATATTTTCAATGTTGAAGTTTTGCCTCAGGTTTTTATTTTTTTTCCTGATTTTAGTTGACATAAGATAGTTTCCTAAGAATACCAGTACGAGTCTATACTAATAGTTATCATTTTTTCTTCCACTGGCTATGCAGAAGGACAGAAATAATGTCTGAATGTATTCCCACATGACGTATATTTATTTTTCAAAGATGTGGCTCAATAATTAGTACAGCATTATGTTATCAACTAGTAGAACATTATCTAATAAAGTGATCAGCTGTGATATGTCCATGTTACATTTGAATAGATCTATCATAACAGTTGCATCTGCATTTACATTTACCAAAAAGTCAAAATTTTTTGTTATGCATAACAGAAATATTGTTATGCACTCAATGGTAAGGAGTAGAAAATATTTTGGCATTGTATGAGATTACTGTTGGGAAAAGTTCGTTATACAAAGCCATTATATTAGTTCTGGAATCATAAACACGTTGTAAAAAAAACCCTTAACATATTAAAAACAAAAAAACAAAAAAAGAATGTCTGGAAAAATGATGAGAAGAAAGACATGCTGTCATGACATTTCTGTATTTTAAGCAGGAAAACTATAATTTCTTAACAGAAACAAGTTTAAAGGGAGATTTTTTCCCCCACAAGTGTTTTTCAGAAAAGTCTCATTTTTCCTAGTAAGGATGCTGAAAATTCTTATTAAGTACAATTTTATATAGAATATTTGACAGGCTCTGCATATATATATATATATATGTATGCCAGGGAAGGAAAATGTAATTTGTCAGGTAACATGTATCTACTAGTGGAAAATGTTTTGTGAAAATGTGTTCATTAGGCAGCAGCATCCCAGGCTTGGTGACACAAGCATGCTCCTTCTGTGTCTTCATACATGCATGTTACATGGCAGAATTAATCTGGTGATCAGATAGTATTTTTCTCCATGGGGATCCTACTCTAAAAGGATCAGCTGTTTCTCTAAAGAACACACTAAAATGAGGGCAAAATGATTTGGACTGGCTATAAGGAAAAAGTTCTTTACTGTTAGGGTGGTAAGGCACTGGAATGGCTTGCCCAGGGAGGTTGTGAATGCTCCATCCCAGGCAGTGTTAAAGGGCAGGCTGGACAGAGCCTTGGGGGACATGGTTTAGTGTGAGGTGTCCCTGCCCATGGCAGGGGGGTTGGACGTAGATGATCTGAAGGTCCTTTCCAAGCCTAACTATTCTATGATTCTATAATATGATTCTAATTCTCATGTCCTCATCTGCACTTACACGCAGACCTCATGCATGCAGCAGCTCCCCCTGCACCCCCTGCCATTCTCCTGCTGGCAGCTCCCCCTCACTGCCCCCTTGCAGGGTCCCACATGACAGCACAGGTGGGTGACCCTGGCTCCACCTGCAGCCACCAACATCTGGTATCCCAAACCAGCTCCAGCCCCAGACCCTCTTCCCACCCTGCGGGATGGGGACCAAGGGACTCACTGGGAGGAAGGGATGGAAGCGGGTAAAAAGCTTGGTTTAGGCAGCAGGATCCAACAGGATGCTGGGTGTGGGCTGCTCCCCGCAGTGACCTGGGCCTGGGCACGCAGTGATTCTGTGATTCCATGACTGATTCCTTGTATGTGACCATCTTTCCCCCAGCTTGAGAAGCAGCCTGAGAGGCTTTGGTTGGTGCTGGCACAGGCCTTGCCCAATGGCAGCACCAGACCAGGTGCCCTGCAGCCACCGAGGGGTCAGAGTGAGTGCCCAGACCTTTGGTCCCTCGCCCATCCCTGCCCACAGCTGCAGGGAGCCTAAAAGAGCCGCTCTGCAAGGGCAGGGAGCCCATGTGAGGACAGTTGGGGTGCCCCAGCCCCCAGCACCAGCCCCCATCACCCCTCCAGCCCTGGTTGTTCAGAGCAAGTGGAAAACACTTGTCAGCCAAAGCCATGTGTGATCGCAGTAAATACAAAGAGAGACTGGGTCAGAAGAATGTCAATAAATGTATTTTACAAAACAATAAAAAATAAACAAAATAAACAACAAAGAACAACTGTTCTTCTCAAACATACAACTCTTCTACCTAAAACTACAACTACTCTACCTAAAAATACAACTCTTGTTGTTAAAACTACACCTATCAAAAAACCTACAACTCTTATGGAAAAATGAACAATCTTCTTAAAAAGCAACAATCTTTGAAGAAAACAGGAACTCTTCTAAACAAAACTTCCAATACCATGAAAACTCCCATCTCCAGCAGCCCTGGAAAAAAGCACTACAAGGTCATTTCAGTGAGGCTACTGATGGTCATTATGTTTGCTACACGCTGGGGAGAGAGGGAGTCTGCCGTGGGGCTCAGCCCTGGCTGGGGCTGGGAGCCGGGCTCTACACGATCAGACTCGGCTTGCGTGTCCCAAAGGCAATGCAGGGCAGTGCGGTGGTGGCACTTGTGCTGCCAGGATGAGGCCGCTGGGTACCGTGTCCCTGCAGCAGGGCCGTCGCACACAGCCCCAGCCCCAGTGCGGCAGCAGATGACTCACAATCACTGCCAGCAGCAGATGAGGGGCACATGCTGCCTTACCACTCATCAGTCCGTATTCATCTCCTCGTCTTCCACTTCCACATCTACCTCCATTGCCTCCTCCACCTTCACTTTCATATCTACCTCCATTGGCTCCTCGGACAGCCCCACCTGGGTCCTGCTGGTGGCTTCTTCCTCCAGCTCTTGTATGTGTTGGAATAGCCTAAGGCAAAAGCCAAGCAGAAGAGTGTGTTGGTGTTGCCCAGAGCAGTGGAGTGCAGCTGTAGGATGGGGGTCTGGGCACCCCAGTCCCCTCTCACTGCTCGGGCAGAGCTGTGGGGCACTGGGGACCGGGGCACATCCCCAGCAGGAGCTGGCAGGAGGCCGAGGGCTCCTTGTCCAGCAGCACCCACCAGCTCTGACAGGCTGGTACTTGAAGCTGGAGGATCCTCTGTCTCCTTCGCTTCAGCACCTTGCGGGGCGGTAGCGGCTTCAGGACCTGTGAGAGCAGAGAGGGCAGGGGTGAGCGGCCGTGCTCCCTGCCTGCGGGGCCAGGGCACAGACCTGGCCCCGCACCTACCTCGACACCCACCAGCTCCTTACTCTGTGAAGTCGGTCCTTTGCCTTCTCGCCTCCACAAGGGCTGAGCTTGCCCACCAGCAGGACAACGGTGGGCTTCTTTGGAGGCTGCATTTACAGGCTCAAATAGTGCCCGAGGGGCAGGGAACAAGGCAGTAGGGATGGGAACAAGTGGAAAGGGCTGGGAGCAGGGCAGAAGGGCAGAGCAGGAACAAGGCAGAAGGGATGGAGCACGCAGGAGGGAGCAGAGGAAAACGGTGGGTTCAGGGGTGAAGGTCTGTGTTGGTGTCTGGGCGTGGGCAGGTGCTGCAGTAACGTGGGCTCTGACACCACCCCAGAGTTCCAGAACTGCTGCGAGCAGGGGATGGGGATGAGCCCTGAAGGGGCTGCAGCTTCATGGGGAACATTGGCAATCGTTGTGTGACCCCCTGAGATGACAGAGACACACTTTGGTCCTTAAATGATCAATAAAATGGGTGAAGGTTGCACTGGCCAACTCCATGGGGACAGGACCATCTCCTATGCTCTTTCCCTGTCCCACAAGCAGTCAGTGAGAGACCCTGAGCAGTGCTCATGTGCTGCAGTTGGGATGTGTCCATGGGGTTGGGATTTAGCCGTGCTCAGCTACGACCTCCAGCCATGCTCATCAAGGTTGAGCCCATGAGAGAACCTGCTCCCCACATGCAGCAAAGGCTTTGAGGGCAGCACAAGATGTGGTGCCAGCAGCGTGTGTCGAGGGCTGCGACAGCTCTGGACCTTGAACTTGCTGCAGGGCAGCCTTGGTTGCAGCGATCACAAGCTGGTCGAGTTTGAGATCCTCAGGACAGTGAGAAGAGCGTGCAGCAAGCTCACTGCCCTGGATTGCAAGAGAGCAGACTTTGGGCTCTTCAGGAACCTGCTTAGTAAGGTTCCATGGGATATAACCCTAGAGGGTGGGGGGCCCAAGACTGTTGGTTGATATTCAAGGATCACCTACTGCAAGCTCAGGAGATTTGTGTCCCAACCAGAAGGAAGTGCAGCAGGAGGGCCAGGAGACCCCCTTGGATGGATAAGGAGCTGCTGAGAAACTTTGAAGGAAAAAAGCAGTCTTACAATAGGTGGAAGCAAGGACAGGTGGCCTGGGAATGATACAGGGATGTTGTTTGGGAAGCTAGGGACTAGGTCTTGTCTCTACTCTGCTCTCATGAGACCTCATCTGGAGCACTCTATACAGCTGTGGTCTCCTCAACATAAAAAGGACATGGAACTGTTGGAACAAGTCCAGAGGAGGACCACGAGGATGATGAGGGGACTGGAGCTTTCTGCTGCTCTCCCACATGCACTGCCATGGGTCATCTTTGTTCATGCATTTCCTTTTATTTTTGTAACAAGCTCTTACCCCTCTCACTTTTATTCTCTGACATCAATGTTCCTGGCAGTTTAGCAGCAGTGAAGTTGTGGCATGCAGTTGGTCATCTCAGGTATGAAGTTACGAAGGCAGCAAGAAAAAGCTCTTTTTTACCAAGATTTCCAAACTGTTCCTTTAACACATAAACTGGTTCAGGTGATGTTTTTCTTATGCAGATGCCTATATGGCTCAGGCATTAAATGGCCCTCCCTGAAGAAAATTTTACTAGTGCTTAGTTTATGAAAAGGAATATGTAGACAGGGCAGTGAATGACAGAGTGTCAGCACTCCATCCCAAGCACTGCGGGTTCCATCAAATTGTGATCTTTCTGAGTCCCCAGAGATTTTTAAATCTTGACTTATGATGGTTAGTTTACATAACTGTCTCATGTTGTTGCACCAACCACTACAGGAGAGAAAAGGGAAAGATTCTCTATCAGGTCATGTTCACCCACACTTCACAAATTGCTCTTTTGAAAAAGAATACAACAGTTATGACTCCTTTGGTCGTTTATAATGTGATTTTGCTTTTGTCATGTGTTCAGCCGTGGCAGTAATTTTTTTTTCTCCTTCTTGTAGCTGGTGCAGTGCTGTGTTTTGACTTCTGGGCTGGGAACAGTTGCTGATAGTGAGCATGTTTTGAGGGTGTTTTTGTTCAAGGTTTTTTTTCTGAGCACGTGCTCCAGCCAGGTGGAGGAGGGGAGGCCGGAAGGAAGGAGAGTCAGGACACCTGACCCAGGCTAGCCAATGAGGTATTCCATACCATAGCACGTGATGCCCAGGATGCATACTGGGAGAGAGAGAGCTGGAGGGGTGGAGCGCTGGAGGAAAATGGAGGAGGGAGCACGCGGTGCTCGGCCGGGCAGGGTGGAGTGAGTTATGGGTCGGTGGCTGGTGGGGTGTTGTATTCTCTTCACTTGTTGTTTGCTGTATCATTATTATTTGTAGTAGTAGTAGCAGTAGTGATTTATGTTATACCTTAGCTATTAAACCGTTCTTATCTCAATCCATGAGGGCTACATTCTTTGGATTTTCCTTCCTAACTCTCAGGGAGTTGGGGGACTTGGTTTAAACCACGACAGCTTTCTATTTTGACTTGGAAAATCCTGTTTATTTCATGTTTGAAGACTGTAAAAATGATATTTTACAATTCATTTCTCAGATTCCTGCTGTATATTGCTATTTTTTTTCTCCATGTGTTACAAAGAAAAATCCTTTTATTGGAAGCAGCATACTCTGCTTTTAATATTCTTTAACTAAACAAAAGCTAAAGTAATCTGGATTTATATCCAGTAACTGCTTAAACCCTAATGCTTGAGACTGGAGAAGGGATAGAGATAAATTTGGAAAATCCAAGCTGGATCATTGTGTAGACTCAGCTACTTTGAACATTGCTGACATTTCAGATTTTAAGGAAAAGAAAAAAAAAGAAAAAAGAGTTTCATAAGTGACAAGGAAACAAACAACAAATTCAACAACATTTCAGAAGAGGAGTGCCTGATTTCTAGATGCAGTGTTAAGTAGACAGGCCTCAAAGAACAGCTTATCTGCAGCATGCAAACAGAAGTTGGTGTGGCTCCAGTTAATACTGAGAATAGCCTAGGGAACTAAGTGTCTTTAAGATGGAGGCACAATATCATAAATATGAAGGTATTTCTCACAGTGGTGGGGAATGATCGGCATAAGACCCTTGGAGAGCCCTGGAGCACAGACACAGGGATGGAGAGGAGGAGGAGAAGAAGGAGGTAGAAGAGGAAGGGGGGAAGGGGAAGTGCAAGACACAGGGTAGGCAGTGGAATACCCATCTGTATTTTTTGCTTACGAAAGCATGCGTGTTTCTCTATAACACAGAGAGTAGGGAAGCAGAGTTTTCTACCTTAATGTGTTATGGAAGGTACACTGGAGTATGAAGACACACAGGAGAAACAGAAAGAAAATAAAAGTGTTATTTGATTACTCAGAGGCTCAATGTAAGAGATGAATTACTCCAAGGCTTGGAGACAAGTAAAGGACTGAGGGCTCAGAGGTTGTGTCAGTAAGCACAGTACAAATGACCAGGGAGACAGACAGAATTTCAGTGAGGTTTCAGGAACCAGGACCCTCTGCTCCTTGTCTGGGGTACTGGGGAGAGCCAGTCCTTCTCATATTATGAGATTAGAAGCTCCAGCATCAGCAGGGTCCTTGGTGTTGGCTGACAATCCAGGCTAGCACCCAAATGTCTACCATGGTTTGCTTTTGAGCTTCAATGGTGGGTTTAGAGCCCCTGAAAGACAGAATAACATGATATGACTTTGTTAGGTTTTATATGCAATCTTTGGGAAAAGGTGATAGTGCTTATTTTCAGTCATTGATGCTGGATGGAGGAAAATGTGTGCTTAAAGCATATTTGTGTTTTACCTTCTACTTTAGAAATGCCAGAAATGTCAAAAATGATCTTCCTTTTTTAAGGAGTGGGAAGGTGGACTTAACTGTGACAAGTGCAGCACTGAGAGGTTTTTAAACTACACTGAAAGAATAGCATATATAAAACTTACATAATTTCCTTAAAAAAATAAAAATTAGGGCATTCTGAAAAATACAATCAAATTTCTTCAATTCTGCTGTCAAACACCATCACTACTGACTTTTAGGTAGAAATGAAGATTTTCGCAATAGACTGAGAATGAACTTTGAAGAGGAAGAACCAGACTCTATTTTTGGTAACGATAAAGCAGCACAGGTTCATATTTCCCCTCCTTTGTAGTTAACCTTGAAATGAAATTCCAGAACTTCTGCCTTACATACAGAGTTGCCCAGATTTGTCAGTTGTATTTTGAGATTTCTTCTTGTATCTTATTTTAGATAATACTTTCATTTAACTTGAGTTTTGAGAACAACCTCCCTTCTTTTTAAAGCAGAAAGTTTGCTGCCTGCAAGGCTGGATTTGTTTTCTTGGTCATAATATCTCAACCTAATTTTGCTTGGCAGATAATTTACCTTCATGGTGCCAAATCTGCCTTCTTCTGATTGGCTGTTTCTTAAAACCATTGCTTCGATTTTAACTAATATGTTTTCAGTCATTCTCAGATTCTTAATTTTTAAAAATCAGTCCATAGCTGCAAGCTGAGAAACTCAAAGGTTCCCAGATTTCCCCAGCCATAACTCCTTGGAAATTAATTAGATGGAATTACTGTCCATCATTAATTGGCTTGCTCCAAATTCATCCTTTAACTATATTTAGCGGACTATAAACAGCCCCTGTTTTGCCAATTAAACAATGAGTGTGCTTAACTGACATGAAACCTTGCCATCAGGATACTGCAATAGCACAGTCTTCCTGCTTGGAAGGAGTACTTCCCTTTGTCTAGAATGTAGCTTGAGTGGATGTTTACCTACATTGCAACAGTAGACAAAGCAACCACTAGAATCTGGTACAACAGGAAAAGCAGAACATACAGAAAAACCAGGGCTCATAGAACTGCATTTAACACAGAACACCCTGGCTCTGCTGGTACAGGACCAAAGTTGCTAAGAACACACCAGCTATCATCTGATCTTAAAAAAGCAGTTTGTGTGTTTTGGGTGAGAATAAGAACTTTTCAGGGGTGACCAGCTAAGCTGAGCACCCAAGTGCAAAAGCTGAAGTTGATTGTGGCAGAGCCCTGCAGCTTGGTCTCCTTCATGTCTTTCCCAGAGAAAGCCTAGAGTACATTCTCATGTCTACAGAGAAAGTGCAGGCTTCCTGCCTCTTCTTCCTTCCTTCTCCCAGATGCTTGTCCTTTCACTGCAGCAGCAACCCTTGCTCCCCACAGACAGAGCTTTGCTGGCCCTTCCAGAAGGAGACTCAAAAGTTTCATGGTGGCCTTGGTGCGTTTTGGCAATGGCCATGTCTGGAAAAGCTGAAGAGCTGGTGAATACCATTTGCATAGAAAACTAACCTAAATAAATCGAAGTCTGGGTAAGTTGGACAATTTAATTGTCACAAAAGATGAGTATATCAGCATCTATGTAGTGATGGCTCTCATGTGCTGGATGTGCAGGGCTGCCTATATCTTCAGGAACAGAAGTGAGCAGGGTGGTCCCTTCTGGCCTGTAACTCTCTCTGCATGAGAATGATGGGTCCAGGTCACCAGTGGTGACCAAAAAGGAAACATGTAGTGGTCTTCTGACTGCCAGCCTACTTAGAGCTATGCTGCAGAAATCTGGCACAACCTATGCCAGGAGCAGCTGGTGGATGATGCAAACTCCTGCTGGGGGCCTGCACGCTGCCATTAGCCGGGGGTCTTTCCCTTTGGAAGCTTAAATGGGAACACTGCAAATCCTGTAATGCTTCTTCAAGGCTGGATAAATCAAGTTTGAAGTCTGCTTTTTGTTGACGAAGCAATGTAAATTGAACATGCCATGGAACAAGATCAAGAGCAATTTTTCATTCCTGGCTAGGAGATGCCTAGGTAACCTGCCATACCTGAGTGCATAAAAATAGTATTTCCTCATCCAGAATGAATTACTTTCCTTCAAATTTCTATGCCAGAAAAATACACTCATGGTCAGGAAGTAACCTTTTATACAATGAAAAGGAAAGGGGGGAAGAGGTAGCAAAATAAGCTCCAAGTTTCCCATCCTTTACTCACCACAGTTAAAAAGCTGTTTGTAAAAACCTTCATCTGAATTATCCCAACTGATATGTTGGGATATTTCAAGACCCTTGTCCATATTCACAGAGATTAAATACTTCTGCATTTTATTCAGCTTGGGCAAAAGAATCATAGAATAGTTAGGATTGGAAAGGACCTCAAGATCATCTAGTTCCAGCCCTCCTGCCATGGGCAGGGACACCTCACACTAAACCATATCACCCAATGAGGAGTAATAGTCTCTGAGGATGTTGGAAGATTAGGCTTCACTACTGGTGATTAATTGCCAAAAGACTATGAACTCCTTGCTAGACAGCTTAGCTACTCTAGCCCTCAATCTCTGTTGTCTTTGGTTGCCACTTTGTCTTTAAGCTCTGCAAGGACAAGCTCCTGGAGACTGATTTATGCTCTTGAAGAGATTTATTGTCTTTTGACCTGTCACAGACTTTATCCGATCTGTTACTTACTCTTCTAAATGAGCCCAGGCATGGTTCTCTGAGGTAAACATGAATGGCATGTTCACAGAAACAAGGGTCAAAGACTTGCTACCAAAAAACCCAGTCACATAAAATGGAAAGAGGGAGAAAGAGTGAAAACCTTTCACAACTTCAGAACAGGTTGCAAGAACAAGCACGGAGGCAGCCTACACAGAGGGAAAGGATGCTGGTGTTTCATCTAAGAGAAAGATGCCTGACAAATCCCACATCAGACTGAATGCCACTCCTGTGTTGTGCTTCAGCCCCCTTCTCTGTCACACCCTGAGATTGCTTTACAGCAATTCTATGGAGTGAAGTATCAACTGCAGGTGGAAGGGGAGGACTTGTTAGCAGTATTGCCCTGTGGCTCCTTCAAGCTTATCCCCAGGAATGGAGGGGTGTTCTGGAGCAGGCTGCTGGCTGCAGCTGGGCAGCAGTGCCATTAAAAATAAGGTCTCCCAGCAGAGAATGCAAGTAAGCTTGAGCAGAACAAGCCCATGGAATCCAGCGTGGCCCACACTCGGCCAAAACCTGGGTCCGGTCCTGAGTTGAGGGCAGTGACCACAGCCTCTGAGTTATGTGCTGAGAGCAGGCTTGAGAAGAAGCACTCCTAAGAAACACAAATTTGTCTACCATGTCTATAATCTCGGTAGAAGAAATTCTACTTCCTTACTACAGGTACTTTAGCAAGAGTAATATCTAACATATGTGTGTCCCTGTTATGGCTTGCAAATTTGGAGTAAGTTGACTTTGTACCCTGTTACTCAGCAGACATTGCACAGGAGCACTGGGTGTTGGGGCTGGCATATAAAAGGTGGAGGGAGAACCTTATCAGGACTATATTGAAGTATAAAGTGCTTTATAACATTGTGTAAGATCAGACAAAACTCAGGAACTTTAATAATGGTTCTTCAAGAGTTAGAAAGACTTTGATATGTAAGAGACCTTGAAAACACATGCAACCCATTATATGGATATATAGAACCTAATTTTTCAGCTCTCAGAGTGGGATTAATGGTGTAGAGTGGCAGTGAAAACCAGAAACTGTCATTAAAGGAAATATAGAAGTATTACCTTGCTGCCATGGTACCATTTTACAGACATTTAGGTGTCCATTGACCTGCGCAGGAGAGCAAATCACTTATGGCTGGCCCTAAATGGGACTGATTTTACACTAGTAAAACCTGAAATGGACATCTCAGGTCTGATCCTTTGGCTACTGCTGCCTGAATGACATGCTTTCCAGAAGCTATGAAAGGATTTGTGAGAACTGGAAATACCCGTCTCAGGGTGATTGTTTAAAAACATCTTCTGATCTCTCTAGAAAACCCAGTTTATAGATACTTAAAAGCTGGACATGGAAAAATACTTATAATACAAAGATAAACTGCTAAATGGGCTTGACTTTCCATTTGTCTAGTGACAGTGAGATCTTCAAATGTATTTCTTTAGACATTCAGAGCCAATTTCCATTACATTAACCAGAATCACCTGGGCATTGTCTGTAGATTTTGATCTGTTAAGTTCTCAATGAATTTTTTTTTTGAATACTAACTAAAACCCCTTGAAATATGAACTTCATTTAAGGAATTCTTGTGCCTTGGAAGAGCAGTAATAATAAGTGCTGAGGTTGTCTATTGAGCAGTCTTTGCTTTTGCTGCTGTATTTGTCACAGTCATCTTGTGAAATTCTGCTCTGTTGTTGCCAGTTTCTCAAAACCAAAGCTGTCATTTAAAACCTCTTCAAATGCAATGAAATGACACAGTGGTCTTTCACTAGAGTGTCAGTTTTTCTTCAAAAGATTCCGGTATTATGACCAGTCAAAACATAGTTCTGGTAATTAGTGGTGTGTTTTGAAATAGTACCAGAGGGGAGTTACTCCTCCACACTAACCTGCTCTGGAGTAGGAATGATTTTGATACTACTGTTCAGACAATGAACTGTCAATAAACAGCAAATTATGCATTCTAGTGGGCAGCTATGAGAGTGAACCAAGCTTCTGGAAAATGTAGTTCTGGCAGATTTTTCAAGCCATTTTTAGATACATAAATTTCCATGCCTCAAAAAATGATTGTAAACAGTAGATGCACATATCACTGGTTATAACCTGTTACATTTGCACTAATACAATAATTTTTAGGGAGAAATGCAAAGGTAAGGAAATAGAAATGTGCTTGTTTTCTTTAAATTAACCCCTACATTTGTATATTTAGGCAGCATCTGCTGTGTGGTGGAGCATGAAGGTTACACAGCTTTTAGTGACATTTACTCCTGTCATTCCTGCAAACTGACTTGCATATGAAGGAGGTATAACTCATATACATTACAGAAGAAGATTTAATGAAAAGAATCCTGGATTATAAAGATTGCAGATGCTTCTGGGTTTAAAAATTCCCAAGTATTTTTGTTAAAGGCTTTGGCATAATCCTTTCTGGCATTGTTGTGTGGAGAGTGAATCAAAGGTGCAGACTTGTTAACCTCTCCTGAATTTCATTCCTCCTGGGGATTAATTTCCTAGGGAAGTCCTGAAAGTTTTCCTCTAATAACCACAGTCTCGGAGGAGCTTTTTACAAGGAATGGAAGTTGGAATTCACAGTTTATACAA
Source organism: Melopsittacus undulatus (assembly GCF_012275295.1). NCBI lineage: Eukaryota > Metazoa > Chordata > Aves > Psittaciformes > Psittaculidae > Melopsittacus > Melopsittacus undulatus. The sequence continues at coordinate 96,738,141 of NC_047529.1, read as the reverse complement.
GCACATTTTAAAGAGGCAATTTATTCTAATGCAAAGTACAGTACCTTAGGTTAAGCATTTTTCCCTTGTTACCACTACCAAATGCATATTGCACTAAACAAATTATCATGTTAGAAAGGGTATTTGCATTTTGTTAAGAGACAAAAAGAAGACAAAGAAATCACATTTCAACATATGTGATGCCTCCATCCTTCCCCCAACACACACTAAAAACTGCTTCTATGAAATTTCTCAAGGGCTGTTGATTAGTAGAAAAACTCTTAAGAACTCGCCAACCAAGTTTAAGTTGACAAGCAGGTATTCTTTATTGTAGTGCTGGGAGACACAGGGTATACCTGAAGGGGGCCTACAGGGATGCTGGTGAGGGACTCGTCATTAGGGACTGTAGGGATAGTACAAGGGGTAATGGATTGAAACTTAAACAGCAGAGGTTTAGACTGCATATAAGGAAGAAATTCTTTACTGTTAGGGTGGTGAGGCACTGGAATGGGTTGCCCAGGGAGGTAGTGAATGCTCCATCCCTGGCAGTGTTCAAGGCCAGGTTGGATGAAGCCTTGGGTGACATGGTTAATATGAGGTGTCCCTGCCCATGGCAGGGGGTTGGAACTAGATGATCTTGAGGTCCTTTCCAATCCTAATTATTCTATGATTCTATGATTCTATAGCTCCTTCTAGCGTGTCTCGCTTGAGCACCAAACAAGCTGTGATTATATAATTATTAAATATACATATTCATGACATTTTATGCATTTTCATGACATTACTTGCACATTATATCATACCTCTAGAAAATTTTTCCCACATGCGCACAATAATGTGGTAGTGGTCCTTGGGATCCCTGGTGGTCATTTCTTCATCACCTTCCTCTTCACCATTTTGCCCTTTAGCTGAACTCTAAGTTTGGAAAGTCCTGTTGTGAAGCCAATAACTACCAGTCCAGCTAGGGCCAGTCCTGGTGGAACATTTTACTCAGATACTTCTTTCTTTCTATTGTTACAGACTTGTCAAGTTTAACATCACTTGACTACAAAGTAGAACTGAATTTACTTATTTATAATGGATTATATTTCATCCTATACTTCTCTATTTCACTGTTGATTATACTGTACACATCATCCATTGTTCTGCATTGATGGGAAAAGCAAATGTATGTAATACATGTTAAAAAAATCAGGGCAGATGAGAAGAATAAGAAAATTATCCAAGAAAAATGGTATGTGCTTTCATAGTGAGATTTCAGTTCCAGAGTTCTATTGTAGTCATACTATAAAAACTGCAAAGGGCTAGGAGGAGCTTATTCTGTTTTCTAAAATAACAATATGTCTAGGAGCCATATATTCCTATGTCATGACTATACAAGGACTAAGTCATGACAATACATGACTACATCATTTATTACAATTCAAAGGCTTCAAAGTGGGTTTCTAAATTTATGGTAGGGGTAGCAATCCATTCTCCTTGTTCTCTTGCTTGTTTTGGGTGTTGGTTTTGGTTTGGTTTGGGGGTTATTTTGGGTTTTTTGAGGTGTTTTTTTGTTTGTTTGGTTTTTTTTAATGACTAGTCAATTTATGCTGTCCCACATGGCTAATTCATAATGGCAGATTTTTCCCATTCTACTATACCCTTAGGAGTTTGTTGTAAGGAAGTGTTAAAGAACCTCTTTCAGGTATGTCAAAGCATGACTGACTCTTTCTGGAGGTGAGAGGGCTGATCCTGGGAGATGCTGAGTGCCTCCAGTGCTGCTGAAGCTCTTCAGGTCCTTCTGAACTCAGTACTGAATGAAGTGGCCCCATGTACCAGATGTCATGTTCTTTCAAATTAGTAGGGAGAGGTGGCCCAGTTGTGAGCACTGCTCCACTTGATCATGTCAATAGTCACATTGACTTAATGATGCTAGTTCTGCAAATATCTTGCCAGGATAAATGAAAGGTCATTTGAAATGGAAATTTAGACACCACCAGTGTTACTTCTGTAACTTACATGAGTATTTTTTTGTCAAAATATTACTGTTTCAAATAAACCCAAAGGTATGAGATTTGGCGAGTCATCTGGCCCACAGCACTCTTGTGGTACTATCAGGTGGTGACTCTGGCTAGAGATGCTGTTAAAATACTTCATACCAAGATAAGATGAAAGGGCTCACTTTGAGCCTTGGGGCCATCTGCACTTGGCCAAGTGGTGAGCGAGCTTTGCGAGGCAGAGGATGGAAGAACAGTATCAGAAGGACAGCTGTGGCCTTTCCCATGTACCTGCGATCTTCCCACCAGCAGCACAGGGTCCTAGGCAAATGTGGTCTGCCTCTCTACAGTGACAGGGGAGGGAACCAGAGAGTGTCTCTGTATTGGCCAAAGCTAATTTTATTAATTTCCTTGTCATAAAGCAGATGGGAGACCTGTTGTTGACATTATTAAATGCAAACTCTTTGGCTAATGGATGCCCTGATCAGGTTTTTCTATATGTTCCCTTTTCCATATCCCTGAGATGCTAGATTGTGTCTCCCCAATAACCAAAGTCTTGTCTTCTCAAGGAAGTTTAATTACATAGTTTTTCTTGATGTGACATTTTGGACATTTCTTCCATAGCCCTTATTAGGTAATAAATATGTCTGAGAGTCAGAGATGTCACCTATTTTATTTAGTGAAATATAAAGGAGAACAAAGCATTTAGGTCTGTATTAATATTGACTGTGCATTAGCATTTTTAGCAGACTATATTTGTTACTTCAGTACTCAGTCCTTTGTTGCAGTTTAATTTGCTAATTATTCTTTCTGCTTAAAATGCTATTGTAATTTTTCTTCTTACTGTGACCATAATCACTGATCTCAGTGAGGACCACCGTATGAATGATTTTTGTTGCCCCATCCTGAATTATTAAAACAGACTTTCTAAAATTTCTGCATTCAAGATTTTTCTCTATAAACAAAAAAGTCAAAAAAGAACTTATTTAAGTTAATACAGATATTTTCTTCAGTATTTGCAATTTCCCACTTATGTTTAATTCCCCAATATTTCTTACTTAGTTTTACTTTAAGTAGTAGTTTAATTTTCATTATCATGTTCTCAGAAATTAGTATTTTTTTCTAATACATTTGATACCATTTTAACTTTAAATTCTTTGAGACTCATGCCATGTTTGAATTCATTGATTTGACAATAGCTTATACATACTGAAGTTAAAAACGGAGCTCTGAAGTGCCAGAAATGTAATATTTATTGTTGTCATTGCTGCTTTATATACTTTTTTCTTCCATAATTGCCACTTATAATTACCTACCACTCAAACTTACAGAAATTCTCAGTTTTCTTAATCACTTCACAGTTCACTTATTTTTAAATACAGTACATGGCCTGTCAATCTCTAGTACACTATAACTGATTCACTCTGTGCAACATTTTCAATCCCAGTCCATGGGGATTGCCAGTGGACCATAAATCAGAAATAAATAGCAGAGCAATGACTGAGGTGAGTGTGTGTGTGCATGAGGGCAGTGCATCTCTAGTGGATGTGGCAGGACTCCTTGCATTCAGTATATCAATTTATGAGCTGATAGGGAGAGCAAAGGTAGCTAGACAGAAATAGCAGATAACCCCTGTGACTCCCACTGCTGCCTTCCTAATGTGTAAGCAAATATGGGTCACTCCTCTCTAGCAATCTAGGTCTGTCTTATATACCACCATGAAATTTATTGTTATGAGTGAACTACCATAGCTTTAGAGTACCTCTGAGTGTCTCAGCAGGAGACTGGTACCCAAGGGGCTGTAGGTCCATGCTGGTTGGGGATAGCAAATGGTTTCTTAAGTGGAAATAATGATGTAGTTGCAGAGGATGCTGAATGAGCAGGTACATAAACACATACTCCCAACTCTTTTGATTCTGGGCCAGCACTGAGCACATTGGTGCATCTTCCAAAGGACATTGCAGCACTTTGCAGGTCACACCACCAACAACCAGGGAGCTCAGCAAGCCTACTCAGGACCTAACAACCAGCTGAACACAAAAGCAGCCTGTCAACGTCACTGTATTTAACCATATTAATCTGCTGGCAGCCAAGAAGCAGCAGTGAGGAAATTATGGCATGAGAACTGTAATAGCAAAAGCTTTGCCTACATTGGAGCAGTGCAATGGACACAACTGTTGTGCAGGGTGCTGCCACTTACTATTCAGATTGGGTTTTGTTTTCCTTAGTGCAAGATATCTCTATTGTGGTTGCTGCTACAGCAGCCAAGAGAAGATCACACAAATATCTGTATTATAGATCACTTGATACACCATCTGATAGACCTAGGTGTGTTTTGTGGCTTTCCTAGTGATACTTTTAGGAAGTAATTCCACAGAACCTCACTATATCTTTCCCAGCTATCACAGACGACTATAGACTAACCCAAACTGTTGTCGTGACCTAGCCAGTCAAACAAGATGAATCTTGTGTCACTCTTCACTGGCACATCATTTTTTTCTGTAAGAACCTCAGCAAGAAGAAGGTATGAAGAGGTCAAATCACAAATTATAGAGCATCCTGCAAGCCTTAGGAGTCTGAGTGTATGGACTATGATTGATTATCTCATTTCTCTGTTGTTTTTACTGTAACACAGGAAGACAAAAAAGTGGATAAGTTCCATTGTACTTTTGAAGAAAACACATTTCTACATACATTTCTAATGCATGTGTTACATGATTTAATCTGTAACTATGAAGTCAAGTAGGTGAGAAACTTGTAGTTAAATATCTAATAAATATACTGTGTTCAGTTAGTTTATTTGCCTTTTACTTTGTTCTCCAGGAACTTCATTCAACACCCAAACTTTTGAGCAGTTTCAAACTGATGCTTTTTTTGCCTTTTTGTTGCAACCTAACCTGCCATATATTGCAGGTATATATAGCAAATATATATAGCAAACACCTATAATTCTCCCTAAAGGTATGAAGTCCTAGTACCCGAAGATGAAGAAACAGTCCTGAAAAACTGTCAGATTCCTCCTATGTAAGAGTTGAATAGTCTGCAGGTCTACAGAAATGAAATTGGATATTTGGTATGACAGGAAGAAGATAAAAACCCCAAAGAGACCCAGGATTCATTTCTACCCCTAAAGGTCCTGAAGAAGACAATTTTTCAGCTGTGAGACTTATATGCAAACTTAATTTTTGAAGCATATACTCCTAAAAAGTTATTTACATAGCATGGCCTACTTTTGTGTCTTTCAGCATTTCTCTCTTTCCCCAGAGCTGTGCCCAAGACATGATAACTACAGGAATTATCACCATAACCCTGCTCTTGTTCCTCAGAATTAGGGACCTACTGGTAGGAGGTCTGCAATTTCTACCAGCACCTGGTGGAGTGAAGGGACAGGTAGCCATCCTGTCTTCTGGAGACAAATCAAAGGAGAAACCTGGTAAGAAACCCAGTATCTCACCACTCTTTTAAGGCTGGTTAAGTGAGAAACACGTTTACTGGTTATTTCTTTTTCAGAAATATTTTTTATTATTTTGGTACATTTCTTTAACATGTTTTTTTTTAAATTTCTTTCTCATTTTTTTTAGTATAAAAATGTCTGTAGACACACACATACACTCCTGTCCAAACACAGATGCACATTTATACAGAATATACAGAAAACACAGATGTATTGCTTTGACAGAACTCACTTGGATGTAACTGTAATGCTCTTAAATCTTAACTGCTTGTGATAAATATGGTATTCCAGACTCTATAGATTATATCTATAATGTGATACCATCCATCATTCTGCATATTCATAAATCATGCTTTAAATACTAATGAATGAAAACAAGTGATGCTTTCTTTTTTTTTCATGAGTTAAGAATGTTAATATTATCTCTACAGCAAAACTAAATCTTCAAGGTCTCATTATGCAGTGTTTAGCACAGCAGTTCAGGAAGACTTTCTTTCCTAAATCCTAACTTTCAGGATTTATGGATAAAAATGTATAATGCAAAGGCAAGGATTTTTTGATTGCTGTACCTGAAATATTTACATAGCTTAATTTATGAGCAGAAATATCTTCAGTATAGTTAACCTGCTTGCTAGTTTTTATCAGAGACTGGATTCAATTGACAACTGAATTTTTCCATACAGGCCAAATCATTACACAGAAATCTTTTTTTTTTTTTACCTATTTTCTTCTTACATAACGTTCTAACAAAAGGTGACCTTCAAGAAAGATTTATAGGAAAACAGGGGAATAAATGCTTTTCTTCCTTTACATAAGAAAAGAGTATGATTGTAAGGTTTTTTTTTCCACATTACAACCCCTTTCAAGAAATAATACTTGAAAATCAGACATATTTTGAAGAAAAAAAACCCACACAACTGTGTCTAACAGAGATATTTTTCAGACTTCATTTTGGCAAAATCACCTTACTTTAAATCCTTGTATAGGTTGTATAGCTTGCAGCTTCACATTTAAAGGAATGTAGAAACTAAGCTAGTTTACAAGGTGAAAGATCAGTAATCTACCTTGTCAGACCTTTGGCTCCCTCACTATCTGTCTCTGCTCATGGTAAATTTTCTATCAGTGCTTTGAATTAAATCTGTGTTATTGATGTGGGGTTTTTTTGTTTGTTTTTTTTTTTTTTCTGTTTCAGACAGGAAATGTTAGGGATCTGACAGGATTTTGATAGGATCTGATAAGACTTTCTTTTGCCACTGGTTCTGGTATATTCCTGGGGTGACCTCTGGGCTTTCCACTTTGCTTGTAATTAGCCCTGTTTGGCTGGCCACTAGCACAGACAGGCAGGCTACCAGATATTTTTTCTGGTCAGTTATAACAAATGAAATACTGTGCCAGATCAGATTAGTTTTCCAGTTATCTGCTTCTATAAAAGATCATTTTCAGACATCTCAGAGATGAGTGTATGGATTTGCATCCATGTGTGATGGACACGTGCAAAACAACTTGTTTAAAGTCAAAATTTCTGCCTGTCTGGAAGCTGTAGATGCCTAGACCCATTTCAGAAGTGAACTGGCACACTGTAATCTATTTCTTTATTTTTTTTTCTCCTATCCCCTGTACCCATCTCAGGGTCCTATTTCTGAGAGGCACACTGTTCCCTAAAAACCTGTAGGCTGACCCAAAACTTATCTGTGCCCTAAATGAGGACCAGCAGACTCCATAAACTAATCCAGTCTCTGGGAGCAGGTCTTCAGATATGTATCCACCCTTCCTCATAGATAACAGCTACAAGTATATTTATCCTCGTGGACAGAGATGTCCAGTTAATCTGCTCAGCCATGCGAACAATAATGAAGCAGTAAAAGAGACAGCCACAATAAATAAGGATCCGGATCTTCCTTGGGTGTAAACTGGGGTTATTCCTTTGAGATCAAGGCAGTGACAAACTTTTAAGCCAGCTGAGTCTGGTCTGTAAGGGTCCTGCAGCAATATGGATACAGCTTTTCAGACTTCATGACCAGCAAAGATGTTTTGCTTTGCAAGTGAAGGATTATATTTATTAACAGTGTCTTCCCATGCAGATTGGACTGGGTTTAATATAATAAAACCTATCCTGGGTTGTGTAAAAAGGAGAGGCAGTAGTAGTGTACATCTTTTAAACCACAATCTTTTATCATTGCCATAATATTATCTGAATATTATCTTTTATGAAAGTGTCCACAAGCTGTGGACATTTATTTGCTGCTTGTTTGAAGTTGCTTTTTTTAAAAGGTTTTGTATTGAAATGTTTTTTTTTTGTGTTTTTTTTCTTTCCCTAAGAAGTGAGATCCCCATGAAATGTAACACACTGGTTATATTTTTGAATTGGATAAAAGCCATTTTTACCTGGAAGAGACATTTCCTTCTAATGACATGCCACAAGCTAATTCATCATTCGCTTTTGTAGCTTCAGTGACAAAAGATTTTTCTGAATATTTTTACCCTTTTTCATGAAGAGTTCATCCTTTTTTTTACTTATTCCTGTTAGTTAAGTATGATTTCCTAAATTATATCTTTTAAGTACATAATTTTCAACATGAAACTTGACACCTCCTTACTAATACGGAGTTCAGCTTTGCCTTTTATTTTTGATTTTGTTTTCTAGTTATTATTATTGTTAGTATTGTTATTATTATCACTGAAAATGTGTGGGATGCTTAGCACTCAAGAATAAAAAAAGGTTACATACCCTACAGTCTGAAGACCAGATTTTTCTATCTTTTTTCTTCCAACTGGCATTTTTTTTATCCCTCTTGGGATAATGTGTTTTCAAAACCAGTGTAATATTTTGCTGGTATTTTGCATGGTATTTCACAGGCAAAAATCAGCTCTGTGCTTATGCTCTGGGCCAGCTGGATGCTCCTCAGCAGTGAAGGGGAAGACTTGTATTTGTGAAGAGCACAGCCCTCAGCCTGCATGAATTACCAGCCTGATAGGGGGGAGGATATGAAGTCGTGCACAGTAGACAGACTTAGGTTGCTATGTGGTTGTGGGCTGAGGCTCACTATGTAAAGCCATGCTTACCTCTGCCTTCTAGTGGCTAATATAAATGTACCCCCTTTCAGGCTATGGCTAATCCAGGTGTAATAGGCTCAGTTCTGCATAATTAAAACCTACAGTTTTGCAATCAATTTTGGAAGGCAGAACTCCAAAGGCAAATCAAGTTGAAAGGCCAGGTCTCTCTTCAGTTCAGGAGGCACCTGGATGGATAAGTGATGCACAAGTCTTTCTCTGCAGAAGGCCCAAATCTCCATCACGTGCTCCATTGCTGCTGGTGTAGTGCTTGGGAGTGCAAGGAGGAAAATATGCTCTTCTGTTAATGAGCTGTCCTGTCCCAACTTTTCCCTGCAATTTAAGCATGATTCATTGAATAAACAAATAAGAACCAGTCATCTGGAGGTTTTTTTCTTTCTGTATTTGTAAAATTATACCAGAGACTGCTGTATTCCCAGCAAGCCGATTGCCCTAAGGACATAACCTTTATTTACTGGAAAAAAGCAATGTCTTAAAGCACTGAAAAATACAGTGAGCTTTGGTTATTTTAAGGTAACTATGAACTAAGCAGACATCTAGGTTGCACTTGATTTCAACTGTTTTAAGAGACTTCTACAAATGAGCACTCTGCACAGTATAAAGGAGTTACCCAACATTAATGAAGTTATACACAGCCAATGAGATTTGCAATGTTAAATTTTTATCTTATTTTCTATAATGAATTTTCTTTCACAATGGAAACACATACTTACTCAAACGGATTTTTTGACCATTATTTTATAATTAAACTATGAGTTCAGCTTATTGTAACTCCAGCCTGAGCAGGCACTAATATATCTGGAAAGATTGGGTGCATTCTTAAAGATCTTTTAAATTTCTAACCTTGACAATTTGTCTCTGATGCTTTTCTTAATTATAATCCATTCAGAATAAAAGAGGATGAATTTCTCCCCTCAAGCAAAACCAGGATAAATGTTAACGTATCTGCTCTATATAAAGATTTCTTTTTCATTCTGCCAAAGTGAATACTGCATGCTAAACTACTTCATCGTTCATTAGTGTACAATTAAGCCCACGTTCACTGGTATGTGTTGCCTGCTTTGAGCTATTCTGGTAATGCAAAGCAGCTGCAAACTTGATTTAACAGGCTGGTTAAACCAGGTTTACAGCTCTTTTGTGTGGCTGGCGAGGAACAACATATCTAGGGTGTACTGGTAAATCTGGCCTGTTGGAAAAGAAAGAACTTGCACTATTATTTTATCAGTTCTGAAACTGTGTATGTCATAAAGCAGCCTTTGCTAGTTTTGATTTGCTAAGGCCTGGTTCTTCACTTTGCTGCATAGATTTATTGCATTTTGTAATTACAACAGAGGAAAAAACACATAAAATTAAGTTTAAATAAGCAATATATTCGAGAAATACATGGTGGTAGAAAGCATGAATTAGGAAGTATTCCTAATTATGGCAGAGAGGCAGAGAGATTAATGTCAGAAAGACTATGTATGGCAGAGTTACTACATTATGGCACAATAAAAAAACCCCTACCACCTCTATACCCCCCAGTTTTACCAGGTTAGCAGAAGTCTCCTTATCTGAGAATCACTGAGTACCTCTGTTTCATACTGCTGCCCCAGGCAGCTATCAGCTCCTCCAGATGGCATGGTGCTACGGAAGTAACTAGATGGCCATGATACACCATCAGGCCTGTGCCTTCTCAGCCATGCTTGTCACATCTCTTCCAGCAGAAATGCTTGTCTGCACAGCTCCTGAAAGGGATGTTGCCTTTCTGCCCAAGCTACCCTTCCTCATCCATCATGCACCCTTATGAAGTGTTACCTTAAGATGGGATGAAAGAGGATTTCAGTAAGTGTCTCCAATCTTATGGGAAATCATACTGTGCTGTTGTCACAAATAGCAGTGTGGGAAGCTTTAGAGCCACCATCCATGGCTGCAACATCAGGCAGGACCACGATGTAGGCAGGATGACTTTACATAAACCCCTCTTGTGTGTGACTCAATTTGAAAAGCGAACACAGCAAACTTCAACTGAAACCAAACCAAGTGACATCCTTTCATATTTTTCCTTTCATTCTTCTTCTCTGCTTGCTCAGGCCTTTGCTACACTGGGTTCACTGTTCTTCTTGCCATAACGTATACAGATCTTATTCTTCATCTCAGTCTTTTGTTCATGTCCCCCTTATCCTAGCAGGGAAGTATGTCTAAGCAAAATGTGAGTATATCTAAATCCAAATCCAATTCAGAACAAGAAATCAAAAATATTAAGAGCTTTTTTTTCAGTAATAAATTGCTTAAAATCAAAGGTAACTGGCAATATCAGTGCATCTATGTCAGCTTGAGCTTGCATGCTTGTTCAATGGCTTTGCAATGTGGTTCTGGGTTTCCCTTTTCTTCCATTCACAATTCCAAGTTCAGCTGAAACTCTGGGGACTCACCAGAGCAAATAATCATCAGTGGCAAACTCTAGTGCATCAGGGAGACAGAGCTGAAACAAAAGGATAGGCTCAGTGGGGAGATTAAGGAAGTGTATTTTCCAGCTTCAAGTCCTTTCAAGCAAAATGCTGGTCTAACTGGATGCAGAAATTAATGTAAATGTAAAATAAAAAACAATAAATTTTCATGATGGGAAAATTCTATAAAAATTTATAGTTCCCTGGGGATATATTGATTTGTACAACCTCTATTTTACCAACAGAAAATCTTTCTCTAGAAATTATTTCCATCAGCCCTTTTCATGTTTTCTTTTTTTTGCAATAAAATGCAAAAGTCTTTTATTGATGATTAAGTTAAAACAGTGTTCTAAATCATGAAAATATTCAATGCTCTCTCTTGCTGTCCTTTTGTGCCCAAGCTTACATAGCAATGGTGTGAATTGGGCTAAAATCTGCCAAAACACACTTTACTGGCACATGCCAGTTCAGGTGGAAAAGACACTTCCAGTAGCTTATCATGGGTGATGGAGTGCTGTAAAGGCAGATTAAACTGAAATAGGGCTCTCCTGTTTCGTGGTGTGCAAACAGATGGAGAGGAAGACAGCTGCTGCCTCCACAAACGGTCTGTCTACACATTCCAGCAGGCAAAAAGCAGTAAGGGCAGCAGGCACTGAGGAAAGAAGAGGTTTGCCTCCAGCAGATCAGACCAGAGATGACATCTGGTAAGAGATGGGGCACTGTCCCCAGTTATCCAAGCACCTGATGACTGCCGATCGCCGGCAGCACCCTTGGCTTGCATTTCCTGGCTATGCTATGATGCCACCGCAGCCTGACTGTGGACATCTTAGGGAGATGGAAGGGAAAGTGGAGAGAAAAGAACTTGTTCATTTGTTTGCTTCCAGAATTAGGAACTGAAATGAATGTTTTTGTGCCTACCACTTTTTCCAGAGCCTGTAGGGCTGAAGGGGCAAGTGAAGCATCCTGTAGAGCTGTCTCCTGGAAAGTGCATCCTCACTGTAACTGGCTATGCCATGGCTGCCAGGGAGGTCATTTGGCAGCACCTCATGCTTTTGTTCCTCAGCTGCCTTTTGAGATTCACCAGCTGCAGTAATATTTCCATGTAATATTTTTTTCAGGCCAATAAAAATCATAACCGTTTTCATTTTCAGTAATTACATTGCCATCAGCTTTGCTTCCAGTGCCTTTTAACCTTGCTGAACCTTTTTCTTTTGGTAGAAATGGTTGATTATCTCTTCCTGTACCTCTACCAAGTGTGTAACTACTTCTACCATTTTCCCTACCCTATATTTTCTCCAATTTTATTTCTATTTGATAAGGTACCATCAAAACCCTCAGATCCAGGCGCAAAATGCAGTGAAAAAGAAAGGTGACACTTATGTAGGTTTCTTTGACAAACACGTATTTGGTCTAAAAAAACCAAAGTTCTCCAAATTAAGTATGAAAAAGAACCACACATTTCTCCTCAGCCCAGCCACTTTGCTGGTGGCTTTTGAGGGTGGTCAGTTCCTATCTTGCATTGTAATGCAAAAGGTGTATTCCTGGCTGAAAATGTTTTAAAATAAAAGGAATCCAAACAATGCTTTTACACTATGTCACAAATACTTGCCTCTGACATCTAACTGTCCTGTCACGGACAATTCATTCATTGAAAAGCAGAAAGGAATTCTCCCTAAGGCCACTCCAAGCTGAGACACACAGAACATCCATCAGAAGAAAATAACACCTTCTTTCCCTTTTCATCTGAATCCACTGTAGAACACTTCTTTGCCTTTCTCCACTATGAACAAGAGAAAAGCACCTAGCTACCTGGCTGTTTACCGAGAACCAGGTCTTTTTTCATCTTCATTTTACTTCAATGTTCCTTCAGATCTGATCTGAAATGTTGGTGGAGAAAGACATAACCATGTCTGTCACACAACTGAAAAAACAGTCTCCTGAGACAGAGTGAAAGGAATTGTATTTTCACCAGTACTTGTAACAGTAGGACAGCTACGTTTGGTTTCTCAAGAAACCTGAGTCTTAGCCACAACACCCTTTCTTCAGGAATGGGAAATGTGGTCCACATTGTACTGTGCCAGGCATTACATATACACACAAGTTATGGTAATAATGTTAAACATGACTGTACACTTGCAAGCGTCTTTACTGTCCCATCTGTCCTGATATCAAGCTTGTTTGAGGGGCAGCATTGCTCTATGTGCTCGGCATTTCTATTCAAGCATTTGCAGCATCCTCCCTTTCCTTCCCTAACTCCAGCTACTTTTTCCCATGTGCTGTGTAGCACTATGCCCTTAGTTTTTTGCTCCAAAGCTTATTGATCAAGTTGAGACACAGTCCCATGGCTGTAAAGTGGGACTGTCTTACCCCAGTGATGCTGACAGGCACAATAGTGTGTTCATACAGAAGCACTGCAAACCATTCAGTTTTCTCCACGCAAGTATTCACCAGGAGTGATGACAGGCCCAGGAAAAATCTCTCTGTGACAGGAAGGTAAACATTACATGCTTCCCAGGCAGCTCCCTCTGCCTCCCTACTTGGCACATGGCAAGGCTGTATTAAAACCCTGTTAAAAACACGGCAGCTCTTATGAGGTTTTAAGCTTCTTTTTGCTGCACATTGCAGCCATTTCATAGGCTGATGTATACCTGTTGTCTTTCCAAAAGCTGGAAATAACCAAGGGCTTATCTCTATCACACTGCAGTAGACTCAGAATTGTGTTGTCTCTATCTGCAATTTTGGTAGCAGTTTTGTCACTTTGTGAGGGAAAGGAAAGGGAATCCCTTTGCAGAAGGAAGGGTGCTATGTTGTGTTCTTTAAGGGTTAGTGATCAAATATATCCGGGAATATTAAAAAACTTTTACATGCTAAGCTAAAAGAAGGAAGTTTCCTTAGTACTGATCTGTCTCTGATCTGCTTTTTGTTGCTCTTTGAATCTTAGTGAGAGGTAAGATTTCCAAAAATTGTGATGACCAACAATGAGATGTTCAGAAGAGACTTTCTCTTAACAAATTATAAGTGAATTGTGTGGAGTTTTAGAGGATCCCAAAATTCTGGACATCACAATAGGAAGTACCAAAGACTGAAGGCAATGGGAAGAATGGATCCACAGAAAATCATGTTGCAGTCAACAAATGAGTAGTTAATGGCACTGGGATCACTGTTACTTCCAACACAACATGTCATGTTCTGGAGAACGATGAAAGATACTAATCCATTTATAGGGGTTTGCATGTGCTCCTTTTGTTGAATTACAGAATTTTTCATAAGCTTATTGAACATCACAGTTTTTTGAAGCTAATTTTATAACTAGAAAAACAGGGTAACTGGAAATTTCCAGTAAGGGTTTCCTAATTTATACAAAACATAAAATTTCCAGTTTAAAGCTTAACTTCTTTTTTTTTTCCCACCTATTTTTTTTTCTATTATTAAGAAAAATGGTGTTGACAATTTTGGCATTTACACCCTGTTAGTGTCTCATTTGGCATCGTTCTCTCCCATAGCAATAACTTAGCCAAACTCTATGTTAATTGACTACTAGCCCCCTAGCTACATTTGTCATTCTACTCTAATTTCCTTTTTAATTATCCTTATCTTATAATATTAAGAAGTACAGATATGTTTGCAGATTTCTATGTGGAATCATAATAAACAGACTCTGCATTTACCTCCCAGATATCTGTAGCTTGATGCAAAATCTGTTTGCAATCACCAGTCATACACTTACATCTTGCTAAGAGCCTGGCCCAAGGCCTGATGATGTCAGTAGAAATCTTTCTAATTATCCTGTTGATGACCAGTGGTATGATTCAGGGATTAATGGCAGGACATGTTAAAGCCCCATAGCTATTGAATGTTATGTCATATACCTTTATGTGCCCAGAGCTTTGCCCTATATAGGGCTGCCATTTTTCCTGCAGGAAAAAACACTCCTTCCTCAGTTTTGTCAGGCTTGTCAATGAGTTAAAGTCCTCAGCAGAGGAAACCTTTGCTTCCTTCCCTATTTTCACACACTGCTAAAGCTGTCCTGCCATTTCTGCCACCCAGAGATCTTCCTCTTCTTTAGGGTTTTCATTCTTGTTAACCTACTCCAGCTCACCTGATTAACTCGTTTTCTATTTTGTTTGGTTAAATCTATCATGGATTTTTTTTTATATTATTTTCTGCTGTTGTTTTCAATATTGCTTGGGGACTGCTTTTCTTCATGCTCATAGAGATCCAGGCAAGTAAGAATACCGTTTGTAAACCCACTTAATGAATTTTACTAACATGCGTCCTTTAGGAGAGTAATGAAAGGAAAGCATATGACATATATCCTTAACTTTCATCTAGACACAATAAAGAGAAGACTATCTCATAGCCAATATTTAAGTCTGAAAAATATCTTTAACAATCTGGAAAATTTCCAGGCTAAAATGAATGGTGTTTTTGTAGATGACAGTTATATTATCTATTACCTTAATGAAGGCAGATAAAACTCAGGTAAAAGGGAAAGAACAAAATTATTACCAAAGAAATTAAAAGAAATACTTAAATCTTCTTTGTTATGCTTCAGGTTTTCGAATTATTTATTTTATTAAAATATACAGCATTTGGTGGAGTTTATATAAAAGGCAGTCTTCAGAGTAATTTTCTTTTTTCCCTCAACAGGCAACTGAGTTTTCCACAGGCACAGTTAATACCTTGGGGTTGTGCAGCAACAGTAATTACAGTGGCCATCAATATGGTTCTTACCTGACAGGATGTCACTATAATGGCCTTTCTGCAAACTGGACAACACAGAGATGTTAGGAGAGGGCCTGGGGACAGCAGGTGAAGATTTCTATTGTTCCTATAAAAGTGCAGACAGTAAGCATCATTACACACAATCTGCCTGTTGTCTCTTAGAAATACATAAATTGTTAGGTCATAAATTTGGATTTATGGGTAAGGTGACATTAGTCCTTACAATAGCTATTGGTAGGCAAAGAATTGCTATATGACCTGGTAATGTCACTTTGTCTCATGCAAAACATTTGAAGAGCAAGATCTTCCATTATCTTTTTGTTTCATGTGTATTGATTATCTTCCTACAAGCACAGTCAAAGGACAGATAAAATGACAGAAGAGGAAAACAAATTCTTTGATTTTGAGACTGTTTGTTAGATGGGGTAATAACATGTGGAGCCGGATTTCGGCCATTCGGCTTAGTTGTTAAAGTCTGACATAAAGCCCTCAATGTCAGTGAGAATTGTTTCATGTAGCTGAAGCCTGGATCAGAGGAAGGGAGTAAGTGCATGGCTCACACCATTTTTACATAAGAGTCTGATTTTGACCCTAAGTTCTCTATATAAACCAAAACAATCAAGCCACCATTCAGCCATCAAAGCACCAAATGAGGTGCATAACCTACACAGCATAAACGCTGTACTTGTGCCAGAGCTAGTGATGCTATGTTCATACTTGGTATAAGAAAAACTGGAGTAAGGAAGGTAATCAGAGGGCATACTCACAGGAAGGGAAGCTAAGGATTTAGACTGTTTCTGACACAGGAAGAATACAAAGCACCAAAGCTTACTTGTTCAATAAACCCACATAAAATCCCTAAATAATTTTAGCCATAATTATTTGGTACGTTTTGAGCCAGAACTTCAAACGGTAGTCCCCAATCTAACACCTGCAGCTACAATCACTTGTATATGCAGTTACCTGATTGCATCCGTAAATCAAAGTTAGACGTTTAAGTAACCTCAGCTGTGCCAGAAAAAAAGGCAAATGCAAAAATGCAGTCCTTACTGAGGGCATGCTGGAAGTTTGGGCCTGCATTCCTGTTAGGTGTCTCTAATGAAGAAAAAAATTGCTCACTCAAAAAAAGAAGTTCAGACACAAAAGAAGGCATGTGACGTCTTTTAATTGTTTTTGACAAACCTTTATCGTACCTAATAGCTGCGAGTTGTGTAGAGTGAAAGGAAAGAAAGAGAGCTTGCAGAAGCTATTATAATCTTTGGAACTTTGCACTATTTTTATAATTATGTTTTCTGTACATGTCCTCAGCTGATTTTCTAACTTACCAAAGCTTAAATGTTCACTATCAGAGCTCAGAATTTGTTGAACAAGTGCTGTTAATTTACCTGCCATGTTCTGGAGGATGCACTGAAATTTAAGTCTGTCACAGAAAAGAATTATAATAGCTTTTCATATCTTACCTAATTTTATTTATTCACTTTTTTACAAGAAAGAGAAAATGCTTTTTTTTTTAAAATCTCTTTCTAAAATGGGTGCAGGAATTTCTCTTATAACCCATTTTGTGCTTGAATACATTTTAAAACATTAGATGATCTTCATTAACAAAAAATTATGACTATCATAGCTGAAAATGAGGTTTGAGGAAAAAGGATTTAATGGCAAAATTTTCACTTTAAAATGCAATTATCAGTAATTAAATTCATGAGTGTTTCATGGCAAATTGATAACTTGAGTTACACGTGATTAGTTTACATGATTCACAAGAAACTCCTCTGAAATGAAAGGTATTACAACAGTGTGAACTTCATGTAGGGTGTTCAGAAGCAAGCTGATTTGGTACAAATGATGTGCCAAAGAATTTCCAGTCTTGCCATTTCTGTCTGCAAGTAAGGATATTTTCTTATGGCATGCTAGGATAGAGTGGTATATTTAATTGACTTTCTCTCACCTAAGCAAGATACTACAGAGTTATTGACATGTGTATTCCATCTTAAAATGTCATAGCAAATAATTTTTCCCCATACAACAAAAAGATATTATTGTCAATATACTCCAGGTTTTGCACTGTGATAGAGATCTGTAATTATAGGAACCTTTCAGCTTTTTAATGGGGATGCATTCTTTGTTTATTTTTCATACCTTTGATCTACAACAGCTGCTATCAAACTGTCATCTGCAGATCATTAGGAAACATATGGCCCAATATGATTAATTTAATCAGGAACAATTGTGGCTGGTACCATTTTGGCTGAAAGGACAAGAAATAAGCATTAACATCAGCTGCACTGTATGTTTCTTCCCCCATCTTCTCTTTCCAATATCATTGTACATCAGTAAAATATATACAGAGTAGAATATTTCCAACCCATATGCTGTGGGGCTGTATCATTTTTTTGCATTAAAGAAAGTTTGAAATAGAAATGGAAAGATTGCTTATGCAATTACACATTCCTAGCTGTAGCATGGACTTTAAATTGCATGTATTTTAGCATAAGGCAAAGTAAAAGGAATGATTACTTTAAAATATGTGCGTCATATTTAAATGCTAGTGAAAACAAGAACTTAGTAAGGAGCAGGAGATGCAATAGCAAGTTATCTTAGCTAAGGCAGTTTGGAAGAAGGAGTGATATAATGAAGTTTTATGCATATGCTCTTCAGTAATTTTGATAGGAGGTGACCTTGAAAGCATGATCTAGGCACATACAGTATAATATGTCTTTATGAATATACAGACAACCTGAAATAATAACTTATAAAAGTTGTCATTGGCCCCATCCATTTCACTGGACTGTTAAGCTTGAGGCATAAAGATGAACATTTGAATGTCATAATTTTTAATTAAATCACCAGTGATTATTTTACCAAGAAAACCCAGGCATCTTACATTCCCAATCAGTTTCTGTGCCTTCAGTGTTCTAAAATGTCACTAGTAATCCCTCCATTCATGGTTCCCTGATAACTTCTACAATACTGTGAATTATTTGGCCTTTCTAAAAACAATCATGAAGATGGTGACAGGATAGAAAAAAACACTTGATCAACTTGGCTGATATGTATTTTGCAGATCCTAAAAGTTCACCATGTTACTTTTTTTGTTCATTGCAGCCAAACTACCAGACTGAAGTATATTCCTCATGAAGGAGAAAAATAAAATGGTGACATCTCATCTAGGCATCCCTCATTTTCTAAAAAATGTTACCTCCAAGGACAAAGCAATGCCTGAAATATTGCTGTGCTTAACTTGACATTTTAAGATATGCTGAGATGACAGGAAGAGAGGCCGCTGTGGAAAAGCAGACTCTTTGGTAGACTTCCCCTTGTAACCTCCTTACATATAAGAGGCAAAGTTGTTGAATAGCAGTTGGGTGTTTGTCTTCCAAAGGTAACCTGTCAGCTGTATGTATGAAACAACAGTATTTCCAAAAGAGGCAGAGATCTGTGGGACATTATATTAGTTCTTGAGGGTAACAATTTTAGAGCCATCCCCAGCCAGTTCTGAATCTCCAGATCTCCCAGACAGTTCTTAACCCAGTTTATGTATAGTTATTACATCTTGAATCATACTAATAACACACATTATTAACTCTCTAATGTTAAGCACTTTGTTGTAAGGTCACCATATACTAGCCCCCTACAGGTCTACAGCTACACAATGTTGCTTTAAGCACCTGTATTCAGAACTGCAGTTGGCTTTATTATGTGCTTGGAACAGAAGATGAAGCCACAATGTATTGGTGCTGTGATTTTATTATTTTTTTTTTGTCTCATTCACTTCATATAAAAGCTATCATAAGTTTTATAAATATTATGTATGCACACAAATACATATGTGCAACAAGTGCCTTCTTTGTTTTCTAGGTGAACCTGCTTGAGGAGGGGCTTGGATCAGATGACCTCCAGATGTCCCTTCCAGCCTCAGCCTTTCTGTGATTCTGTGATGCTATGATTCTGGTGAAAACATGAAAATGCACATTTATGTGTTATTAATACATACATCTCATTCAAGTCTCAGTTCAAGTCTTCTCTTGAATTCTGTTAAGTGTTAGGCTTTGCTAACAGAAGAGGTAATAAGGGTCAAAACAGGGCATAAGCAAAACAGAAAGCTTCATTCATTTTCCTGCAAATAAAATTCTCCCTAAACTAAAGAAATATTGATAACAACATTACAACATATTTATTAAAAATCTTTCTATAAGCACTTACAGATGAAGTTTTCTTGTGAAAGAGGTGCCCACTGGGAATTAGAAAAGAAACATGATATTGGTGCCTTGAGAAACCTCACCTGAATCATTCATTTGATTCCTTTCTCTGTGAGATTATAGCAATCTAATAAGAAGAAAATTGTTATATCTCAGAATCCCATAGGAATGATATCTCTATATGGTATTTTATCATTGCTTAGGGCAAGGCCAATGTTAAAAATTTACTACAATTTAATTTATTATTTTAATTTGTAAGAATAACTACAAATGTATACTTCGCTTCCCTATACTTATGGCTTAATTTCCTCAAGTAAGGAATATCTCGTGATCAATACAGAAAGTTTTATGAAAATAAATCCTCTGTCTTCAGAAATTGTTTTTAGGCAAAAATGTTTGAGTCATTAAAAAAAAGCTGAGCACAAACCACATATTTAAAAGGTTTAGCAACACTGAAGTTTTACTAACTTCTTGTATGATTAAGCCCTAGCATATTGTCAGGTTACCAACAGAGTAGGCTCAATACACAATGGGTTATGGACACAAGCATCCTACTCTCTGAATGAGTTGCCAAGAAACTAGCAAACTTCTTTTTTTAAAAAATCTTCTTCTCTTTATGATTTCTCATGGGGAACAAGATCTTTAGACTCACATGAGAATGGAGTGATGGCCTAGCAACTTTTGTGGCTTGTAATTCATAAGGATAAACATTTGATTTACTGGTATAAGAAAAGAAGTCTGTTCGTGACTGAACTGCTTGCACTTTCTCTGCCGCTCCCAGCTTCTGGGACTGCTGCCATTGCCTATGACAGAGAAATACCCATCTGTGCTACTGATGTGAAGAATATGTTTAAAAATATTGAATAACCAAGGTATTTTGAGATTATATCTCACAGTTAGCCTCCTGCTGAGACAACATGTCCTGGAAATAGAACAAAGTACATTGTCTCAGGCATTTTGTTTTTAAGAGATGGAAGATGAATAAAATAATGTGACTACCCATTCATCCCAAAAATATACTTTGAGAGAAGGTGAAAGCCTGTGGATTGGTGTCAGAAATTATAAGTTTAAAGGTCAAAACTGAACAAGAAAGTTTCAAACTAAGGAAACTTCCATTCCAAAATAGTGATATGTTCTTAATTCCTTTGGGGTTGTTCCAGAATAATCTTTTAATTACCTCCAATTTTCATGCTTCCTGCTTTTACTTCATTATGAAAGATATTAGCTAACAGCATAGATGATTTTAAAATGCTTTTATTTTTTTTTTCAGGATTTTTTTTTAATGGAAAAATATCAACAAAACTTCTAAGACAAAAAATGAGTGCAGGTACAAAAAAACTTATGTGTGTGAAGTAATACCAAGGACATTTTATATCTGTACTTCATGCATGATATTTGGATATGATATTCAGATAACATTCATTCAGTCACAACTATGAGTAATATGCCACTACCATTGCTGTCACATAGTAAACTTTCATAGATTTTAGTGGGATTTGGTTTTCCCTCTTACAAATCTTTCAAAAAAAATTTTGGACAAACTTTAGGAATACAAATTATTTATTTTTTTTTCCCTAGAGAGAAATATGTTTAAAAAATTAGTCTTTTAAAATACTGTTCGTGAGAAGACAATTGTATAACAGAGCTTTCTTTGAGTTTCTGTTTGTAATTTATATACAAAGAGACATGAATTGTTTTCAGCCTGCAAAGGGAGAGAGGAAAGATTTTTTTCCTGACACACTGTTAACGTTTCTAGTTAAGACTTAAAAAGTACAAGCAGAGCTAACAAATAGAAATCTTGGGGTTGTATAAACAATTCTATCATTGTGTATTTACAAAAGCCTAGAGATAATAAGTATGACCCAGCTTATAATAACTAATTTCTTACCTACCACTAATATTTTCAAGTCTTTAGAGTTATTTCAAGTGGTTAAGAAAGGCCTTCTATATCTAAGTTGCTTTTAGAAGACCAATAAATTATTCTTTTTGCACATACTTAAAAAAAAATGTTCTGCTGATATGTTGGCTGCAAACATGGTTAGTTGTACATCCTTTTCAACCAGATGATCAAAGTATCTGACCTAAAGGCTACTCAAAAGAAATAAAAGGGAGCTTAGTTAAAAGGCTGTGCCTTTAGAGTTTTTCTCACACATGTACACAAAGGTAAAAACAGCTTTTTTTGGACAGGACTGCTGTCTGGTGTTCTGCAGATAAAAGATAAAAACATGAGCTCCATCCACTAAGCTGAAGAGTATTGGATATTCAGCCAGGAGGGAGTGTGGACCTAGGTAGCTCCTTGGTGGCTTAATTGTATTCAACACACCTAATGTCTCAGCTACTTTTTTCTCCACTACCAAGGAAAATGTCTCTTTAACTATTAGTCCATATTATCTTTGATTAACTTAAATACCATCGCTAGCAGACTCTCATCAGTAGCCCTCTTCAGCTGACTTCCAAGTACAGTGGCAGAAACTGCCAGAATTTCTCATTGAGGACCTCCAAGCAGGTAACCACTTCCAAATATAAATTTCAATTGTTTTTCTGTGCACTGTAAGGAAATCTGTTAATTTCCTCCTTCAAGAGTTACAATCATGATTCCAGATCTCCTGTATTACATCATTTGCATCCGTGGCCACAGGTGAAACACTGACAGCTGCTTGATCACAATAAATGCATTTTCCATCTGCACGATTCAAGATTTCCCAAATTCTCCATTGTCTTGTGATTTTGGGCTGTACTGGGCTGTCTGAGCTATTGTCAAGTGTTTGTACTTTATCTGCTGGAATATTTTCTCATTGCTGTGTGGAGCTCCTTTTGGGAAAGCTCTTGCTGCCTCGTCTCACCTTCATAAGAGCTCCCACTGACCCTCGTGCCACTCATGTCTTATGGTGTTCCCTAGTGCAAGTAATGTCTTCCCAGAAACATGGAATGGAAATTTAAACCAGCCATCTTGGTGCTGGGTCTAGCTCTCATAGTGCAGGAGGCAGTGGCAAAAGAGTTGTGGGGAGCAGAGATCCCAGTTTTAGTCTTTTCCATCTTTGTCTTCTGTGTTTTGGAGGGTGAGTCAAAGTTATCAAAAATATGGTGTTTAATTAATTAATTAATCAATCAATTTATATATTAGCATTTAGGAAAGTCCCTAACAACACAGAGCTTAAAACCACAATGTCCCCCACGAAATAAGCTGCAGTATACCACCTCACAGTTCTCAGCATTCAGTTACAGTCTCAGACGTGCTTGCTTACAATGAGCACCTGGCCACTGCTGTTATCATTACACTAGATAATTTCAAGTTTGTCACTTGTGGTGTGCCACAGAGGCCAGAGATCCTGTTATAACTTTTAGCTAAATACAGACATTTCAAAGGACTAGAATTTGAACTTCCATGCATTTACTTTAGGCTGAAGGTTGCCTTTAATTCCCATGTGAAATTGACAAGGTCAGCAGCAGGAGGCTGCCACATAGAGAAGTCATTATGTGTTTTATGGCAATTAACATGCTTATTACCAGATTGACTTATCTTCATAAATTAATCATGTTAAGAGAAAATTACATCAAAACATTATGGGGTACCAGATAATAAACTGAAGCTGAATTTCATGAAACAATTCCTTTTTAAAATATTTAACCATGCATTTGTGGAGAATGGAGAATTAAAAAAAAAATAATAAAATCAGTAATTATCTGTTTTCACTGACCTTTTTTTAACTGGGCCAAGCTAATGCTGAGATTCAATGTCTTCAGTGGGACAGAGAAGTGGCACATGGGTGTGGAATAGGTAGGCAAGACTGTTTGATATGACTGAATTCCTAAGGGCAGAGATATAGAATTAGATGGAAGTAGACTATACAAGCTCTGTATGTTTTCTCTCAGAGAGTAGCTGACAAGGAATTCAGAAGATACAAAACCAGAATGAATGCAGTTTAAAAAAGGAGTTATGGTGCTGGGAACTGCAGTAGGAGCTCTGTAGCCTAGGGAGGTGAAGGAGACGGAGAGGCATCTTGGGTATGCTGGCTGAAAGAGGTGAGTAATGCCAATGGGGTTGGCCTGTGTGGGTGCTGTGGTTTTCCCTTCTGCACCAGAGTCCTTACAGTGCCTTATGTCACTAGGCAAATATGAACAGGCCTGTTCTGAAAATGTCTGGTCTTTGTCACTGAAAACACACAACCCTGTTGGTAGTCTGGCTTCCAACTTTGGTAAGCCTCCAGGAGAGGGTTTATGACTTCTTGGAACTATTTGAAAGAAGTACTGTGAGAAATTAAGGTGTGGAAGCAAGTGATAATCTTGGAGCTGCAGACTGTACTGTTGTAAAAATGTAGTGTGACTAGTACTGCCAGCAGCCTAGTATTAAGTGGTCCCTCTCTCAGGGTGAGCACATAAATGCTGAAGGCATTGCATCTCCTGTAGATCCAAGATGGCGCTGTGACCTCTAATAGGAAACGTATCTGTTTTACATTATAGAGAATATCTAATTTTCCAAAGAAGTGACACTGTGTGTAGAAAGAGTTTAAATTACACAGTACTTTGGAAACTGGCTGGTAAAGCTGCCTGGTGATGAAAACAGACCTGTTAATAATTTTTCAAATGAACAATATGTAGGACAGCACAGACTACCTCTGAATTGCCTATTGCACAGCTGGATGCTGATTGTGTGTGACAGGTGACAAAATCAGGTCTGCCAGCCAGATCTAATTTGGTTGCATGCTATAATTCTGGCATTTGCTATATACTGGTATTTAAAAGTTGTAACTTCTTCCATAGAAATACATGATTGCATTGCTTGGCATTATAATGGAGAGAGTGGGGGTAGAAGCCAGAAAAAGCTTTCACAACTAACATACTGGAGTTTAAAGTTATGCAAAAGATAGCTTTGGATGCTTCAGGGAATTCAGCTGAGATCACGCAGAATTGTAAATGATATACTCTACACAAACAGCTTGGGGCCACATGATAATTAATAACTACTGTATTTAAGTAGTTGAGAACTCAGTTTCATTTATTATTAATTATGACTTTGTTTAGCAAATGTTCTCCATGGTAATTGCCTGTTTATCTTGTCTGTATATGATGTTAAAAGACAGTTTGGATGAACAAAGTGATTAGTAGGAGTCTTAATTGTATTGCAACAGTTGTCCTTATTCTAGCAGGTAATAGAAAAGAAAGCTATAAAGCAGATAAGAAAAGTTGCAAATTCCAAGCATTGGCACTTATCACTGGGTTGTCTGCTTGAGCAGTAAGGTCAGATTTTGTAAGCAAGTGAAAGTAAAGGGTAGGTTTGGAATAACTAAGTTCTTTAAACAAAAAAAAATACCCAATCCATAAACTCCCCAGTGATAAGTGGGAGTGATTGTGTTTATGTAGGATATGAAATACTGGATTTTTGCAATATAGTCCTAACAGTAACTCATGATCATGTGTATAAACCCAGAAGGGATTCTCTGAAAGAGGACAAACAAGAGAAAGCCCATTGGTAAGCAATTATTTTCTGGTTTGCCACCTCTGCAAATGAGTACATCTGTACTCACAGATAAACTAGTTTCCTTTTGCAGTGGCAACAAAAATCCTTGCTGTATGAGCAAAGAGAGGGACTACATTAAAACTGTTTTACAGCTAATCTGGAAAAATAAGAAGTTTTATAATCAACTATCAAATATCCACTGCTTAGTGCAGGCTTAAAACACTGATAAAGGGCTGCAAGAGGGTTTGATCAGTCAGCTCTGGATCAGACTTGCTTTTTCTACTCAAAATCTCCTGAAAATACATTTTACTGGCTAGCCTTTACTGCCTTGAGGTTTTAACTTTTTCTGGATGGGGATGTTTCAGAAAAATCCTAACATTTACATGAGAAATGGTAAAAATGAATAGTCTGTGTACCTAGTCAACTAATAACTTATAATTACCTCAAAACAGAAATAATAATGAGATTTACCAGAAACTGCAACTCTTTCTGTGTGCAAAGGCAGAAATGTTGCTAAATATGAAACATAATTCTTTCCACTGGGATATCTTATAACACAACATGATATCATAATGACTGAGCTGAGAAATAAAGTTTGAACAAACCCAACAAATGGACAGTAATCTGCATCACAAAACACTAAAGAAAAAAGGAACTTTATTTATTGTTCAACAGTATTGTCCAGACACTTTCTTTAACATGCCCTAAGGGTTCTTTTTCTTTCTTTATGTATTTTTTTCCTTTTAAATGTTACTAATGGCTTTGGACTTGCTTTTGAACATTTTTTTAATTGCCAGTGACAGCTATTTCTCTTGATCCTGATTCTGCAAAGAGCTTAGGTGACATATACCCAAATTTGAGCATGTGATGAATATGGTTGGCTTTGAGGGGACTGTGCTGGATTAATGTAAACTTAAACTTCAGGAAATTCAGTGTTTTAATTGAATAAGTGGTCTGAAAACTCAATTCACAAATGGACACCTAACTGCCACTTTCGGCACTGTATTTAGGCACCACAGAGCATCTCGAAATCTTCTCTCAACAGCTCCTAAATGCCTGAGCAGTCATTTTTCTGGTAGCTGTGCCAAGATCCTAATATCACTGTCATTAGCTGATATTTAAAACTTAATGGGAGCGTTAAACTAAGTGTCTTGTCTAGCTGTGGGACTGAGGTTGCCCTCTGAAACAGTGTCTGTGGCACAGGAGATAATAATATAACACAGCAACGCTGGAAATGGTAATGCTGCATTGCACTGCTGGCTCTCTGCCTCTCGTGGTGATCAGCTTTGAGTTCTGGTTTAGAGAGAAGACTTAGGCCCCACAGAAGCCAAGAGAGTGTATTGGAATACTGCCCTGTGGTTAATAATCCAAACACCTGGGCAGGAAGGGGAAGGTGACTATTTCCCTTTGAACCTATTCCACTCTCCACAAAAGATCGGAAAAGGGGAAAGAAAGGTTTGACTCTCCTGCCAAGACGGTAGTGCACTGATGGTGAAAAGAGGATGAACATGTTCCTGTCCATGTGGGAATTTCAGCCATGGAGGAATTTCAACCAGGAAAAATCAAGCAAGAGGCTTCTTTGAGAATTTACCACTGGATGGCTGAGATGTTCCTTTTGGGAGCAGGAGGCCAAGATCCAGGCCCTGCTAGGAACCTGATGGGCTTTGGTGTCTTCCCAGTCAGCTAGCTAGCTGAGGCATGTCACCATTGCTCTCCACCATCTCCCTGGGGAGCCTGGGTACAAATCTTTGAGCTGCACATCTTTTTGACACAGGGGATGTTCACTTTACAGCACACATTGTCTCCTTAAGGGAGTCTGTGCAAGTCAAAAAGTGATGGCACTCTGTTTTGTGACAGATGTTGCTGGCTTTGAAAGGGGTCAGCTTGTATGTCTGTGGACTTAAGTGTCTGAAGGGGGCCTATAGGGATAGTAGGGATGGACTCTTCATTAGGGACTGTAGTGACAGTTTAAAACTTAAACAGGGGAGGTTTGGATTGGATATAAGGAAGAAATTCTTTACTGTTAGGGTAGTGAGGCACTGGAATGGGTTGCCCAGAGAGGTTGTAAATGCTCCATCCCTGGCAGTGTTCAAGGCCAGGTTGGATGAAGCCTTAGGTGACATGAGGTTAATATGAGGTGTCCCTGCCCATGGCAGGGGGGCTGGAACTAGATGATCTTGAGGTCCTTTCCAACCCTAACTATTCTATGATTCTATGATTCTATAGCTCCTTCTAGTGTGTGAAAGACTGCAAAATATGCCTTTGCCTTCAATCTCTTTTGGTGAGCTTTCTACAGAGGAATCATCAGAGCACTGGTATTTATGTGGAGTGAGACATTATGATTTGAGCATCCCTCTTCTGCAGAACTGTCAGACACACCTTGTCTGTTTCAGTGGTTTTCCTGTACGTCTGAATTTATGGGCTGGATGGCTGTAATTGCAAAAGAACTTGAAGTCACAAAGTGGCCTTGAATGTCTCTGAAACTGCAAAGACAAAACTTGACTGTCAATCACAGTTCAGTAGTAGCAGGAAAACAGAAGAAAGCAGCAGGTATGGAGGTTATGGAGTTACCTCAGGGCAGTCAGTGTAATTAATCTTGCTGATTAGCGTAAAATACATGTACATTCTCTTTGAATGTCCATAATGTTTGCATTTAGCAACTCAACACATATTTTGCTTTATATAGACTTTACAGTATTTTATTTTCTAAACTGGTCAGTCTTTTGGTCACACCTCTTTCACATTCTCCTCTTATCTGCCTGCCATTGAGACTGTCTATTAATTTTAGCAAAATCTAGAATGAACATGTTTCTGTGTAGTAGGGACCAGCCTAGTGTAGTGTGCTGGTTTTTGAGTAGTGTATTCCAGCTATTCTAGGCATCAGTCATCACCTGTATATTTATTTCCCTCACCCACCCCTTTGAAATATAAGGAATAAAAAGAATTGTGGCACTTCTCTAGCACAAGTTCAGGTGCCTTCTGCCTTGTCTGAGCAGAGAATCATTGAAGATGTCACATTCACTGTGTGAGTGCCACACAAAGAATGTATGTGAATTGGTGTCTCAGAAATCCTAGAGACCTAATGAGCTGATCTGACACTTTTTAAAAACTTGAAAGAGTATCTGTTTGGTGGATGAGCTGCCATCCCTTCCAAAAATGACTGGAATAAGGTGGTGGAGGAAGGAGGGAGAGAGCTGATGTGTTCATGGGACAATGACAAGGGTGAGATGTCAAAGTACCAAGTCTGGAGCACAGTGGAGAAAATCAACAAAACTCTCCTTACACTTCCTACATGTGATTGCTGCCCTTCACTTGGCTCTTTTTGTGCAGGGGCTTAGCCACTTGATGTTCTGAGTTGCTGGGTTATGCAGCTCAAAGCTTTACACAGTTTCAAAGCTAAAGCAATGGAAAGGGTGTGTGGAAGCTGTGATCCTGCTTGGCAAAAGCTGCTCAGTTTCTGTGTTCTGGTCACATCTTTAATTCCTAGCTACAGGTGGATAGATTTCAGGCACTGACTGAAACAGGAAACATTGATTTCTGATACAGCTGCTCTCCTTCTTGAATAGATGTAGAGGAAAGCCAGTGAAAACATGCAAATGAAAATCAACTCTTCAGCTAGATCCAAGAAATTTCTAATTCAAGCAATCAACAAGACAAGGTTATGTTCTTAAATCTACTCAATTTTTTAATGACAATTTCTGTTTAAGCATGTATATCACTGTATCATTCAGAGTCTCACACAGAATTAAAGTTCCATTATGTTTTAAAACACATACCAGTGAGCTTATCCTGACTGGGAGGAGTTGCAGAGTCAAAAGTAAATTAACTAAGTGTATCCAAAAGCGAAGGGGCCAGCAAGAATAAAGCATTTAAGCAAGCATCATTTACTGAACAGTACATGTCAGTTTAATTTCAGTGGAATATTGTCACTATTTAGACCCAGTTTAACTGAAAATCCAGATTATAGGGAGTAGTAGAATCTATTTTAAATCACTACAGACAATAATTCCTATAAACTTACACATTTTATAGGTTGCAAATAGCAATGGAAAAAAAAAAGTGGTAGGTTTTAATGTCCTCATTTTACACTTCTATTTTTTTTGTTTTTGATTCTTTACTCCTGATTATTACTCATGGGGAAAGTGCAGTGATATACACATACAGGAGCTAAATTTAATGACCTTTGTTTTAACTGTGATTTTGTTTTTGGTTTGTTTTTTTTTTAAAAAAAGGCATTAAAATGTGAAAAAAATGTTTTAAGCAGCATTTAAAAAACTTTTCCCAGCAATCATATTTACAATTCAAATGTTTATTACATCATAAAATTATAATACTTAGGAAATGGTGCTTAAGTTGCTGAAATAAAGTTTCGGGGAGGCTTGTTTTGGGTGGAATAGCTGATTCTGGTAATCACATTCTGCCTGGCAGTATGTACCACAGTTGTTACTGTTTTGTTAATATATTTGGGAAAAGCTCATATGCCAGATTTTTTACACTTTTAATTAGAAAGTTGTGTTTTAATTACACAAAGAAACATTGTAAATCTAAATCATGGGCAGTTTTCATTTGTCTGTAATAAAAATTTAGATTCTATAAAATGTGCTTCTATGGACTCAAAACCTCAGCCACTTTTCACACAGCTGATCTACTGGTTGCACTGTTTCTAATAGAACTCACTATGAAATTCATCACCGTCCTCTATTGCAAAAAGGTTTGTGATATGATAACAGTGTTTCACAAAGCTTGGGAAACACAGATGAATATTCTAGGCATGAAACCTGCATCCTTTGTTGTGGCTTACTAGTACGGCAAGTCTCAGGGCTCACAGCGATGAAATGTTTAGCCCCTCCTTGATAGTCCAGAAAGCGTAGTTAGATCACAGTGGATTTTACAGAGATGTTATTTATTGTGCTCAGCATATTGATGTTGCATGACTTATGTTCCCAGAACCACTTACAAATGCACTTCTGTTGTCCCAGATGCAGTGATTTCCCCCTTGAAGGGGGCCCTTCTTAAGGTATCTGTTTAAGTTATGGCAGCAAGAGGCAGGATGACTGACAGGCTGTCTCTGCCCATCATTTCCTAGGAAGTTACTGATGTATGGCCCTGGAGCTTAGGAGACTCAGCAGCATAATGTCATTTCAAGAATATGAAAAAATTACTTTAAAAGAACCAACAAAACCCTCTGCAGGCAAATATTATGTTTTCTTGAGCAACTGCACCTGCAGAAACAAACCCTCTAGTTCATTCTGTGGAGAAGCATAGATAAGTTATCTATTTGTAGAAATATGCAGAGAACAGATAAAGATAGGTATCTGTCTTAAAATGAACAGACATAAAGGAAATAAAATTGTGTGTGAAACTTTGTGTTTTCAAGATTTAAAAATATATTGTGTAATAAAACCAAATTAAGTAATTTCATGCTATCCTATAAAATGTTTTCTCTATCTGACTTCAAGCAGGAAATCCATTATGCTTTGGGGAGAGGCAGCATAGTTAAGATTTGCTAGAACTGAAGCAATACTTGAATGACATGAATGACTGTAAAATCGTTAGATTATTTTGTAATGGCATGTATTCTGGACTTAAGTAAAATATTATTAAAAAAAATAAATTGATATGCTTTCAGTTATTCTGAGACCCAACTCACGTAAGACAATCCTTGACATTTAGTAGGCTTAAAGTATATTTATTATTGGTCGATTAGAGATGGATATGGGATCAGCTGTATGCTGATAGAAATCTCAAGTTCCATTTCATCATTTGGGACTAGTTTCAGGTTGTGATAAATCCCAAACTATCAAGTCTTGTACTCCCAGCATATAGAAGAAATGATGATCGATAGTTAACTCTTGCTTGGCATTTTTGTTGCTTAAGTAGTATACACATATTCTTTTACCCTGTATTTTCTGCTCTTATCACCTAATGTAACAAAGCACTGAAGTACCTGAATATTTTTAGAACCTGATGGAGCATTATACCCAAACCCTCCAAAACAATGTGATTAAAGATACATATGCACATGCTTAAGTAACTTGTTGAATACATGATTAAAAGGGCGATAAATCAGCTTCTATGGAAGTTGGTGTTTGTGGAACATTTACAAGGCAAAGAATATAAGAAAACTCACATTCAGCCCTGCAACTTACCCTCAGCAGTTTTATTGTACCAAATTCAGGAAACATAGGGAGTAATTAGGGTAGCTACAGTAGACGTCAGTTCTTTGTGATGAGTTCTATATTTTTTAAAAATTTCATTCTGGAAGCTTCAGTACCATCCATCTTGCACCAAGAGCCTCTTTTCCTTACTCCTTTAAGTCATCTGAAAAATACAACAACAAAATCTACAAACAAAGCCAAAGAACAAACCTAGCCAAAGACAAACAAGCAAAATAAACAAACAAACAAAAAAACCACTGCAAATAAAATCAGTGGCAAATAATTGAGACATTAAAACTACTGGTCCTATTGCTAACATTTTAATAAAATACCTGCAAATAAAAAGAAATTCCAAATATTCAAAGCTGCTTTCAGTGTTTTATGGCATGGTAAATGCCTTATGGTCTCATAAATGCCATTAGGCTTTATCTCCAGGAAAAGAAAGGACATAAACACTGAACAGAACTGTATCAGAGTAAGTGTGCAAGAGTGAATGCTGAGCTAGCAGCAGCAGGTTTATTCATAAGGCAATGACTTCAGGCTGTAACTGGAGTTATGCTCTAGAACTATTTTTTTTTTAATGTCACTTATCTATAACTTTCAAACTTCTACAACTTCTCTAATTTTAGACTCAGTAAGTACCTCTCTGATTCACCACAAAATACGGTACTTTCTGTTCCTTGCTACTCCAGGCTTCAGGACATTCCTTATGTACTCTCATGGGGTGCCCAGCCATTACTGATGCTTCATCCAAAGTAATATATTTTGGGAAACAACAGCAATCACGTTTTAAACTCCAAGCTTTTTGAAAGCCCAAAATGCAACTTAACCAAGATCTGAAATGTCATCAAGTTGGTTTTAAAAGAAATTAATATAATTAATTGTAAAAAAATAATTTTTTTGGTTCTTTTTATTTGTCTTCTTCTTCTTCATTTTTTTTATTTTTATTTTTTTTTTTAATATGTGGAAGTCGCCAGCATTCTGTTTCTCGGTTTTAATTTGTAACCTGTCAGAGCTGGAAACTTCATTCATTTTAAATCTAAATCAAATCTAGGAAGCTGACAATATTATAAAAACCATTAACTGAACTAACCTTTTCTCAACAGCACATATTGTAGAAAAGAGAGAGTGATAACAGAGATGAAGGTGATGCCATTTCTTGTTGCTCCAGCACATCTTTTTAACTGAATGTGCAGATTAGACTTTAAGCTCTCAGTTACAGAAAGTGAATCTATGTACTGCAGACCAACACACAGAACTGTGGCCACCAGAATAGTAAGCCAAGTTCTTTACATAAGGTTGGTTCTTCAGTGTGCTTCAGTTTTTTAATGCCCAATATGAGACCTCTTCCTCTAGAAGTTTGTTTGCATGCTTTTAGAAAATAGTTATGATACCTGAGATGAACACCAAGGAAAAAAACAGTAAAACTCCAATTCTTCCTTTCTTTTTTATTTTTTTTTTTTTACGATTGAAGATTTTATTTGTTACAAATGGTTATAATAAAAGCCAGGACAACAAGAAATGCATAATTCTCTAAATTCCTGCAAACTGCTTTTTTTTAGGGATTGATTTGTAATTTAATTTTCCATTTGTATGTAAATACTTTCTAGACCTTTAGTTACGTGATCATGATAAATATTCCTGGCTCCAGACAACCTGTACAGATAGCTTGCCAAGATCCCACCTTCTCTCTCAGCCAGCTCCCTTGTCTTCTTGGAATACTTTGCAATGTACAATGAAGCTACATTATACTGCTTTGGTTCTCCAATATTTGTTTACCCTATAAACAAATAAACATATTTTTACTTTTTTCCATGACCAGCTTTCACCTTTCAAACTCTGATTTCTGAGAAATTCTGAATATCTCTAGAGAGCATCTCAAGCTTCTTATTACAGAGTGTTTGGCTGGAAAATGGCTATCAAGAAGTGCTTTCCTGGAGACTTCCCATTGCAGAGGATGTACTGCCTACAAGTAAGTTTCTATTGGCTTTGGATTGGGCTATTTACTATGACAAATACGAGGCCTGTCACTTGAGTCTTTTATCAAGATACCTGTCAGTGCTGCCTCTGAAGTATAAGCTTTTTTGGACTGTCTAGCTAATGAAAGTGTCACCAGTCTTGTGTGTATGATCTGCATATACAGCAGCAGTAATAATACATGGCACTTGGGTCTTGCAGAGCCAATAGATATTATTTTAATGTACCAGGTTCCATCTGGTACTCTGAAGAACTGCTACGAGCCAAGAATCTCATTTCTTTTACCCAAGCTGTAGAGGTTTGTGCTCTTAGCACTTAGGTTTGAATCCTCGTGACTAAGCATAGTCTGTTACACTGTCTTTAGGGAAATGTTATCTGCTGACTGTGGCCAGGTAAGAGGAACCCCAATAAACAGCATCAGGGTTAAACTCTGCTGAGCAGAAGCTGTAAGTATGTATGGGTTTCACTCAGCTCTTTCAAGACTAAGCTGACATCAACTGTTGCTTGAAATATTCTGCTTCTTGTCTGATTAGTTGCCATGCTTTGGGTTTTATTTTCATCAAGCTGATACTAATATCCTCAGTGAAAAAAAAGATGTAAAAAAAAAAAAAGTAAATTCAGCCTGGGCAGAGAACTTGACAGCTTCAGTTCAAGATAAGAAATGCAGTAGAACATTTGGGAATAGCAATGATTTCAGACATAACTGAAAAATTTGAGAGAAGCTTTTTCTGTAAGGCTTTTTGTGTTGACTCCTAAATATTAAAGCTTCTTCCAGCACAGGAACATGTTGGTCATAAGTCTGACTTCCCTAAAAACTCCCTACCATAGCTTCCAGATGTGGTCTGAAGCCCTTCTGTCTTTGCTAAAACAGTATGGGATAATTTTCCACCTAAACCAGTCTTCTCCAGAAGAACAGTGAATCCTTCATCCCACCAGCATCTCCAGATCTAGACTAAGCATACCTAAGGTGTTTGCAACAAAAGCAGCTTTAATGGTGAGGATCTAAAACTCAACAGCTAGGAGACAAAGTTACCCCAGGATCCTTTTTCATGCTTTAAATATAATCTGCAAACATTAATGTATTTGTCTTCTCTTGTCGATATTCGGCCCATACCTTTAATTAGGATTTAAGTATCTGAATGTCACTGGTTTCTATATGATTTAGCTGCCTATGACCACTTATGGTCGGACTTGGTGATGGTGGAATGAGAATATGCTGTACTATTTCTCTAAGAGCATCTGCCACCATGGTATGTGTCTCTTTCTGAGTGGAAGTGGCAGGTACCTAAGCAAAAAATTCTTGTCTTTGGAAATAATAAGGACTGAAACCACTAAAAGACTAAAAGGTATTTCTCAATTCACAAATGAATGTCTCTTTTCACATAGCTTTTCATCATCTTGTGATGGATGGCCCAGTTATGGAAACCAATTAATGCAGTCTTTAATTCTATTAATAAGCTTCCTGTTCAAGGAGTTTCAATTGCATGCTTGGTATTACACATGTTCTCATAGCAAGAAAGGTGTTTTCTGGAAAGAAAGCCAATGAAGAGGCATCTGGCTTTGCCTAGGCAAGAAGCGTGTACTAAAATTTGCTTGTAAAAATATATTATTCTATAAGAAAAAAAGAGAAAAAATTCTTCCTGAAAGTAGAAATTTATGTTTTTCATCTTTCTGTATTCTTTCCTGTCAGGAGGTTAATTAACCATCCAAATTTTCTTAGATTTTTTAAAAGTCGTAACTGAAATAATTTACTAACTGGAATCAAATCAAAGCATTCAAGCTGAATGACAACACCCTCAGAAATAAAAGCATTTATAGGAATTAAGATCAATCCCAAAGATTGCTTCCTTGATGATACATTTAGGTATAGAGCTACAATATATTAAAAAGCAACGGAAGTAGAAAGAAAATAGGGGGTGGGGGGCAGGGTGTGGTATATGGTGGAAGTAGAAGAAATAGGTAAATATAGCCATGACTTTTTCTCCCAACGAAGTGTAAATAGACATGAAGGACATAAAAATTCACCTTGCTCTGTTACTTGTTCAATTTTAATAAAGCATGATTATTAAATTAATCAAGTAAAATTATGTGTCAATGTGTTTGTAGGTGATGTTTTGCTGAGGTATTCAGTAATCACTAATGGAAACTATTAATAGTTGTATACATGTAATCTAACCAGAAATTAGAGGATGTTCTTGGCATGAGTTACAGATGCAGATTTACTTCAGTTTTAATTGTTGGGGTTGATGTTTGTTGGTTGGGGTTTTTTATTGTGGGTTTGTTTGTTTGTTTGTTTACTTTTTTCTCACTGGCTCATCTCTGACTATTGTGGGCCATTAAGAAATTTCAGACTGAAGGCATAATGGAAGTAAAGAAGAACGCTTGAAGAAAACTCCAAGAGTACTATGGAATCAGTTAAAAATGCAGTTCCTAAAAACCTGACAACGGTTTCCTCTATTTTTTCAGACTGTAGTTGTTTATTATTTTTTTCTCAAGAGGAATACTTTTCCTTATGTGTTATCATGATTTTTTTTTTCTTTCCTGGGATGCATGAAAAATGACAAGCCAAAGAGTGGCAATCAATCTGGAGCATGACATAGTAATTCTCATTTACGAGCTGTTTCATATTTTTCACCAGACTTTCCATGAGATGTGGGATAGTTCAGATGCTGTGGGTTTTCTGCTGCTGCTCCATCATAGGAAGTATAATAAGTTGGGGGATAATTAAGTGGGCTGTTTTTTTTTTTTTTAAGCATGCTTAAAAGTATTTTAAAAATACTGCCTTAGGCTAAGATGTTGGTTTGGTCACAGGTCTCTAAATACTACATAGAGGCAGAAATGAAATAGCATGACATACAGTCCAGGAAATAAAGATATAGCAGACTTCAGTGGAATGAAATCAAAGGCAGAATAACTCATGCAAGACTTGCCCTACCTCAGATAGAAATTAATGCCCTGTGATATGTCAACACTTCAGACGTTTGCTTCCTCCAAGCTGGCTGATGCCACATTCAGAGAGTGAAAAAACTGTTCAACTTTTTTTTCCTCTTCTGGTAACTCCTTGTTTTCACTATACATAAACTGTTTTTCTGTAATTGTAGCTTGACTCCTGTAGAAATAATTCCATAGTATGCAAGACAGCATTATTGTAACAATAAGGGAACTAATGGAGAAGTTTTCCAGCTTATGAACTTCTAAGTACCTTTTTATTTTAAGCATAAACAGGAATAGAACACAGAGCTGTTTATACATTGAGGGAAATCATCAGAATGTTGTGTTCTTCACAGTTCATGATCAATTGAACACAGGAGGATTACCCCTCAGTTTACTGGTTTTGCCTACAATTTACATTTTTGAAGAAATAGGGATCAGGAAACTGCACCAGATGTCCACCCTAATATCTCTTTTTATTTGTTTTAAATTGTCTTTCTTCTAATGACTTAGGGTTATGTATTAAGCATTAATTGCTCATTAAGCATCCTTGGAGAGCAGTAGTGTTGCAGCCCTTCCAATGTAGGTAAGTGTCCTACTTTCTGGAAGCCTATTGACTCCTTTTTAAATTCAAATCATGAAGGCAAGCCTAATCGCTAACATTTTCATGTAGAGTATGAGTGAAGACAGGGCGCGGGTGCTGGAGAAATGTATTGGGTGGAGTAATAGAGAGCTGCCAGCCTAAATTATCTTTAAAACAGTTTACCCAGGAAGGTTAGAAGAGTAAGAAAAATGGAGCCAACAAGCCAGAATAGAGACACAAAGAGCCAAAATGTAAAACATGTACTGACTTCTGAAAATCACAAGGGAGTTGTGATGGAAAACTGATATCCTCTGGGAAAGATTGTTTATAACTTGGCGTGAGTTTTCAGCAGGCTGTTCTCATAATGCTCCATACTGAAATCCCTTTGTTAAAATGCTTGTAGGGTACATTTTGAACCATCAGAGATTTATCCGCATTCATGTTGTAAGTACTTTAAACAAGAATATTGAAGAAAAGGAATCAGAGTGCTGTATTCTCATCAGGTATGATATCTTGGTTTAAAAAATAAGAATCCACAGAAAACAAGAACATATTTTTAAATCACAGGTATATTATAATCTAAAAATTTCAGTAGCATTAAAATTCAATCTTTAGCATTAATTTTAATTTTAAGTTTCTTTCCTCATCTCAAATCTGAAAGCAGCAGACAAAATATAAGCAAAGACAATGCTTGTATCTCACAGCATAAAAATAAATTGAAGGAATTATATCAAATAGTGCATTTTCAGTCAGTCACTGCAGTCTTTTTAAATTTACATTCTGCATATAATTTGATACTGAGCATGTCCTGTTGCTTTATTGTTACTGGCATTAAGACTTAAAAAAATATAACCTACTCCAAACAGTAAAAATTTTAATGTAAGCAAGTTTTTGCTACTATTAAGATAAACATTTTCATTGAAACTCTTAAAAATGCATTGCAGTGTGATATTATTTTCCTATAGCAATTTTTCTTATGAAGAACCTTATTGTGTCGTATTTGCTGCCTTCACTGAGTAGCTCCACAGAATCCCGCTTTGGTTTGTTGCAAAGATGGATGAAGCAATCTCTCAAGATCCTCTTTAGACGTATATTTGTGCAAATTGCTTTCGTGTTACTTGGGGGGAAGGACTGTAAAAGCCTGTTTCTGAAATTATACTCTGTGATACTGTTAAACAACACCTATTGTAAAGATCCCATAGTATTACTTACTAAAGGCATCCTTCTTCTTGTAAGACAAGAATTGTGAAAAGAAATAAATGGTCTGGGGATTCTTCCCTTTCAGGAAGTGCCAATGAGAAACTCTGGACTGATCTCAGCTGAGCTAACTATTATGCTTTGCTGTTGTAGAAGAAGACAAATGTATTTGATGAAGTCTTTATTCTGGTTAAAATCAAGTTTGTGGGTTTAGAAAGCTGAGAGGATTGGAAAAAACACCTGGAGTTTTCACTACTACCTTGTTAGCTGAAATGGGTCCCACGGTTACAGCAGCAAAAAATCGTATCTTTGTGGTTCATTTATCTCTGTGAAGTTAATTGGTGGTCCCAGTAAAAAGTCCATGGTGATAACAGATACAGTTGAAAAAAAAAATCAGATTGGATATTGATTACCTTCTTAGATATTTGTTCTCCATATACATAATTTTAAGGGTTGAATTTCATCTTGTTCATCAGAAAATTCAATTATTTCACTTCTGACCCATGGCTGAAGGGTTGCTAAGGCAGTTAGGGACAATGGTGTGAGAAGCAGCGTCCCATCAGTAGTGAGAATGAGTGTGCTAACAAAGGGATGCTGCTAATAATATAAATATGTGGGCAAAAGCTGCTTAAACCTTGGTGGCACCTGTTGTGGAGCTTCTCAGATGCCTGAGAAATGGCCAGTGCCACAGTGCTCAGCATTGTGCTCTTGTTTGCCCCAGTGTTTGGGGCATCTCTGGTGGTGCCAAAGAGGTCCAGTAGCTCCAAGACGGGTTGTTTCTGGGATGGTGAGACTGCTGCTCTGTTGCTCGTTGTGGCATCTGGGGCAGTACCATGACCCACACGGAGTTGCAGAAATCAGTAGGGGGGTGGTTCAGTAGAGGATTTAGAGGGAGTAAAAAGAAGGCACTGGGTGGAAGGAATTGAACTGGCAAGCTCAGAGCTCTGCTTTCTATAAGTCCCTCCTATGACAACAAAGGATAAAACTGAGGTATTTTAAAACTGTGACATTTGTAGAGAAGTTATGCTGCTCTTTCAGGTATGTCCTCATGGCTTGAAGTCAGATGGTAAAGCACATACAGTGTTTTGTGACTCTGCTGCAGTACTGGGATGCCTGTGCTGCTGCACCTAGAGCAGCTGCTCCCGGTGGTCACGAGGAGCCTGAGCTGACATTTTAATATAATTTTTATTTTAGGAATGGTGGAATGAAGATGAAGTGTCACAATATGCTCTTTATGGAAGAACATGCACGGATATAAAAATAAATTATTGTTTGGGGATGTAAAAAAAATGCATATGTATACTGACTCTTTTGCTTTATTTTCCCCTGCCAGGGATGAAAACAAGCTACTTTACAACAATAACAGATGGAACATACTACCTGAGCACTGAGATGATGTCCACTGAAGTCAAAGTCATCAGATTTTTCAGGCAGAAACAGCCATGCATTTGTGCAATAACTGTCACAGAGAAACCCTAGTCCATGGTCAGCATTCCCGTACAGTAAATAACACAGGTAATGAGTGGTAATGGTAAAAGTTACAAATATGCTGTGTTCAGAAGATCACAATGGTTTTTTAAAATATGGAGAAGGAAAAAGAGCATTTTTAGAGTGGATTTTTTTTTAACTCCCCTATACCTCTCTGTTGATGTTCTACTATTTCTCTTATATATATTTCCAAATTAGAAAAGATTAAAAACAAATGAAGTAATCAGTCTCTCTTTTAGAGAGACCTGTCTCATTATCTGTATAGAGTGTCAGCCTGTTCCGCTGGTGACATAGATGATCAGTCAACCTTTGAACAGGAAATGTGAAATAGTTATTTTTGGTATTTAATTTATCCCTGACAGCTTTTGTCACAAAAATTACTGGTAAGAAAAAATTGATGGAAAAAATTATATTTTTATTAGTGGACAAGTTTTGCAAAGAAGCTCAGCTCGTTCTTGGAATACAGTATTTCTCTATAGCATTACTGTGAATGAAATAATGCTTTCTGACTGGTTTGACTTTATGGCCTTTAAAAGTACCTGTCTATACAGACAGATGGCTAATCTGATTTGATATATCCTTTCAACAGTCCTCAGTGCAACAGGATGATGTATTCATATATTTCATATATCTTTAAAGAAGTATCTCAGTTTTCTCAGAAAGGCCAAACCCCTCATTCTAAGGACACATTAATCCAAATTCAATTTGTTTGTATATGCGTCTCATCATCTTTACACATATATCTTAATATTATAAAAGTAATACTAACAAGTGGTCACAGGACTGAATAAAAGGGAGATTTAGATTAGGTATAAGAAAGAAGCTCTTTCCTGTGAGGATGGTGAGGCACTGGAACAGATCGCCTAAAAAAGTTGTGAATCCCCCATCCCTCACAGTGTTCAAGGTCAGGTTGGACAGAGCCTTGGGTGACATGGTTTAGTGTGAGGTGTCCCTGCCCATGGGAGAGGGGTTTGACCTAGATGATCCTTAAGGATCCAACCCAAAACATTCTGCAATTCTACAATAATCTAGGTAATAGTTTAACTTCTTTTCTATTTCAGCTAATTTACAGGATCCACTAAGGT
Organism: Melopsittacus undulatus; assembly: GCF_012275295.1. Lineage (NCBI taxonomy): Eukaryota > Metazoa > Chordata > Aves > Psittaciformes > Psittaculidae > Melopsittacus > Melopsittacus undulatus. The sequence goes on along the minus strand of NC_047529.1, from coordinate 96,697,427 downwards.
TTCATTTTATCTGTCAGAAACTGACTTCAGACCACTTAACATATTAATTCAGGACTCCAATATATAAGTCTCCCATCCTGTTAAATTCTGCTGGCCAACAATTTGCTTTACACCTAGTTGCAGAAAAATGAAAATCCTCCTGAATCTTCCCAAATCCCAGAATATATAGTTTTAAGTAAAAAATATGTGGTGGAAGGAGGGCTTTGTGAATGAAGTTGGAAGACAACTGAACTCCAACAAAAGCAAAAAAAGTTGTCTTCTGTGTTACTGTCTTGTGTTACCATGGAAACTGAGGCTGGATTGGCAAAACTGGGTTAAGTGCTTTACAGTGACAGAGACTAATCACTGTTATTTTATAACATTACTATTGCCAGTGAAAGGGAGAGCTGCATTTTAAAGAGACATAGTTTTGCAGTAAGTTTACTCTTGCTGAAACTATCAGCAAAAGAAATGTGTCATGAGAAATTTTGATTAAGAATACATTAAATCAATACAGACTATACAAAAGCCTTAAGAACCTGTGAAATACTGTGTATAGGAGAACACTTAATCCCCTAAAGTCAATGAATAGCAAAATCCAACCATATAACTACTTGACTTTTCAAAATACCGAGAAAACGTTCAATTACTTGGTAAACAAAAAAATTAATGTCTGTCCTCTTTTCCAATGTGTGCATTATTCTCAGGGGGAGTTACCTCAGAGAATCTGCAGCAACAAAAATTCTCAGCCTGCATCGATATCTTTAAAACTATTTTAATCCTTCATGGTTGAAAAACTAGTTTTCATGGGATAGAAAAGTTCAGCATCAGTGTTAATTTTCCAGAGTTTTTCTTATGGCTCCAAAACATTCTTTCAGCACTTATTTTTATTTGAGCAAGGTAGATCAGAGGAAAAAAATAAACCTAATTTGCCTCAGAAACATTGATTTCTGAAGCCAACAATGTCCTCAGATTTTAGGTGGGTGTTCACAACTGGAAAAAAACAGTCAGCAACATTAGTGGATGAGAATGGGAGCTTATGAAATGGAAAGCAAATGGTTTGTCTTATGGGAACACTGCAAAACATTAATTGTTCTAAACCCTATTTAAAAGTGTTGATGACCATGCCAGAAATGTTTGGAGTGTCTCGCTGTGGATATCATCCCATAGTTGAAGTTACTTAAGTTATGCTCTGTCAAGTATCCTTTTGTATCCTGGAAAACAGGCTGGTTTTGTGAAATATTCCACATATAGCAGGCCTTTACCTACAAGCTGACTTACTTTTCCAAGAACAGCCTTTAAGCCCCTTCAGACTCTTTTTCAGCTCCTGTGAAACCCCATAGATATGTGAAGGCCCTGTCCCATAGGTTTGGTGGATGAGCCCATCATGACAGAGGTTCACAAATTATCTCCTGCCTGGCGAAGTTTACAGTGACACAGACTTATGTTACGTTATAACACTACAGTGACACAGACTATATGTTACTTTATAACATTACTATTGCCAGTGAAAGGGAGAGCTGCATTTTAAGGAGACTTAAGCTGCTCTGCTCTTGTCTTACTCATGGGATTTATCCCAGCAAGAGGGAGGATGATCATGACAGAGTGGATGGCACTACAGGAAGTTCAGCCATATCTGCCTTTGCAGAAACCAGAGGAAATGATAAGCTAGACTGAGGTTCAGAAGATTTCTTTCAGGTATCAGGAACAATGTATTTACCTGGGGTTTCAAAAAAAACCAAACCAAACCTAACCAGACCAAAAAACTGTAGGGTACTTGAAGGTGGGTTTTCCACCCTTAAGTTCTTTGCTGTGACCAAAATGCTTAACTGCTTCTTGGGCTAGAGTGAGAAGAGCCTGTGTTTTAGGAGGAGTCACCACTAGACTTGGGCTCCCAGGGCAAGGTCACAGTGCTGCTGGCTGGGCAGAAGAAGGACCACCTTTTCTGCCAGGGTCAAGACCACAGGTTTCTCTCAGGATATGTATTAAATCAAGTGAAACAGGGACAGATATGAAGTCTCTGACTTCTGCTGGGGCCTAAGGATGGGTAAAATAAATATTAACTTTTCATTCAGTCTCAATCCCAGGAGAATCTTTAGACCTTTGTTTAAAAAAAGCCCAAAGTAGAACAAACCCCATTCTCTGCATCAATTGTGGATCATAATCCTGTTAATCTGAATGACTGAAGCACCCTTTTCCACAATAAAATGAAAGAATATATAAAAATATCCTTGCATCTTGTATTGAGCTCCGTATACCTAATGCACCTGTTAGAAGTCAATTCACAGGATGATTTTACTTGAATTATATTTATATGTAAATAACAATAAATGATTTTAAGAGGTGTTACAAAAATAAAGTTGTTCAAAATTGGTAGTAGATCATCCCTGTGATGATCCTGCCTGCCTCACAGCTGGATGTGGGTGGGGGGATCCACAGAAAACACCCTACACCTATGACTGTAAGGCCCTGGCTCAGCCATCACTGCCCACCTCCTCCTAGAAAACCTCTCTTCTTGGCTCACGACCTCCATAGCAAGCACAATCCTCAGGCACAATCAAACACAGACACCTTCTGCTTTCACTCCAAGTGGCCTTTTCCCTTTGGATTTTAAATTAGTGGATTATGTCACTAATGCCTTTACCTTTCCAATATGCTTTCAATCCTTGTACCTTCAGGGATTCACCTGTGTATGTCACATTGTAATCAGTTCAGTGAGACTGGGCTGTGCAGCAAGATATACAAGTGTGGTTTTACTGGAAAATAAAGTTTAAAAAATACTTTTGGTGTCTGTCCTATAGGAGGTAGGTGAGATTAATCCCACATGTATTATCCTGAAATACTGAGCCCATTTACATGCACTACTATCTGTTCAATTGTATGCACAATTAGATTCATGTATAGCCACTTAGTCCGCTGTAATTTTAACTTTTTTTAAAATCTGTTGTGTGTTGGATCATTAATTCAAGATGAGACTTCCCTTGAGTCATTTCCTCCAACCTCACTTTCTAAACTAGTCTCCTGCGTAACAGCAGTCAGGGTGATCTGAACATCATTGTGTTTAGGGCAGATTTTGTATTGCTCTGCACCTGTGTAGTCACTTACACTGGCACAATGTGAAACACACATTTTGTTTTAAATTAAGCCCACTCTAAGAAAGAAAACAGACTAATAGAGAATTAGTGGGGGTTTTACCAAGATCTTTGTTCCTCCATCAATTCTGTAAGCAAAACCAGCAATAAGCAATGTTTTTAGTGGTCTTTTTTGACCCACACTGTAGAAGTGGAAAAAATAAGAAATGGGGGAAATATATGAGAAGCAAAATATTGAAAATAAACAAAACATTAACAAACAACAGTATTAACAGACACAAGAAGACCTGCAACTGATTATATCTCCTTCTAGAGCAAGGATAACAAAACCACTTTCATCAGATGCTCTTTCACACTTGTAACACATTTGAAACGTGAAGTACAAGAACTCCCAAGACATACCTACAAACAGGATGCAGGAAAGTGAGCTGAGAGGCACCTTTAAGGTAGTTAACATTTCTTGTTAGCTCAGGGAATGGCCTGCAGGTGAAGCACTTTTGGGTAACAAAAATTTTCAGGTGATATCAAGTTAAGGTAATCCATACTGACCATTAAGTGAACTGCAGACACTGAATAAATAAGTACGTGAAAGCTTGTATTTTGTGGATGGCTTAGTTGATACCTGGCACTGGGCTACGTATTTGTTTCCACACATGGTGGCCTGACTCTAGCAAAGGAAAAAAACACCACATTCCAGGTTAATACTTCCCAGGGCATCGTATGTTTCTTTTCATGTGATAATGCCCAGCCACAGCACCAGAGGAGATCCTTCTTTCCTCTGCTAGCTCTGAGATCAGGGCTGTTTCCATATACGACCAAACAGCCCAGAGCTATCCAACTTGGAAATGGAAATTTCACAGCTTTTCTGGATTTTATTATACCAAATGTGCAGTTGAGCTCTTTTATAGAGATTAAGGGCGAGTACCTCAGCCAGGATAAACTGGCTCATTGACTTCAGTAGAGCTTAGCTGACTGATGCAGGCTTTGGGACTTTCCCTGTTTGGTCAAGCCTCATTCTGCTCATTTCATCTGAATGAATGCAGACTGGAGGGAAGGGCTAGGAAGCATTATAAGTGCAGGAACAGTGAAATTGTCCCGTGTAAGATCCTGTGTAGATCAGCTTTCTACAGACTCTTTGTGGCTCCTGAAATCTGTGGCCTTCAAGGTAAATACCTTACTGCAACTTCCTAGCCTATTTAGAGGAGTTTCCTGAAAGTAGAAAAGGCAGAATCAATGCTGCATCCCTAACTTTTTAAAATAGTAGAATATGGTATACCAATTACACGAATTTTATGGAAATAATTATTTTGGGGTATAAAATAGTTCTCATAAGGCCCAGAAGACTGTGTTCCCATGGTGGGAGATGTCAACTACCACATCCCACTGCAAATATGGAGGGGTTGATTTCTAACTTGTTGGTTTGGATTTTGAGTATGGAAGATAAAGTAAATTGATGAATTAGCATACTATCTAGTTGTTGCCCATAGAAACATTAGCTGAAGTCTAATAAATACTGTTAAAATGCGGCTTGCACAAATACTGCTTTTTAAACTAAGTGAGAAGTCCTTCTGGAGCTCCGTTTCAGGTTCTTTTCTGACTCTGGAAGAGTACAGGATTTTTTTACACTCAGTTAACCTGGAAGTGTTGTTTTCATGATAAAGAAAGAAAAAAGTAGTGCTAAAGACTTAACAAGTTAGATGAACATAGATCCACCGACAGTCACGATGCTTCAGCAGCTGGGAAAAGTGGGAAATACTGGTTCCTCATCTCTTTCTAAATGAAATTCTGCATCCTATATTGAAGGAAGACAATGTATTTTTAAGTATCTGCTGTAACACCACAATTAATTTTAGCGCACTTGTTAGTTCTCATATTTGCTTTTTTGACAAATCTCTAAATTTCTAGCAGTAGCTGGCTTTTTTTAAAGATTTCTCTCTTGATATTTTAAATTAAGAAGATCACAAAGGTAAATCCAAAGCTAAATCTAAAAACAGTTATAGTCACAATGGTATCATGAGGCACCAGTGTTCTGAAAAACTTGAATGGTCCTATGATAGTACAACCACTTCCTGTTGTAATTGTCCTGGTATATTTTTCACTAATATTAGGATATCATGGAGTAGTAAATAGAAGGGAGACAGCTTTTGCCTATAAAATTAAGGAAAAGTAAACAGCTTTCTTTTAAATATTTCGCATTGTTTTGTTTTTCCTGTAGAAGTACTTGACTTTTTTTTTTTTGTTGGAGTTTTGAATTCCTATGGTATATGCATTTACATTGCACAGGGTTTTGTTGTTATTTCATGTATGTTTTATGCTTCTTTCCTTGCAATGAATTCCAGTAAATGTGGAACAGAACTAGGAAAAAATGTTGATAAAAGAGATAATTTTTTTCTCTAATTTCTTCTTTTCATGATGAATATAATTTCTGTGGTAAGCTTTTTTTTTGTTTGTTTGCTTTTTAACAGGGGGATAGCATTATTTATTTATGAAGCTACTGCATTTTTTTAAGAGCAAAAACTTTATCTGGTGTACTGTGGAAGATTCTTAGCATTGTAAGAAAAAGCTGCTCCTGAAAAATAACAAAAATTGCCCTTTTCTTAATTTTCTCTAAATATCTATTGAAAAAGAGCTGGAATCTATGAAGCCTTCAAGATTTTACAAAATTCGGCAAGGAAAACATTCTTTCATAGTATTTTATTGCCTCAGGTATTTCTTCTGCTGTTACATTAAATTATTAGTATTATTCTTTATCGGTTTGGGTACTGAGGGGATTTCTGACATTTAAAATCATGTACTACAGTTTGCTCAGTTGTAGCAAAGAATTCTTATTCCAAGACAGTAAAGTGACATTATTAACTGATCTGAATCTAAAAACAAACAAACAAAAGTCTGATTTTGTTTTGTTTTGTTCTCATGCTTTTTCTATTGTTATTCCTGTAAGTGATCTGCCTGGTGAGTTAAGAGATTGCACTTCTTTTGTAACTGTGCTACCAACTGGATCAGGTGATATCTGTGGGTTTTTTCCCCACCTGGAAGTGCAGAATGATGCACTGTGATTATAGGACTGCAGGCAACTTATGCCTTATGTACCATTTCCAGTAACGTTTCCAGGTTTCTATATTCACATATTTTATTCATAAACATTAAGCAGTGTGTGGCAAGCTAGATAGTAACTTCATTTTGCACCCCTGAAGGGAAAGGAAAGAAGTAAAAATTCTTGTTGTGCCCCTGGGACTTGTATTAAAGTGAGCTGACATAAATAAATGCTGTGTGAACCTGCTTATTTGTCCTCACTCAATGCTTAGAAATAGGAATTGGAAGACAAGGGCAGATCAATACACTAAGTAGAGCAGCTGAATCAGGCAAGAAATATTGATATTTACTGTTGGTTTGGGCCACAACAAATAATCATCCCTTTCCTTGAAGCTTGAAAAACTAGGGAGTGACTCATGCTGTGGACATATGCTGTCTCTCAGGATTTCTGTGGAAGTGAGGTGGTTTATGAAGTCTTAAAGTTTAGTCTCCTGAAACTTTTTGCTCATTTTGGCTAACAGTCCTCCACAAGCTGCTGTGGACACCTGGAACAATTAACCTGGAGGCACTCTTCTAAGGGAAGTCTCTTTCTTAAAAGGGGTTTGGAGGAATTGCATACCAAAGTTCCTCATCCTCTCAGCATGGGTCAGGACTTATGTATTTCCTTACTGCAGGGCTCCTTTGTGTAAAGTGACTTCTCAGAGTGCTCACTCCTTGGAGTGGGGAATGACAGACCTGACTGGGGAAAGCTTGGTGTACAGATGAAATTGGCAACAATCTCTGAGAAAAACCAGCACACCAAATATCATAAAGCTGATTTACTTATTTACTTATTTTTTTCTGGCACAAGAAGACAGGATGATGTGTAAGCGGCAGGGTAATCTAGACACTTTTGGATTGAGAGGGACAATAACGGAGTTTTAAGTTTGCATGTAGGTGTGGTTAAGCATTCAAAAGTTCATCTCTGAATTTTACTTTGGCAGTTAACCTTCAAAGATTGTTTTCCTTGTTTGGAAGGTAAACTTCCCCTTCCTGCTGATTGCAATTGCCCCTAAAAATAAGCACTAATTATTCCAGTTATTTTCACTATATTCACAAACATTGTGTGATAAATGAAAGCACATGAAGGGGAGTCTGAAAGTAAATGGAATGATGTATAAGTAGCAGCGAGATATATTTTAAATATCTAAGTCTTTGGAGGCTTATGTGGCCAAACTTTCCCTGCTTTTGGAGGCTAACCCATAATTTCTATGAATGTTAAAGTAAATCAACCATGATCTAAATCCTGCTCCCATGAAGTCAGTGGGAGTTTTGCCACCAATTTTAGTAGGAACAGAGCTGAGCTGTGTAACTGTTATTTAATGCCACTGCCTATAGGAAAACTGAACACATTTATTTTGATTGGAAACAACATTATATAATAATTCCCCAAAATTCTGAGGTTAGCTGTTTGGAAATATAGTTCTTGGGGGAAAAAGTTGCTCCAACAGCTGTCATTTGCAATATATCACAATGTAAATGTTAATTCTAGTTAATGTTAAAGGAAACTGTCTAAAATAATTTAAGATGCAAAGAATTGCATCTAATGGAAGGAAACCTATACATAACATTATGATATACCAACAGGCTTATGTCAAAAACTTGGCTTGACAGGGAGTTGCTCACATTAGGCTAAAATCATGCCGTAGGTAATGCCCCAAATGAAAATTGTGGTGGAAATTAAGAAAAGACTGAGCCTCAGAGAAGAGCTTGTCCTCACTGCACACAGTAGGAGCAGGAAATAATTTGTGACCCTTCATTTCTGTGGTGAAGCATCCTTTCCTCTTAGGATGCTCAGGCTTTCATTCCTTTCATCAGTGTATGACAGTGGTGGTGTAGGGTCTACCAGTTCTCCACTCACTCTCACTCTGATTGGTCCAGGGGGAAACCCTTCTGCATAGCTGGAACACAATGCGCATCCTCCTCCTAACACATGGAGGTCTCTTTCTCCCTCTTGACATTCAATACAGATGCAAAATGCAAACCATGTTTCTCAGAACAAGTTTTCACTTTGAATATGCTCTCAGGGCAAATACACAACCTTATGCACAATATGTAAAAATAACTTCAAAAGGAATAGTCTGAGACAACTCAAAAATGTGCATGAAACAGGTGCTTGCTCCAAAGCAGTATGCATCACCTCTTTGGGTAAAGTTGAAATAATTTCTTTAAACTGGGACAACTGAGCAGTGGTACAATTGCAAAATTTCTCTTTGTGTCCAGAGATAAGTACCTGATTGAAAGCTATCAGAATTTCAAGAGTGCTCAGTCACAGACATAATAATATTGTGCTTACTTGTGTGATGAAAACTGTTGTTGGGAACCTGATGAATTTCAGGAGATATTATCCAGAGTAATAATCTTGACCAGCTGACTTCTTTCTAACATAGTGCATTGACATTTAGATGGAATATATCCAGGATATCATTTGGACTATATTTCTTTACATACTGAGAAATAGAATTACAACCTACTCGAATACTACTTACCTCTTGACAGCTCCATGGACAATGACCTGGGGAAGGTTGGTGGTACACAAAACAGATATGATTGCTCATGCATCTAAGACTCTCCTCTTTTTCTTCTTTCTGACTGTGTTTCAGGCATAAGGCCTGTCTGCCACCGCAATGCAGCACTGCTGCGAATGGGCAGACCTCAGTGCAAGGCAGGAATGACACTCCCTGGCCCCAGAGTGAAGCTACCGGCATGGAGGTCCTGGTGTGGAGGGAAAGAAGAGTTAAGGACTAAAACCCACCTTATTTCCCATGAGGCTTTATGTCAGTGGGTCAGTGCCGAAGGAGGAATCACGTCCTCTGCTGTCCTCCATATAATCTCCTTTTAAGTGCCATGCTACAAAGATTTTTTTTATTACAATCTTATGATGCATTTACCTTGGTGAATTCCCCCAATAGATACCAGAAGTTCTGAGCTACACCATTTAAAGGAAGAAGAATTTTTATTCTGTAAGAAAAGGACTAACGTATAATCATAGATGGAAATTTTACTTAGTAGTTACTCATATGACAAAGTAGGTGGCTTTGCTGAAACACTTCATTTAAATTAATCATATAACAATGATAATCTGAAAGCAACCTTTAGAAAATCCATGTATGACAGCCTGTATGTATCCTTATATGCATTACCTTTGGTCTCCATCTTGCAGAAGACTTACATTTTTAAAGGAGCCAGGAGGGTACTGTTTGTGTAAGAATTTATCACAGTGCATGTCACCTTCCAGGTTCCTTGCCATTCATCCAGCAAATAATATCCTGCTTTGCAAAATAAAACTTCATGCTTCAACAGTTTTTTGTTACACACATGGAAGAAATACTTTACACACACATGTGAGCAGCACACAGTTTTCTTTCCATCATGCTGCTTCTCCCATATTGAGGCAGATTATGGGGAAAATGGCTCTGATGCTGGGCTGGGATTCTAACAGAAGTTGAAGCCCTACATGCCACCCTCCTATGAAACTGATGTACATGTGCATATGAAACAGCCTCTTTTATGGCATACCTCCTCTGCTGATCTGCAAGGGCTTTACTCAGTGAAGGAAGAAGAAAGATGTCACGTGGGGTGACTGGTGCCTAAGGAAAGGGCAGTGACGAAAATGATCAGTATTGTCTTCCTTGCACACACTTGAGGACTGCCAGTGAGCAATCAATGTTCATTGTGGCTGTGAGGGGGATCTGAGAAAAATCCAACCTTGTGCAGAGTTCTGCCCTACTACTGCTGTTCATTCAGGGCTATCCAGCAAACAGAAGCTCTTAAAGTCTTGGCTACTGCCAAGGTTTTCCTTCCTTTGAGGTCAGAAAAGTTTATCTTCAGTGGCCAGCAGTCTTGGTAGGAATAAATGAACACTTGTGTTCACAAACAAATACTTTCATCTGCACATGAATACCATATATCAGGGAGGGATAGCACCTCCACTACACCAGTGATATCCAAAATCTTCTGCATGAATAATGGCAGAGAGATGATCAAGACAGAGATCCTCATGCCAAACTGAAATTCAGGGGAGAACATACAGAAGTGTTTGTGAGTGAATAACTCATTTCCTTATATAGCTTAGCTACACAGCATTTTCTATCATGCCTTTACTCTTTATAAAGCTTTGTAGAGAATTCGAGTTTGTGTTATACTGACTTCTCTGTAGTATGAGAAATAATTTATAAAAGCATAAAGACAAACTATATTTTAAGAAAGAGGCAAAAAGCTAGAGGAAAAGTTAAGCCTACAGCTTGACTTCTGCATCTCATGACATTTGAGAACTTGATTTATCAACCTTAATGTTACATTAACACAGGCACATAATTTCTTAGGCTCTCCACACTAAATATAAGGATAAGAAGGTCTTAGTCTAAAAGCATTGTAAATTGTTTTCCCAGTTTCTTGCATTGCTTCCACAAAGATGACCAGATTGTGCTTTGTAGCTTCATTGTCCTGTGAGCTTGGAAGGAAGAAAAGATCCTCTGTTCAGCAAAAAGCAGATATTGACCCTAGTCTCAGAAGAACATAGTGGTCTTCTCCTTAATGCATTGTGACATCTGCAAGGGATGAAGAAAAGTTTTTGGTTGCTGTCCATGCTCTAACCAGTTAACCAGAGGAGGTTGACAGGCAATTAGTAGCAAGGATTGTGGGTACACTGTGTGGCAGGCTTTAATGTACCGAGGGTGTACATGAATGTTCTGTCACATGAGTCAGACAGGCTTGCTCTTAACTGTGAGGATAACACTTTATGCGTTAGTAACTCTTACAACTACTGTGATTTTCAACATGGCTTCAAAGTTTACATTCAAAACATAGATTCATCAACGTTGTAATCCTTTGTGATTTTTGTTTTCATATTGTCAAATCCTTCCTTCAGGAATAAAGCAAAATCACTAAATATAGAAAAAATACATAAAAAAAATCTATGTTTTCTTTTCAGATTTCCTATGTTTTGATTGCTCACTTCAAATAACTTTTTTTTTTTTTTGAGATTTACTTTGACTATTTTTAGAATAATGTTTTAAAATCAGTGAACTATCAAACAGGCATGTTTTCCTCCACAAGTAACGAATCATGTCAGCTTGTAGCTAATCTTCTGGACTACTGATCTTCCCGTAGAAGCAACTGAACATTTTACTCCCTGAGATAAATGGGATTGCAGGAGGTTAAACACCCCACAGGAGACTCCATCTTTAGTTCAAATTTCAGCTACTAAATCTCAAAGAATAAAAACCTTGCCAGTGTTTGTGCCAGATTAATCCATTTATCTTCTAGTTACTTCACAGCCATTTTTTGCTTATTTCCTACTGATTAACTGCATGTTCAAGTTTTTCCCTATATTTTCTTGTAGTTTGAATGCTCTGAATGAAGGGAAGCCAGGAATTTCTGATGAGTACTCAGGTCTCTGACTACAGACTTTTCAAGGTAAATCCTTCTATTTTACATTTGCTTTATGAAATCTGGCTTGTAAGTAGCATACTTGTTTACATGCTGGACTTTTTAATAACGGTTCAGGAGGGAGCTCCATTACAATTTAGGCTGGATGCAGTCTTGTAACCAGCAAACTTTAAAGTACAAAGGTATTGCATTTCTATTTCATTGTTTACATATTTCATTCCTCTTTTTTTCTTCAAAAACATGTTTTGTCATTCAGAACCAACTACTCCATATTGGTACTAGATAGCTGCAAGAAAAACTCTCTAGAAACCCCCCTGAACTCAGCAGTGGTAAGCCGAGGTCATCTAGTAAAAAACTCCGTCTGAGACAAGGCAAGGTAGCCATGAAATTTCATTGCACTTCTTTTGTTTTGGAAACTGCTAGGTATTTTTGACATCTGCACAGTCTCAGGCCAAAGAAGATTTGTTACTGTGAGCTCCAAAACTTCATCAGTTCCCTCTCCTATTTGCCACAGTCAAAGTAGGCCACCTGTGTCGGCACAAGAGGTCTGTTGCTGGCAAGAACTGTTCTAGTTTTAGTGAAAAAGTATTGATTAACCTGCAAGTACTGCTGAGGATTGATTTGTTCTCCCAAAATGAAGCTGACTATTAGTATGTACACATTTTCATTCCCTCCTGGTAGATTTTATGCAAGTGTGTCAGTACCTTTAGGAGTTTTTAAAATGCCAGAGGACTTATGTTGCAATTACATGTTCTGGATTATTTCCACAGGCTCTCTACATCCTTTTGTAACCACTTCTTTAAATCCTGAAAGTATTCCTCAATATAACCCCCAAAATGTTTCTTACCTTGTCCACCCTGACTATAGAAAATTTTCCAAAATGCGGTACTAATTCTGGTGAAACATTAAACCATTTTCTTACATTATATTGAAAAAGGAACAGGCAGTTTCAGCAGCTTCTCACATGACACATATTCTCAAGGATACAGATAAACAGAGGCAATGGATGGTGTTACTACTTTATTAAGGAGAAAAATACTTTAATTCTCTCAGTCACCAAGAGTGGTATTCTCTCATTTGGTATATCACCCTTCCAGCTGATGCCTCACCTATAACCTCTTATTGTCTTTTGCTTTACCAGAGAAAAAATACAGTAGAACACCATAGGCTGGCCCTCTCTTCTGTTTTTATCCAGCACTACTGTAAAGTCTTTGTGAGATGTGTGTTGAAAGACTGCGAGAAGAAAGGATGAGGGGAGGTATGGAAGCACAGTTCCCACTGCTACAGCTGCTGTGTCTGCAATAATTGAAAGGTTAAAAAGTATAGTTCCTTAGTTTCACTTTAGCAGGGTTGGGACAGTGTGTAAATAAACTTGACTGCCCCTTAAGCAAAAAGCTGAAGTCCATATTGTGTTATAGCAAAATTATTTTCAGGAAGTGAGCCAAAACTATTTTGGTAGGATGGTTCTCAAGAATGCAATGCAAGTGTAATGGACTTATTTTAAACTTGAAGTTATTAATTCTGTATATTTACTTTAGGCTTTGCCTGTTTTCTGCTCTAGCAGCTTGTTCCTTTCAATCTTAGCTATCAGACACTCTGCCCAGGTGTTAACCTGTATTTTCACATCCATTTTATAGTAGATAGACCAGAAACTTCCTTGCTGGAAAACAGAACTAAAATTCAGTGTCATGGAAGTACTAAGGGCAATGCCATTATCAAAGTACTTTTGCAAGTCATTTTGGGAATTGCAGCACCTCCAAGTGACCCTCTCTTAATATAGCTAGTAGGAAATTATGACCTTCTTAGACTTCCTTTACCCTTACATGCAGAAAAGCTATTAACGTGCAAGAAAGCAAGTATTTATATCCACAATTGAGGATTTTAATACAGGTCTGTTACTTCAGAGGTGAATTAAACTCCTTGATTTTGAACTGAAAGCAACAGTATTATGTAATCCTTACTAGCCTTCAAATTTGTGTCAGAAAGAGGCATTCATGAGAGCTATCCTCTTTTATGTGTTGTGATTTATCTCTGGAATTAGCTGTAAATGTGTCCTTGGCAGCTACATGAAAAAAGGTTGATTCTGCAGCCTAAATTGCATGAGTTGCTGAGCACTGCTGGAAAGATGCAGAATACCTTCTGTTTCCATTGTCTTCAGCACAAATTGACAATGATGTGTCATCCCTTGTGTACCATCACTGGACTGTAGGGCTGGGCTTATAAGGAATTCCCATGTTTTTTTTATTGTGCTTCTGTCCAGGTCATGGATAAGAAAATTATGCTAAAATTTGGTGACAGGAAAGAAAAAAAGCAGTAACAATACTACAGGTTAAATCCTGAGCTGGTGTGAGTCAGCATGGCACAGCTGATTCCAGTCATGTTGTATCAATCTATCCCTGCTGAGGTTCTGCTTTGAAAATTTTAATAGCTATCAATTCAGATGAAATACTTCTGATATATTGCTAAATAATGGCTTAGATGCCGCAGCAAGAAACAATATCGTGCCAGTTATTATTCCATTTAAATACAATATAAGCCATGTGTGAGAAATTAAATCTGTCACCCTGGGAAAGAGTTCAGGCTGTCAAAATGGTAATAGAAGTGAAATTCAATTACCTATTTTCTATGTTACCCATGGTAATTCCCCAGAAAATATTAAAGGATATTGAAGAGGAGATTATCTTGTAAAGTGTTTTCATAATACAATTATTGTTTTAATTACTTTAAGAAAAATCTGTACAATTCTGCAGAAAAACAGCTGAAACTTATAAGAACTGCAGTTGTTTGTCAGACTGTTATTGACCATGACCATCATTGCCATGACTGCAGCCACACACTTTTGTAGATTTTCTTCATGCTCAGCGTTGCTGTGTTGATAGTCTTGGAGACAGAAGGCAATGGTAAGATTGATGCTGAATTTTCAGGAGCTCTGTAGAAGAAGGAAGCCAGAAGGGAAGTACCTTTAAGCCCTTTTCCACTAACTAGCCCCACTCAGCTCTGCACCCTTTCCCTGCCAGAACTGGCCCATCTCTACCAGAAGTGTCAGGGTCCCTAAGGTGGCAAACACTCATTGAAAGTGAAGTGGCCCCTGGACTAGGTAGGAGCCGGGTTTCATTTTTCTGTATGACTTTTCCAGCTTTGCAGAATGAAGCTCAGAGACTCTCTTTGGACCAATTTCATCAGACCATGAGAAGTGGAAGGTGCTGTGAAATATCATTTCATACTGCAGCTTCAGAATGAGCTATAGCCCTAAGGTTAACACTGCAACCAAACGTCACAAGGACCTGAACTTCAGTGTGTTTGCAAATCATCAGGATATTGTATAAGAGGAAAGAGGGGCTCAGTATAAGATGCAGAATGGACATTCAGGCAGGATTTAGGCTCCTTTGTAGATTTAGCCCTAACCTGGTGCATAACTATTCTGTGTGTAACAGTCAAGGACAAATAGTGCCTGTTCTGCAAAGAAATTAGGATCCCTTGAGGCAGAAATTTGTTAAAGTGAATGATGGTGTCACATGTTTTTGTTAGGGAAGATTTCATCTTTTTTTTGCAGATCAAGTTTATACAGGAGGAGAAAAAAGACAAGACAATCAAAAGGAAAAATAAGATAAAAAGAGGCCATTACACACTGATGCTCTAAATTAATTGATGATACTTCTGATCCTATCACAACTCAATAAGTATAAACCATCACTGCAAATTGATTATATTCTACATAATGAGAAAAATGCCAAAAACAATGAATGCTTCACTAAGTGTGGGATAAAACAGAATAGTGTGAGTTTATGGCTATGTATTCACAATCTCTTTAATCCACTTCAAGATTTTCTGTAACCTTACCAGATCCTAAATGGAGCAAATTGGTAGTTATGGCAGAGATTTTAAGTGTATGTTGTGATTTGGGTGTGTATTCCACTTGGTGGAGAGGCAGTGTTGGGTGGCTTCCTGCTCCAAAGAGTCTGATCTTTCAGGCATAACTTCAGCTGGAGGGGTGAGGTTATGTGTGTGAACCTGGCTTGCCTTTGCACTATGGACTGCAGAGCACCTGACCTCTGAGTGAGCCCATGCTGAGATCTGCAGTGCTTGACAAGACTCTGATACTTGAGCTAAACTGTTTACAGCTCAGTTGCTAATTTCTGTACACCTCTGAAGCTTGAGAGATACCCTGATTATTAATTGCCTTCTCATCACCATCAAGAGGTCTTGGTGGTACTTGGAAGAAATGAATAGTGTTCAGGAAGCCTGAGTTGTCATCAAAACTAGGTGTGAATTACAGGAGGAGTCTGTACCATGAAATGAAGCCAGATGCATCCCTTATCCACCCTGAACAGCCCTAGTAGCAAGAGCAGTGTAGCCATAGCACAATGTCCTACCTAACTAGCTTATGCTAATAAGCCTGAGCATAGCTCTGACAGGGCTGATTTCAGGTTCACAGTTAGTATTTCTGAGCTCTGCCACACAGTGCTGTGTAGATGTATTTGCTTTCCTGGGGCTAAACTGGGCAATCCATGTGAAACTGCACTGCACCAGGCAAGTGCTCTCTCTCTTTGTGGAAGTTGCTGAATTTCTCTGTCACTTCACGGATGAGATGAGGACTCTTGGAAAAGGGTCTGATTTTATCTTAGGCTCTTTCTCTAAGTGCTGTTTATGTTTCCCTGTTACCTGGTCACATGGGAACTCAGAGCACAAGTGATGAATTAGAGTGGCCAGTCAGGATAAGGAAACTTGCATGCTGATAATATTGCTATACAGAAATAATTACATAGTGCTAGATCATGCCCTGAAGGCATAGACTTGTATTCAGAAGAGTTTTCCTGGCATGAATTGGATGTACTCTGATACCTGGCATGCACAGGTATATGGAAAATGCTATAAAAGCTGCTGCACATGTCTCTCTGTCTGAATCCTCCCTCCTCACATTACCCTGGCTTCCCAGCAGAGCAATTAGGGTGCAGTGCTTGCATTCCCCTAAGCACCTGGGCTGTGAGTCTGACCGCTGAGTATGGCACAAGAGAAAGCTCCTTATTCCTTCCTCTTTTGCCATGTCCATGCAGATAAGCCAGTGCAGAACTAGCTCTGTGTGATAAGATAAAACATGGTGCTATGCTGAGAAGGTCCAGAGAAAAGAAGAACAACGTATGTTAATTTTCTTTTCAAAATGAGAAGCAAACTCAAGATCTTATTCCTTCATATCCCATTATGTAAATAAAGCTACATGGTTGCAGCTCCATTGTTGTCAAACTTCATAGCAATAAAGTGTCCTAAAAAGTTAAACAGGAAAAAACCAAGAACTTCAACTAAGTAAATCCAAGGCAGATCCTCACACCTTAGAAGATGTTGTCCTCACAGTACACTAAACCTGTTTCTAGCTTGACTATTCAAAATATCATTTTTTGTTTACATTTTGAAAAATAATAGCTGTGAGGCTTTTTGTAGACCTCAAGGAAGGTTTTAGGTATGATCTTGCCTTTTGTAAAGCAAGAGTCAGGACTACTGAAGACTGCTTCTATTTTCTTAATATAAAGTTAGTGCAGCTGTAAGTCCCCAGCTCCAAGTGCTGAAAGACAGTTATTTAACGGACCAAGAATGATGGGAACAGGAGTCAAAGAATAGCCTCAGCTATCTTAAAGAAATGGAGAAATCCCATAATTAGAAGTTAAAATCAGTCTAAGTTCATATTCTAGTTTATATTTCAATGTTGAATTTCACACAAGTGTTTCATTGCTTTCATTTTGACGGTTTTCTTGTGACCTTAGAAGGTCCTTGGAGTTAGTGAAGTTCAAATAAGATTTAAAAAGCTTTCATTTCAGAAACAAGCCAACATGATGCACTTAGGTTATATTATGCATTGAAAGTGCGAATAGCACATAATTATGTCTGTTTTAATTGAGTTTGATTTATTTATTTATTTTTATGTGTCCTGGATATATTTCTTAACCTCGCAGTTACTATTATGAGGGTGCTATATGGTTTCTTTTTAAGAGAATTTTCAAGTAGAGATTTTACCTGTCTGGTTTTTCAGCTCATAATTATGCTGTGACAACTGCCAGGACGTTGCAGTACCTGTCATGCAGGCAGATTTATGTGAAATCAGAACAATTATCTTTACATCTTACACCTGCAAACGATAAAAAGTGCCAGCAGAGTGGCCTCACAGTTTACTTTGATAGAATAGTCAAAGCAAGCAAATCAGCAATATACTTTCACTTCTGGCTGATCTCAACTCTTGTTTTCTAGTGTTGATACAAATTTGCCAAATGATGGTCTGTTCATCAGACTACATGAAAGAACATGACAGCCAACATAACAAATTCTGTAGCAGTTTAATGACCTGTACTTGCATTGCCATTTTCTTTGTTAGCAATTGTTCAAGTCACCCTTTTCACTCTTTACCCTTACAGTTAGAGATCTTCCAGTTTACACATTGATTTTTTGTTTTGTCATTTTAATATTACTAGGTTATTCCAACTATTTAAGATTTTTTGTAATACCCAGGATTTCATTAGTCCATCTTTTTATGTATCCCTTCAATTACTCCTGTAGTTAGTTATTAATGGAAACACACATACAGATGAGCAATTCAAGAAGTGAATGGCTTCCACCATAAGGAAATTATTAAATCATATTCCAGAAATATCAATGTGTGAGAGACATATGGACAGAAAAGCAAGAAGGTGGAAACTGATAAAGAAAAATTGCACGGAAGATACCACTTTCAATGACCTTCATGATGTCTTGGTGGAGTAACAGATTTTGAAGGTTAAGAGAAAATGCATCAGAAGTAGTAGACTGGCATGATCAAAGACATGACTATGGGGGAGGAAAAGAACATTAGTTCTCTATGAAATCCTGTCTTGAAGCACAGTCTTCCATTAATATGCCTAAGTATTCTGCCAACTCTAAAAGGTAAAGCTAACACTGAAATTGCTATCAGCCAATTTTTTATAATATGTAGAGTAAAATAAAAGAAGAAAAAGAAGATGTGGAAGTTAAATTTGCAAGCAAGTTTTGCCATCTGTAACTCAACCAGATCTTCTACTGTATGACTTGTCATCGAACAAAACCATATAGGCAGTGTAAGTGCAACAAGGGCTTTACTGGTAATTGCTAAAGATGGATCTGTGTTTTGTGCTTTGTGCACAGATATGGACTTTCAACTGGAATGACTTTTCAAAGTTGAAATTATGTTATAATCTGATTGTAAATGATATTTTACCACAGAAATGTGCTTACAAGGAGAAATACTGCATCTGTGTATCCTGTTTGGTTTCAAGTTGCTATGAAAATGTGTTAATTCCTTGATACACATTTAGTAGCAGTGAGTGAAATGTTCCAAATTGAGTAATTTATTTAAATAATTTTGCCAGTCTTTCTTGCCCATTAATTGCCACAAATGTATAATTCTAAAAAACATTTGTGATTTGAAACTATTTGCAGATTTCAATATTTTACATAAATCTCTGCGTATCAGTAAAAACAAAATGTCAGTATGCATTACAACTGGCATTTGTAAATTGGGAGTTAATTAAAATGTATCGGCCAATTATTTTTTTTTGATACTTGTATGTATTTCACAGTGTATATTTATATCTTGACTACTCTAGTGAAAAATATTAAATACAGTCTATTAACTTGAAGCTAATTCAAGTATTGCTGCAACAGTGTGACTGTTATGGAGCCAATGCCAACAAAAGCCAACAGTCCAAATGTCCACGTAACTTTATCACCTTGCCCTTGGCAGTCAAGCTAGCCAAGGTAAGGCTAGTTCAGATAAATAAGGCATATCTTCAAGCCCATCAGTTCACATAAAGTCATTCTAGGCTAGATTTGAGCTGAAGCAAGAAGAAAGAAATGCTCTGAATTGCTCTGACCCAGAAGTAGCCCTTGTCTCAGTGCTGGACCAGTTGAAGACTAGACTGACCTTGCTTTTTGTGCTAAGATTGTCTCTTAGTCACATTGAAACTATTACTGAAAATCATAGGCTTTCTTAGAAAGAAGTGCAGTTAATATTTTTAATGTTAAAACTGCTATTTACTCTTACAAAGCTTGGCAAAAGCAGGGTAGCACAGTATCTTGAAGCATCCCTGAGGTAAGTGCTATGAAGAGCCACCTCCTTCAACATGTATTCTATACCTCTTGTTTAACTATTCTGCATACTCATTTTCCAGTCATCATAACCACATTAGTTAATAAATTAAAACACTGGCAGCATAGAAGACTTTTATCAAACCTGTACAGACAGTTAGCAACATATTTACCATGGCCAAATGGTTTCATTTGATTTATTTCCACGTCAGTTTCAGCAAATACATCAGCATTGCAGATCAAAAGAAAAAAAAAAGTCTTTATTTCCTCTTTAGTGAAAAGTCAGGTTTATAATATTCTGAATAACACATTAATATCTTTGTTGCTGATGTGGACAGTGGGATTGAGTGCGCCCTCAGCAAGTTTGCCGATGACACCAAGCTGTGTGGTTCGATTGATACACTGGAGGGAAGGAATGCCATTCAGAGAGACCTTGACACGCTTGTGAGGTAGGCTGATGCCAACCTTATGAAGCTTAACCATGACAAGTGCAAGGTCCTACACCTGGGTTGGAGCAATCCCAGGCACAGCTACAGGTTGGGCAGAGAAGAGATTCAGTGCAGCCCTGCAAAGGAATTGGGGGTGTTGGTTCATGAGAAAATGAACATGAGCCAGCTTCAGTGTGCACTCACAGCCCAGAAAGCCAACTGTATCCTGGGCTGCATCAAAAGGAACGTGAACAGCAGGTCAGAGGAGGTGATCCTGCCCCTCTACTCTGCTCTTGTGAGACCTCATCTCGAGTATTGTGTGCAGTTCTGGTGTCCTCAACATAAAAAGGACATGGAACTGTTGGAACAAGTCCAGAGGAGGGCCACGAGGATGATCAGGGGACTGGAGCACCTCCCATATGAAGACAGGCTGAGAAAGCTGGGACAGTTCAGGCTGGAGAAGAGAAGGCTGCATGGAGACCTCATAGCAGCCTTGCAGTATCTGAAGGGGGCCTACAGGGATTCTGGAGACAGACTATTCATTAGGGACTGTAGTGGTCAGACAAGGGGTAATGGGTTGAAACTTAAACAGGGGAAGTTTAGATTGGATATAGGGAAGAAATTCATTACTGTTAGGGTGGTGAGGCACTGGAATGGGTTGCCCAGGGAAGCTGTGAATGCTCCATCCCTGGCAGTGTTCAAGGCCAGGTTGGACAGAGCCTTGGGTGACATGGTTTAGTGTGAGGTGTCTCTGCCCATGGCAGGGGGTTGGAACTGGATGGTCTTAAGGTCTTTTCCAACCCTAACTATTCTATGATTCTATGATCTATATTCATCCATCCATTCACTCAGAACTCAATTGTCTTAGGCTGAGCAGGACTTCATGTTTAAATTTGCCTGTTTAAGTGTTTCCAAAGGTAAAATAAATCTTTACAAAACACTGTAAATCAAAAGGGTCTGTTTTTATCCAGCGTTGGGAAGGGAATTCTTTTTCCCTTAAGTACAGAAATTTGTATATATTAATTTACCACTTAGATCTGTGTCCCCTAAGCTCTTTTTGCAGGTAGTCTGGCACCTATTTCAGTATTAATCTTTCCACTTGTGTTTTGCTTTCTAGGCCTCCTACTGCTTTGCTTTTGCAGCACTTAGTGTTTTTCATATTAACATTAGGAATTTCTGCTGCCCCACAGTGCATTCAAGACTAATGGGCCCTTTTGAGAAGGGGATATTCAACTTTTACCTTTGTCTATTGCAGGGCAATATGGTATGCTATTTTCACCTACGTAAGTATATGCAATGATGTTTTTTTTGTTTGTTGGTTTTATTTTTAATTAACATAGTTTACTGGTGTTATTGGTCTTCCATTGCTTCAGAGATTACATTTCAGCACTGAAAACCAAATGCAGCAACCTGTGTAGAATTTATATAAAGCAGCACGTGAAAATAACAAGAAGATGTGGGAAGGAAAAACAAAAAGTCACCCACAGGCCTCTCAAGACTTTTAGGGAAAGATTAGTGGACAGATAGAAGAAGCGAAAATAAAGGTGTTAAAAGAAAGGGGCCTGGGGAGGGGAGGAATAAAAATTGAACCTCCCTGCAAGGTGAGATAGTTGCTTTACCAGCAACCACAGCTGGTCCTCTGACCACCTTCAACATATTCTCCATAGCATCAACATTAGAAACACATTCAACTGTAGTCCTTGTTCAGACTGGGAACTTTCCTTGTGTTTTGAGAGGCTGTTTTCATGTGGTTGAAACTAAGTGCATGCAAAATATCTTTAAATCTGAAATTCTGAAAAGAGCTGCACTCCTTTTATATGCAAGTAAGCTTTAAAAGTTAGGACATAGCTATTATCTAGCTCAGGTACACAAAGTCACTACTACGAAGTGCCTGAATTCCTCACACTACTGCAAGAAGGCTTTCTCACAGTGCAGTGACAGGTGGAGAAATTATATTACCTCCATTATAGCAGAAGAAGGCATCAGTGCAGATAAACACATGTAGTCCCAGCTCTTATTTTCTACCTTTTTCTATATTTTGATTCGTGTGACTCTGGCTCTTCTTCACTCTTCATATGTTCACAATGTGCTTTGGAAGGAAAAAGTGTGTACAGATGGCAGAGGCAGCTTCAAGATGGTCTTTTCCATCCAGACCATGTGAGGGCTAAAACATCCTTCTAAGGTGTCTGTTTCTGCAGTGTGAGCACGAGGCAAGTCTGATCCTGGCAACAGGTTTAGACCACTCATATAGGCAGCACAGGCAAAGCCAGAAACGTCAGTGAAGTTGCCCAAAGTCACAAAGGGAGCTGGAGGTGGAAAAGAGATTTTCCAGGATATCTATATCCCATTACTCTTGGATTATCCTTTCTTACTGCAACAGAAGTACCAGGGTCTGGGAGTCAGAGAGAAAGCATTCAGAAAGTTTAAAGACTTAAATAATGTGTTTGTTTGTATGCATAGACATATCTTTCAAAAAATTACATAGGTAAGTGCATATAAATTCCTATCTTCTGATAAGAACTTTTCCCCATAGAAGAGCATATAAATTTAAAACTCCAGTTTTCTTTTGTTTTGTGAAGCTAAATGAAAACAAGCTAAAATGTAACCATGCTGCAACAGCAAAGAATTTACATCCAAGGAATGCCTTAGTAAGTGCACACAGTTTTCATGTGATTGAAGTCATGATGAAGAATAATGTATTGTGACCCTCTTGTAGTCTATTTCTGCAATAAATCGTAGGAGCAGGTTTTCCATCTTTGTTGCTTTCCTGGACTTTGGGGTTCTCTAAATCTTTGGGAACAGTGTACATGTAATGTGTAAAATATATCTAAATTTACCAATATAACTTTGGAAAGCTTTGTTTTTCATCTTTAAACAATGTAAATCTGTTCCTTTATGGAAATACAATGTGTGAGTCATGCTCCTGAGCTGCTTATGAATTATACTGCTACTCTCTCATAGCTCTGCTAAAAATCTTTACTGTCTTACTTCACTGTGCTCTTTTCTGCAAGTTGTAGCCAACCTCAAATTTTACAGGTATACATTTTTATATTTAATGGTAGTTTTCATTCTTCTGTTTATTTTATTGTTACTCTATATTAAATCTTATTGTATTTAATTTTTCAAATGCTGTTGAAGCTCATCAAAAAGACCTCATTCAATTACCACCCTTATTTGATCAGGGACTTCTATTGTTAGTGATCAGCATCCTCTTCTCCATGGTTATTCTTGCAGTCCTTTTCAATTCTGTGAAGAAAGAGAAAATACCTACCCTCTGCAGGTGCAATAAAGAAATTCTAAAATTTCAGAACTTAAAAAAACCCCAACAAACTCAAAACTTAACAAGAAAGTAAAAGAAAGCATATGTTAAATTTTAGTATCCTCATAAGACCAGTAACCTTACACTTCATCATCTTGAGCAAATGATTTCTCTGGTCTGCTAATGGCAGTTCTGGAGGTAGTTTAAAAAAACGTGAAATTTCCAAAGCAAAGGAGAACTACCTGCCTCCTTCCAGTTTTATAAAGGAAAGAGGTGACATTAGCAGATATAAAGAAGTGGACTTGATGTTTATCTTTTGCAAAATAATGAACTAATTTGTAACAGCTTTCCACACCAAGATTACTACCTCACTCTAAAAGTGCCCAACTAAAATTTGAGGAACTAATGGCTATAAGCCATAGTTAAAGCAAAAGTAAGTAGAAAAATGCTCCCAGACAGAAAAAGATGTTTGTCCTAGACAATTCTAAGCTAAAGAAAATTAATTTTCACAGGTAGGAGCAATGGAAGATTCTTCTATTTATCCATTCATTCACTTAATTTCCTTTTGAATATTGAAGCCATGACAATGAATTTATGAGACTGAAAAGGCAAAAGGTTTCTCTTCAAAACCTGTAAATTCTGAGCATGCACCAATTTGCCTGTGCAAAGCTAGAGGATACTAGTATGCAAGATGTAAAACAAGCACTGGCATCTGTCATTTGCCATTTCTATTAGAAAGTACTCTGATGTCCAGTTTGGGAGGCCTTTGAAGATTCAGTCTTTCCAAACAGCAAATGAGTAACAAGTGTGACACTAATTTCTGGGAACACGCAAAGCTTCCCCCTGTCTCATCCCTTTCCAAGGCATGATGAAAAGACTTTCAAGGCTTTAAAATGAATGTGTTTAAAATGTCAGAGAAACTAGACTGTTGGATCTGCTGGATATTTCATTCTAATAGGGGGTGTAGGCTTACTTATGGATAACGGAATATAATCAGAGCAGAATAGTTTTATGCGTTTTTGTATATATACATAAATTTGATTTCTTAGAAGCTAACAAAGCCAGCTTCTTTCATTCTCTCCAGACACTTCCTCTAGTTTCTATGTCTTTGTTTGGAATAGCCTCACATGGTCCTGCATCAGGTCTCTCTGATTTCCCAATAAAAAGATATTGACAAAACCTTCCATTCTCCTGTCCTTCAAACCTCTACATTTGCCCAAGGCAAAGAAGCAAGGACACAACAGTACGTGTCGTTCAGTATGTCAAACTATACTATGCCCTTTTCACTCCCTCAATAATAATTTTTATTATTTAAAAATTCAAATTAATTATGAATTTTTACAAAATATTACATACATAGTACCTGTGTCTGGAATTACTGAAAAACTTTATTTTATCTTTGCTTGGTAAATGTCAGTTTTGCTTCTCCTCTCTGCTTCCCCATGCAGAAAAGAGGCATCCTGATTCATGATTTTTGTGCATATATCCACTAGTACAGAAGCTGCAAATAGTTCAGAAATTACCTGTGTCTCTCTGCTAAGCCTATGGGAAGGAAGGAATGTGTGGTAAAAAGCAAGCGCAGCTTGAATCATAACTCCATTTTGCTTCATAAAACATCACAGGATATGGGCCTAACAAATGAGTGGCCCTTTCTTTGTATAGTAAGCACACAAGGTTGTGCAAGCAAGATTCATCTCTTTCCCGTTTCACCTCAGTGTGGGGGCTCTGAATTGTTACATATATTTAAAGCAAGCTTTAGGTATCAAGCTGGGCACATGCAAACTAAGAGAGATGAAATGCAGGGATATTCCCCTGTTGAGCATTTTTGCTGCCCCTCCCTTCCCCCTATCTCACCATAAGACCTGTATGAGCAACCAAATACCCACCACTATTATCCCATTCCCTTTCTGCTCTCAGCACCCAAGCAGCACTTGCCAAGCACCTGGCTAGGGGAGCAGCATCCCTGCTGTGCATTTCTGACTGTCCTGCTTCTATTACCCAGCATGTTTGCAAAACTACTTCCAGGAACCTGGCTTCTGACAGCTAATTCTCACCAATTACATTATGTCTCACTGCTAATCTACTGCTTGATCTATTTATTTGTCCATTTGCTGACTCGTCTCCTATCTCATTGATATCTGATGTATTAAATAACTTAGCTAACTCTCACTAATATGCTGCTGTCTGCTACTTATCTGCTGAATCAATTCATTGCTACTTGCTTTTTTGTTCCTCTACGTAGCTGACTTAGATGGTAACTTAACTGATTGTCTTCCTCCTAAATAGAAGCGGTTGCCAACTCTACTTCCTTAGTTAATCATTTAATGTTAGTTCCTTTTTTGTTAGTTTCTAAACCACATTATTGACTGCAAATTCACTACCCTGTACATTTGCTCTCCTGTCATCACCCCTGTAACAGTTTTCCTTTTCATTACTCTCTTTTCCCCTTCTGCTTGGTCCCTTGTTTCATTTCCTTTCCATACTTCATGTCATCTGTCATTTGTACTATCTTTTCACTTTTTCCCTTTAACTACCTATACCACATCGTACTCTTGACTACTGCTTTGTCATCCAAAGTAGTCTTTCATGTTCTTTTATCATCTCATTATTTGTCATCACCACATATAAAGATAATTCAATTATATACATTGTATTTGTAATTACACTTTTTTTTTTTTTTTATACTTGTAATTGTCACCAATCCAAAGGCTGGAAAATTTGCAAAGGTTGGAAAATTTGCAATGTGACCAGCAACAACTGTACAATACAGATTAATTATTAAACCTAGATTGGAACAGTATTTGTATGAAGCAGAAGACCTGGAAGATAATAAGCTGTCAATGAAAGTGTATGAATCCTTAGTAACAGCATACATAAAAGCAAAGCAAAAACTAATTGCTAGAGTTGATGAATAGATAATTTTAAATTGTCAAAATATCCTTTTACACCCAGGCTGCAAAACAAGCACTTTTCCTTTTGCAATAATACAGAAAAATGGGCAGCAACGCTTTCCCTGTGCTCCCCCATGCCCTTTACTTTTTAATCTTTCTTTTGTTACTGAATGTAGATAGTTTCTCTCTTTTTCCAGCCTCTGTATAATTTTGTAAAATAACTATAAATTTTAAGTTTACCTTAAAGAAGAGGTAAGAATGAACACTAGGTTTGTAATCTTCCTTTATAACTTTTCCAAAAGTGGAAGAAAAATTTTGAGGTTAGAAAACCCAAAGGTCTGTCAGATTCTGAAGATAATAAAATTTTTTGTGAAACTGGATTTATTTAACATAAATTCACAATCTCAAATAAATAAATAAATAAATAAATAAATAAATAAATAAATACCAAAACCATAAGAAATTCTCCTTTTAAAATTATTGTTCCTTCTATATTTTTAAATCCATTACCATAGTCACTACTTAGAAACCTGAAGACAAGCACTCTTGAAGTTTTAAAATCTTGAGTAACCCACTCCAGTTTTATTGAAATTTTTATTTCTAGAGGCTTTAAAACATACAAGATTTCCATTGTTTCCAGTGCTAAGCCAAACTTTGGAATTTCAGTAATATTTTCACAATACATCCTTTTTACAGATATTACGATGCATATACTTTACAGGTAATTCATTTTGCTTTCTCCTATTCCAGTGCAAATTTATTTTATCTGGAATAAATCTTGTACTTTTCTTGAAAAATTAAATGTACTTTTCACTGCTTAATATTCTGTACAGATTTAAAATTTGTATTTTCCCCTACTTTCTAAAACTGCAAAGCAGAATAAAAATAGGTGGAGATAGTCGTGACTAGTTTTTAATTTTGGTTTGGTTACCCAGTGAACATATAAATGTGACAATAATGTGGTGGGACTATTAAAGCAATCACTTGCTTTTGTGATTCTGCCCCTTCTTACTCTCAGTCTATATCTTTTTTTCTTGACAACTCAAATTTATTGTCATGATAATTTTGCTGGATGCCCCAGCTACAAACACTCAGATGAAAAATAGATTCAATTTTTACTTCCTAATTATTTTCAAGACTAACAAAAGTGGCTGAGAGGAGCTGAAGTTCCAGGTAACCAGTGTTTTTCCGCAGAATCAATGGCTTTTTAACACAGCATTAATATTGCTCATTCATTGATAACATGTTAGCAAAGATCAGCATTTTTAAATATCTTGTTCTGTCATTCTTTCATTGTGGCTTTTTTGTGTTCTTTAAAAGGGTCCACTATTAAATAACACAGAAAATACAGAAAGACTTTAAAAAAACATTTTCTTTTTTTCCCACTAAATTGCAGAATGTCTAACGGTGGCTTGAGTAAACACATGAATGTCTGTCTGGCCTAGTCCTGATTATATGTGTGAAAGTAAATTGAAGAAAAGATTTGTAGTGTGAAGATATCCAGCAGAGCAGCCATTAATGCAGATAAGAAATTCTATTATTACACAAGAGTAAACCAAAGAAATGTGTGATTCAAACATAAACAATAACAGCTGAATAGCAATAATGAGACAAAATTAATATGTATTGCAACTTGATTCAAGATTACTTACTTTAGGATACTAAATCCGGATTTACTTATACTAGATCCAGTATAGATTTGTAATCAATTACTTATAGGGTACGATACAGTGTTTTGGAAAGGATGAGTTAGAAAAGAACCTGGTAGTTGTGGGAGGCTGTAGCTGAACATAGATTCATGGTGACTGAGAGCAGAAAAGGTGCCTGTGGGTACTCAAACATGGGACTGCGAGTAGAAGTGGGAAAGTTGCAATTGTTGTAATAGTGAGACCATTGTAGTCTGTGGTATACTGTGTACCCTATGGAGTCTACACTTGAAAAAAAAATAGTAAACAGAAGCATGTATATATACAACACAGGAGAATATTTACAATCAGTTTCTGCTCCTGGAAGATATGTCTTCCAGCTAGAAGCTGAGGAAGTGTTTAGCTTAAGTTAAGGTTAAGTGAGAAATATGACCTCATTTGTCAGTACCCTTAAATCAAGACAGGATATCTTCTCCAAAAAAACTCTTCTTTTGTTCATCCAAAATATATGATCTTGGTGAAAGAATTACTTGGAGAAATCTTGTGCCCTGTGCTATAAATCTCAGACAAAAGAGGTAAATATCGAATAGAACAGATATAACCCTATTTTTTGCACCTTTTACTAGCATAGAATCATAGAATAGTTAGGGTTGGAAAAGACCTTAAGATCATCTAGTTCCAACCCCCCTGCCATGGGCAAGGACACCTCACACTAAACCATGTCACCCAAGGCTCTGTCCAACCTGGCCTTGAACACCGCCATGGATGGAGCATTCACAACTTCCTTGGGCAACCCTTTCCACTGTCTCACTACCCTTACAGTAGATAATTTCTTCCTTATATCCAATCTAAACTTCCCCTGTTTAAGTTTCAACCCGTTACCCCTTGTCCTATCACTACAGTCCCTAATGAATAGTCCATCTCCAGAATCCCTATAGGCACCCTTCAGATACTGGAAGGCTGCTATGAGGTCTCCACGCAGCCTTCTCTTCTCCAGGCTGAACAGCCCCAACTTTCTCTGCTTATCTTCATACAGGAGGTGCTCCAGTCCCCTGATCATCCTCGTGGCCCTCCTCTGGACTTGTTCCAACAGTTCCATGTCCTTTTTATTTTGAGGGCACCAGAACTGCACACAATACTCCCAGTGAGGTCTCACATGAGCAAGTATTAAGCATCAAGTATTATGTGTATATTTATTATTATTGGCAAAACAAATACGCGAGCCTCCTGTATTCCTGAAGTTTCATCAGTCTTATGTACTGGCTTCTACCTTTTTTCATTATTCTCTAGGAAAGAAATTACTCTGGCACTTTCTTTTCATTTCTGTATGAACAAAAGCAGAAGTATGCCTACAAATGGGCAAGTGAGAAATGTGAACTCTGCCACCTCAGTGAAAGAGACTGTGTCAGAGTCCCTGATTCTGGGAGCCTGCTTAGTGATTCTTTTGCTGTTAAAACTAATTTCTACTCCAAGTTACTAAGTCAATTTGGAATATACCGTGCTGTGCCTGTAACTCAAGCGTAACTTTTTGTTTTCAGATATTTCAGTCACTAGTAGGGAGGCAGACCTGCAAGCTGGCCAGCAATTAATCCCTTTATTTCTTTCCCACTGGGAGTATAAAACCGCAGGGAAAATATGTACATGCACAGATCTTATTCTTTCTCTCTAATGTTATTGATACTCATTTGTCTCTTCTGAGAGATGGGTCACCTGTTTAATATGGTCATTTCAGGCTTTCAGGGTATGTTTATTGCTGATAAAATAGGGTTATTCTCTGGCTTATAGGGTATATGTCCTGGCATAGCTCCCATCTGCAGAACCTAAACTATCTTCTCTCAAAAAATGCTCAAGAAACTTAATCATGCAGCCCACTGGAAATACTCCTGCCACATGCAACTTCCTGAATGGCTCCTTGGTGCTGTCTGAAGGACTGGTAGTAGAGAGCTTACAGGGAGTATATGGGCAGTTATACAATACGAATAGTCATGTTTCAGTAATGCAGCCCATGCCTTGAACTACCATAGTAAGGTTGGGATCTTAGTGTCTCTTGATCTTGGATATTCCTAGAAGCTTTTTTCCTGGCTTTTCTGGTCAATAAGAGAAAGTAGAGAAAGAACTTCTAGGATCTGGCCTATATCTTTAAAGCAGGGAACAAATGTGTTCTGTCAGCATGAACATGTGTCTGTAAAATTGCAGTAAACAAATATAAGGACTCCTTGCATCTCTGCTCTACAGTTTCTTGGGTCTGAACTTTGGGCTATGCTCACCTCTGAGTTCATTAAATTTTTTCCTTGTTCATTAGATGTAAAAGCACCACGTACCCAACTGCACAGAAGACAAAATCAAAAACTGAGGGAAAGAAAATACTATCTTTCCATGCCAATCCTGTGGGCTTAACTCATAAAAAAAAACTCTCCTACTGTCTTCCATATTCAGCTTCTCATATGCCCCTGCCATGTACTTCAGTCATACAAACTTTTGGGGCTACATGGATCTAATGCTAATTATCAAGACATTGCAGCTTGCTTCTCCTTTATAGTATGGGATCATAGTGCACCCTCAGAATCAGCATAATGTCATCATTGACTGTGACCCAGAGGAAGGGAGATCTCCAGACTTGATGTGCCTGCAGTGTGATAAAACCTGCAGTGATGTGAGCCTGATGACATTTTGACCCCATTGTCTTCAGAATGCATTTTAGTTCCCTTTGGTGTCTTGGAGTGTGACTTGCCAGGGATGTGAGTAGCAGCTGCATGTAGAGCTGTATAGTGCCTCAGCACTTCTCCTAGGCCAAGATAGTATGGAGTCAGAGGTGTGCTGTCAAGGATGCCTGTGGCTGAACTATAATAGCTGCTATCAATGACACTTTGCGGTCTTATGATGAGAAATGCTGCATAAAAGCTAGGCATTATTACTGGTTTCAGCTCTGTGAAGAAATGTCCTCTGTCAAACTGTAATGGTGTGTTTGAAATTGTTCTATATTTTAAAAACTGGCTCCAGTCAAGACATACACCCTCTTTCCTTTCCTTCCTTCCTTCCTTCCTTCCTTCCTTCCTTCCTTCCTTCCTTCCTTCCTTCCTTCCTTCCTTCCTTCCTTCCTTCCTTCCTTCCTTCCTTCCTTCCTTCCTTCCTTCCTTCCTTCCTTCCTTCCTTCCTTCCTTCCTTCCTTCCTTCCTTCCTTCCTTCCTTCCTTCCTGCCTTCTTTCTTTCTTTCTTTCTTTCTTTCTTTCTTTCTTTCTTTCTTTCTTTCTTTCTTTCTTTCTTTCTTTCTTTCTTTCTTTCTTTCTTTCTTTCTTTCTTTCTTTCTTTCTTTCTTTCTTTCTTTCTTTCTTTCTTTCTTTCTTTCTTTCTTTCTTTCTTTCTTTCTTTCTTTCTTTCTTTCTTTCTTTCTTTCTTTCTTTCTTTCTTTCTTTCTTTCTTTCTTTCTTTCTTTCTTTCTTTCTTTCTTTCTTCAGTTTTCTGTCATGCTTATAGGTAGCTATGTAGGAAAACTGAAAAATTTTTCTCCAAGTACTGTAAACTCTCAACATGGATTAGGAGTGTTGGGCTAAACTACATTGAAAGGAGAGTCAGATTTCCTTCACTTGATGATCTGTCTTCACAACAGGGGCTAGACCCTTCAATTCAGCTTCACATCCTCCCAGGCCCCATAGATAAGCAGAGCAGACTGAGGACTTGCTGTGGGTAACTGCAACCATTTTCTACCTTTCAGCTTTCCATGCAACCACAGGCCTGACCTGCTGAACCGGAGCACAAGCAATATGAGCTGCTAGCCAAGAACCCGAAAACCTTCCTGGGTGATGACTTGGGTGGCGGCCTGTGGGATTATGGCGTCCCTCAGCACTAAGAGTGAGCAGGTCCTCCTAGAAGTTTTAATGACTGGTAGTGTTGGTGCTGACAGGGCACTGCAGAGTCTCAGGGCAGACTGTCAATACTTCCAAAATACCTGTGCAGACATAACAGCTGGCTTTTTGACTTTTTTTTTTACCTTTTTTTTTAATTATTTTGCTTTTAGGAGTCATCCTCAACAATGTGGAGGTGGAAGGCAGGGAGCAATATTGAATTAATTTCCAACAACTTGAGAAGTCATTTGGTAAAACAAGGAGAAACAGTAAAGCAAAAGGCAGTGACTACAGGTTGCAGCTTGGAAGACTCTGGATTGAAGGAAAAGCATTATTGCAGGCATGAAGCACAGTTTTGGGCCAAGTCACCAGGAAAGTCACAGACTCTCCATCCATGGGTATTTTCATCCTCAGCTAGGCAAAACCTATGTGACTTGGTCTCTTTACAGCCTAGAAATTCTGTTCAAAGATATAAATAGATGAGCTTCAGAGGTATCTTATAACCAGTCATAGAATCTCTTATTATTAAAAAGAAGTATGCAAAAAGGCACCACGAATCCACTTCACCTGAAGTACTGTGAAACATTAATTTACTGTTAATTTGTGGGTCATCAACTGACAGCTCATAGAAAACATATATTATTGAACCTCCCCAAAACTTTTGACTCTGGTACCTCTCACTACAAAAGGTCTACCTGGAACCTGCAACACATTTTATTGCATATGCCTAAGCATTGCTCTTCTTGCAACATGTTTCCAGATTCCCCAAATATTCAGCTGCATATGGCCCATCTTTTTATATATATATATATATATATCTGCAACTTATTGAAGAATCTGAGACAGAGTTCAGAAAAGAGAGGGAAAGCATCATGTCACCTCTTCCTTTGAACAGCTTTGAATTACTTTCCTGTAATCACTACTGCAGATTAATGCCATCAAAGAGCAGTTCTGCAGCAGATAAAATGAACAGCTTCTGATAAATTTATTATAGCAAATCACACTAAGTAGGATTTCTTTCCTCAGCTTGCAGAACATACAGATGATTTTTCTCCTTTAAATTTTAAAGGTTTCCCTAGCAGGCAAACATAACCTGAAAGTCAGTATGAAAGCCCTGAAGGAATGTTATTCTGGCCATGCTGAAGAAAACCTAACAAAATATATTTGCTTAAAAATTGGGCTGTTGTACTGTATCATTGTGTTGAAAAGGAACTCATCATAAGTTCAACCTTTAGAGAAAACTTAGTGCCTAAATAATTATATGTTTGGGAGAAAATACCATTAGCGGATTTTATATAATTTTTCAGTTTTGTTTTGCTTTATCCTAAGTCATCATCACTGGCACTAAGTAGGATTTAGAGGGCTTCCTTTTCACACTGTGAAAAAATCCCAAAGACACAATAAGAGTCACCAGGTTTCTCTGCAGAATAAAATCTGCTGTGCATGCTTCTCTGTCTTTTATCTTTCACCCATTCCTTTAGCCATTAAACATTAATGACTATTGAGTGACTCAGAAGAAGGGCAGGGTGCACTTCTGAAAGAAGTTCAAGTAGCCCATTGATGAGAGCAGTGCTAGCACCTGAGCAGCATAGAAAATATGCTAAGATGAATATCCAGCCATAATCCTCCTACACAGAAAAAAAAAAAAAAAAAAAAGATATCAATGCTAAATAAAGGACAAGGAATGGTCATTTAGGCCAAGGCAAAAGTACAATGCAATCAGTGGGATTGCACTATTAAATTCTATGGATCTACCACTATAAAAACAAAAAGAATGCATTAAAGGAATCTGAACTGAAAAAGGACGCCTGAAACAATTCTTGTGTCTGATTCTTTGCAGTCTCAGTTATATGACGTGTTTCTCGGCAGCTGTGGAGAGGCTGACCTGAATCTGGAAGGGCCTCCTTCATGTCATGTTCCAGCTTTCTCACCAGAAACACACAGCAGTTCCCCTCATCTACCGTCTCAGTCTTTTATACTGTCCTTCTTTATAGCTGTCTTCTTTTTTTTACTGGTATGATAGACAAGAATGTAGCGTACTGAAAACTCTGTTAGTCTGTATGTCTGCCAAGTGATATAATGATTATTACAACACATGTACAGAGTCATGCTATGTTGCTGTATAGTATCATTAAATGGGCACTAATTAAGCAGTACTTAACACCTTATTATAGCACCATAATTCTTAATTTTTATTCCAAGTTCATTTTTCAGTTAAATATAACTCAGAATAATTCTCTTTTAGGTGTGACATTGGTTCAGTTTTATCCCTATCACATAATTGAATTGGATAATTCTGTCAGAAATCTCTTAGCCATTTTTGATCTATCCTCAAACACGGTTAATCAAAGCATACTTCACTGGTTTCAGAGAAATAATCAAATAACTGCAAATTTTGTGATTAGACCACTCAAATTCCTTTCATAACTGGCAGGTGTATTGTCTTCAAAGAGTGTATGTCATTTTTACATGTTAGAAGATAGTTAAGCTTCAAGGAGCTGAAAGAAAAATATTTCTTGTGCATGCTTGTTGCTATACTTCTCATATCTTCGGAACAGGCACTGGGAACCACTGGGAACCAATGGGACTGAAGAAAGGATCCTGGTGTTATAAGACAGTTCTAAATCGTGGCTTTGGCACTAAGTCAGTATACAGAGGAGAATTATTTTACTCTTTTGTCTTAATTTCCTTCTGGATAATAGTATTTACAACCCTTGCCTGACTTTTTTACAGGAATCTTGGGGATGTTAATGAGAAATTATACAGCAAGACAGCATACCATGAACAACAAAGGCATTGCAACGATGAAATAAGAATATTTCTGAAAATAAGCAGACCAGTTTCCATAACAGAGTATGTATTTCCAAGGATCACATTTTCTTATTAACTCCATTTCTATAAATGGACACTCTGAAAGCATGAGATTAAATAGGTGAAAACAGGTAAGGATTTTTCAGCTCCCAGAGTGATCACAGCTTGTCCTTCTCCCTCATATCAGAGTTTTAAATAACACAAAACTCTGAAACTATGCTCTCCACCCTTCTCATATTTCTCCATTGCCCAGTAATGTAATGTAAGGCAAAGAAATCTGTCAGGGTAAAAAAGAGTTTGCAGTTACTGTGTTTGATTCATTTTCAGTTTATTTTTGTTCAGCTAATCTCTTGGCATGTTTATATCCCAAATGTACTTATCTCACAAAAGGTGGCCCAGACTAGGGTGGGCTTAGGAGATAGGGGAGGTTCAAAACTGCACTTTTATAGTCAGATGCACAAGTAACTAGTTAAAGAATGGTAAACTCATACTTTGCAAGTTTCTGTGCTCAAAGCTTTGGCATGTTTTTAATGGAATTTATATTGGTCTTGGGGAACTTTTCTTTCCCAAAACAGTGTCTCCCATGAAATCAGGATCAAGCTACTTTCAGTGACATGATATGACATGGCCTGATCTGCTGTAGTATCTTCCTTTTCAATTTTATCTTCTTTTATTAATGGTTTTTGTTCATCATCTTTGCCAAAAAGAAAATTAAATTGAGGCAAGCAGAACTGAAAATGAGCCATAGTTTCCTATTAAAGGTGAGTACGAAGTAGATTTACAGGGCTGAATATAAACTGGCTTTTGGAATAGACCATTGCATAAGATCTTTCTCAGAAAATTGTACCTGCATGTTTTTCAATGTGGTGAGGCACAACTCCACATGAGTCTGAGTTGTATTTCTTTGGTTCTAGCAGGCTTTTTCTTAACAGCTCAGGAAAACAACAGAAGAGTATCTGCAATGAAACATCATCCCCTTCAATGATTACACAGTGGGCTAAACATGATGTATCATTGTCTGAGAGTTAATAACTGTAAATAGCAGAAGGAAAAAGATGGAAAGAGACCTTATTTGTGTTGCTTCCTACAAAAGACAGTGGTCTGGTGTAAGTAAAGCATTAAGTTCCTAATAATTCTTTTGCAGAAGTTTCTGTGGTAATGAAATATAGTGATCCTGAAGGGTCTTCATCAGACAGAGCTTCCTGAGAAATAAATGATTCACAGAGCACTGGAAGTTTCCCTGTTGTGGGCTGTTTAAGCATCTGCTTCTAAATGTCAGGACAAGGACAGCTGTCATATTTTATAAGTGTCCTTAGAATATATATATGTATTAGTCATTGACAGAAGCTGCCATCTCAAGTGTGGGAACAACTAGTTTCAGCATTGATTTGTGAGGAGTCTTTTGTGAGGAGTCTTTCTTGTTCTCATACTATTTTTTAGCTACTGTCTTAATGAGGGGCTTTGGTCAGAAAAGCATAATGTGAGAGTGCACTTTCTGTAGGTTCAATATGTTATAAAGAAAGAATGCAACTGTTCTTCCTCCATTCACCCACAGCTCACTGACTCAAAATCAGGTTGAGTCTCAGATGAGTGTTGTGGTTGTTTGTCATGCATATGGGTACAAAGTATCTGCTTCATCCATTTCCAGAGATGGTGTTCTTCTCTCCACATTTGTCTCAGAGAGGTTCTGTTCCTAAGGGGGACTGTGAAAGGAAGACTTGGTTATTTTCCCACTGAATTGCTTTCCACAGAGGGGAGGTGAAGGCAAAAGGAGACACAAAGAAACATCTGCTCACTTGAAGCATGAAATTTACGTTCTGCTTACATGCTTCTGGACTATTTCAGACCACTTGTTCATTCAGATGTGGATGGCTGTTAGCAGCCCACAGACAGTATAGTATGAATTAAGTGGAAAAGGAAGGGGATCTGCTCCCTTAATGCTCAGCATTAAGCTGGAAGTCACGAACTTTGGTGCCATGGCACTAGCTTAAAGTGGGACTGAACAGTTTTGTTTCCCAGCACCCATGTCACTTGTGTGTGTATTAGTTTGTTCCTGTTTCTTTGATTTTTGTTCTCTTTTTTCCTGTCAAGATTGTTGATGATTGAAGATTGTTGTTTAAGTATGGCACTGAATGCTAGCAAAGTATGAGCTCTGTTCCCAGATGGCTTTTATTTTTGGCCTTACAACAAGCAACTGAATTCACATCATTAATATGCCTACCTGTCATAGCACTATGGCTCCCTGGGACCACAGTGATGAAGCCCAGATCTGTCCCACTGCCTAGCCAGGAGCAGGGCAGCCAGGGAGCACCACAAGCATCTTCAGTGCCAAGCACCATATCCCTCATTGAAGTCTGGGATGGACCAGAACATGGGATGGCAGAAGGCCCTGCCTCAGTGGGGCACACAACCAGTCAAGGCAGGGCTGTGTGGAGGTCAAGATCATCCATGCTGCTGCATCACTGGGGAAGGGGCTGATGGTCCTGGAGGGCTTAAATGGAGTCTTGGTCTCTGTGAAGGTGGGGAGAGGCTGTGAGAGCCAGTGAGGTGTCTAAGTGCTATGACACCACTGAAAAAACAGAGAAATGGCATATGAAGGGCTTACACAGACTGACTGGGTTCTAAGTGTGTTTATGGTCCTACAGTTCTATGACAGTGTCTCTGGTGTTACAAATTCTGCCAGGAGTCCTGGGTGTCAGTCTGGCAAATCCACAAGCTGTGCCTGGCTGGGGAGGAGAAGGGAATGTTGTTTGAGGTAATTTCCAAGATGCTGTCACCACTGTTGTGCCAATCCTTGTGCACAACCAACACAGCAGCAGCCCCTGTTATGGAGATGGGGAAGGGATGGCAGGGTCCTTTGCCTACTCTCCTGAAAGGAAATCTGCTCTTTCCTCCCAGCTTCTCTTGTGTGAATGCTGCAGTGCTGTTTGCCCAGCAAGAACAAATATTTATCCAGTAAGCTACAAATTTGCTCCTCCAGTGTTTACAGCTTCTGTAAGTAGAAGTGCTAGTCATGGGGAAGCTTACTGTGAACAAACAGGCTGTAAGTACTGACATGAATAACCTTGTGAGGTGCACTAGTAGTTAAGCTACAAAACACTCATTTTATTATTACCACAAAATTGTCATTGTACCAGTAAACAGGCTTGTATGGAAATTAGTTGGAGCCAAGAAAAGAATTTGCCTCCAGTTATTATTATTCAGTCCTCCACATTGGAAGCAGAAAAAAATGTCATGCCATTTAGGTAGCCAATTATCGGTCTCCCGTTATGAATAAAAAATAGCCACTGTAGCTGCTTTAAGAACAAACAGCAGCCTAAAATTTGTCTTCACATATATTTGTAAAAAAAGTAAAAATAATTAATATAAACCAACCTGATTATACAAGATTGATTAGTGAGAAAGATACTCAATTCATGTTAATAGTGTTTTTACAATTAAATATATGAATTGAGATTCATCCAGG
Organism: Melopsittacus undulatus; assembly: GCF_012275295.1. Classification (NCBI taxonomy): domain Eukaryota; kingdom Metazoa; phylum Chordata; class Aves; order Psittaciformes; family Psittaculidae; genus Melopsittacus; species Melopsittacus undulatus. The sequence goes on along the minus strand of NC_047529.1, from coordinate 96,659,465 downwards.
TCTGTACCAGACTTTTCATGGGGCTGTACCACTGAATCCGTAACGACTAATGTAGGAGCTTGGGAGTTTATGACCCTCCTGTTTAGCTTAACTTCTGCAAGGGTTGGTGTTCTTCTATCTCTGAATCTTTCTCAGTTCTGCAGAGGTCTGAGAATCCAGGCATGGGAAGGTTTCCTGCCTGAGTTTGACTCAAGTCACTGTTTTTAAATGTTATCAAGCAACCTTCTGTTTTTATATTAAAACAAAGACTTTTCTTTTCTTTGTTAGTAATATTTCTTGTCCTGAGAATGTTTTTTACTACTTGAGTTTTCTTTACAATCTTAGTCATTGTTAATATCTCCAGAAACGAGGCAAAGTTACACTATTGAAGACAAAAAACACACAAATATTTAAAAGCAAGTGTATAAATGTTTTCTCCTTTGAAATTACCCTAATCTGGCAGACAAAATATATAACACAAATGCAACATGGTTTTGACATTGGACAGCTGAATTCAGAAGATGCTTGTGTGGAAATGTGTGAAGGATTAAGAGTTTATTTGATACCATAATCTCCTGGAAAATATTTGAAAGAAAAGAAGATGCATGTATCTGACCTTGTCTTTTACTGATAGATTCTAAACATTTTATTTCTATTAGCTTGTTAGGACACCAGGACTCGGCTAACGGTTTTATAGTTAAAAGGAGCAAGTATAGTATATTAATATCCCACTTGTCCACACCAAATTATGTCCTGGAGACTGTGAAAGCTTTATGATAGATCTGGGCTGTATAGTGTCATTTAAAGCTCCCTTCTCTTCAGTCTTTGGTATGGGTGCCTTAGCTTTCAGTGTGTCTGAGGACTCTGAAGTACCCATGAACACATAAACCCCTGAGTGAGGAGAACTAATTGTGGTGAAGTAACATATGACTATGCTGAAATGTGTGATCCTGAAAAACAGGAGAAGTGGTTTTAAAGACAATTTTCCCTGTGAGACATGTACAAGTTCACACTGTCCAGCAGTCACTGAAAATGAGCTGTTTCAGCACCTCCATGAAAACTCTCATTGGAAGACCAGATAACAGTTGGATGAGGTCCTTCATGTTCTGTTGCAACACAGTTATATCATTCTGAATTTTGTTGTTTTTAAAATTTTGAATTTTTTAAAAATATGTGCCCATCAAATGAGAATTGAAACATCTAAAAAATGCGAATGTGAACCTTTGAAGGCAAAGGTGGAGACTTGTAAAAATTAAATGTTAGGAAAATGGAACTCTCTTCACACAGTTTTTAATAATGCACTTGCCTTCCATTACCTTTTTTCCTATGGTGCTGTCAATGTTCAAACAAGTTTCATTCACTAAGGGAAACAAACTGCACAGTGGCTACTACAATGCGTTGCTAAGCTGTCTATTGAGCACCTGGCTCCAGGTCCTTTGTGTGAACAAGACAGGTTAACTGAAGATTGTATCATCCTAGTAACCAAAGTCTCAACATCAATTCGTAAAATAAATCAGTGCTGTGCAAGGTAGAACAGCATAGTCCTAAGTTTGGAGCCACTCCACCAGGCATGATTTCCTCACACTCATTTCAACACAGTTTATATTGGGGGTGATTTGTTTCCCAATGAAAAATGCAATTGCTTCTTGTCCTAACTAAGTCTAGGGGAAACCACAATGAAAAAACTACATTGCTAAATTAAATGGACAGAGCCATCTGTGTTGTCTGAATGTGATATCACAAATATAAATCTGTTATAAATGTAAATTCCTTTGCTGTGCTACTTTTTCAAGTTTCCTGCTTGAAAATTTCTGATTACTCCATGCTTTTCTGGACAGTTAGACAGATGGAGATGCATATCGAAGTAGATTTTAAATATCAGAAAGCAGATTCTCTCCTTGTACCCCAGTTTGACATGTTCTAGATTTCTCCTTCCTGTTTAATTTTTCTCAGTTACTTACTGTATGTTTTTACTGATTTTTAAGGAGAAACAAATGAAGACGTCCAATGTCCACATGGGGCAGGTTTGTTTTCATATGATGCCATCATTATTCTTTCCAGAAGTACGTGCTCTAGAGATAGAGGGAACGGATCACCTAGGATTAAACTACTCTATAGATGTAAATCAACATCTTTTTCCTATGAACAACAATGAAGTGGTGAAAACTGACCTTTTTCATCAGTTTCAATGAGAAGTTGTGTAACTATTCTTTTAATGTTCTTTCTGTTGCAAAAGTTTAGGCTGCAAGCTACTTACACACATATGTACATGCACATGCACACACTCTATAAATCAGTAGTGCAAACACGTTGAATAAATGAGTTTCTAATAGAAAATTCAAGCCCTAGTTTTGCATCATGGTATGTAAAGTATAACTATCATGTATGTAACCAGTTACGATAATTTCATATGCCTCTTAAATGGATTTTATTTTTTTTTTTTGCAGTAATTTGCATGGAATACATTTTGATTTCTTGAGAGGACTTTTATTTCAATAGGACTTTAAATTCATAGCACTTTTAGCAGACTTAGAGATGTGTGATCAGTATTTGACATTATAGAATATAGATGCAAACTTCAAATATATAAAAGTAAAAAAAAAGCAAACTTGCAAATTATAATACACATTGGCATCGAATTAGAAAATCTCTTTCAATAAGGCTGTGAATACCATTGTGTTGTGTGTTATCCGTTTACACAGAGGTAAGCATTATATTCGACAGTTCAGCAGCCCAAACAATTTTAAATAAAATAAAGCAAAATTGATCACACAAGTCTTTCTTCTGGGACTCAAAATGCTTTATATATGTTTTGGTACTGACTAATGGTTGTCTTCAGCATTCTTTTGTGTTAACATTCTTCTGTATGTGTAACCTATATTTCAAAAGTAGTTTCAAAAAGGGTAATTCCAGGAAAGATTCTGGGTTACAAATTAATGAGATATTTAATATTATCAAGAATTTTCCTGTAAAATTAAAATTAGACATGTTGACTGCATCCCTTAGAGTTGGAGGAATATGTTTCCCTTTCAAAATTTAAAACTGAAAGTTCACTTGTAAAAAAAGAAATTTCAGTATGTCCTCAGTTATCCTTTCTGTGACTTACTTTAATAACATGTATTTATTTATTTTCATCTATATGTAATATACATATATGCATACAGAGGCCCTACAATGAAAAACACAATAGTATTTCAAAATTTTCATGTTCTGAATCTTTTTGTTAATCTTGCCTGATGAGTTATTCAGATATGGCTTCTAAATTGCTTGTCAATTCTGTTGTATTTCATTCTTTATCACTTCTACTTCACAAGATGAAGACAGTATGAGGTGGTTTGGGTGTGCAGACTGTTTAGATATAAAACCTATTACCCACTTCTTACTTGCTGCTTTACTTGCTACTTCATTTGCTGCTTCCTTACTTGCTGTTAAGTACCGCTCAGCTTATCTTCTTTTCCTTTTTGTTATGGAAGTGATAATTATACACTCAACAGCAGAAATTTTGAAATCATGCATAAATTCAATTGGATTTTGTATACTGCACTAATAATTACCTGTATTTCCAACATGCAAAAACATTTAACAAACTAATGACTTTTCTACAAAGCTATATGGGATCTCTGAGCATTCACACAGAACAAAGACAAGAGTCATGACTCATATTTATCTCAGAATTATATATTAAAAGACACTTTTCAAAAGATCTGAATTCATAATGCGGGCTTGCAATAAAGAAAGAATAAAAACACATGAGACTTATTTATTAAATTGCTGCAAAATATCACCCAGCATCTCTGTAGGGATTTTCTGAGGGAGAAAAAGAAAGGTATAAAAATCTGTTAAATTTCAGGCCATGATAAAGTCACTTTGTTCCATTTAAATATACAGGTAAACTCAGAAACTTAAAGTACTCTGGTCAGCTTTAAAACACAGCTCAGTCTGAACAAGATTAATAAAACTAGAATGATTTGGTGCCAGTTATACATGATCTTGTCTATGACAAGGTACATTCTGGAATAGCTAGCAGTTTATTATACAGTCAGTATTCAAACCCTACTGAGGGAACCAATTCCCTGGCAGCACTTGATGCTTGAACTTTGTGTTTCTATAAGGATGTCACCCAGATATTAATACGTATGGAGACAGTATATTGCCTTATGTAAATTTAATTAGCTCAGTATACAAAATAAGGAAATGCAGCCAAACATTCCATGGCTACTTCAGAAATGCATGTCCTCACTAGTCTCAAAAATAATTTCACTTATCTTGAAACAGGACATGGTAGCTAAGCCTCTAAGTGTGTTTTGAAAAAGTTAAATATATGTGAATTAAATCATTCTCCTGATTTGGAAAGTTTCAGTGGGAAAGATTACTCTCATGTAAACTCCTAGGTCCACTAAAGTTTCTATCAGTTGCCACAGGCTATTCAAAGCTGAAGGAATTAAGGGAAGTTTTCATAAGAACGAATCAAGAAGTGAAGGATCATTTATATGGGTCCTGTAAAGAATGGAGGTAATTATCCTTCCCAGACAGAATACAGGGAAACTGCAGTGTTCTTCTGCAGCAGTGGTATGACAAATATGGTCACCATAGGAAAGTACCACTATGTGCTTGCTCTGCTACTATAATCTTCCCCAGGCTGCCATGGCTGGTCTCTCTTGGAGATGAGCTGGTGGGCCAAGATGACCCTTGGTCTCACCAAGCTCAACTTACGTTCTCATCTCTAGTACTCCTCAAACAAATCCACAATCCAGGCAGGAGCACTTGGAGGCTCAAACTGCTGTTGCTACAGAGCTCTTACACCGAAAGCAGCTGGGTTATATACACAGCACTGAAGCATGAGCCATAAACATCAGACTATCATTAGTCTATATCTGAGGGGCCATTGGGGCTGCAGGCCTGACAATACTGCCTGATTGGCCCTGTTTGTTACGTTCATTGTCATTCAGAGCTATTGTCAGTGCAAGATAAATTCTTCGTGCACCAGTGCCCATCATGATAGATTTTGTGGCAGACTCCAGTGCTTTCTTTCCCTGTGCCTTAAAACACTCAATGAGTCTTCATTCATCTTTATGGTAAATGATGAATCCAGCAATTTTATGTTGAAACTTTGATGCCTTTCTATTTAAACTTCCAGAAATCATGCACAAGTATTTGAAATGTGTCAAAACCAAGGCAAACTCAAACTAAGACAGTCATGACCTTGCAGTAGGCCAATATATTCTAAGAAAAGGCTCTGCAGCTGAATCTGGTGAATCTTGGGCTCTGTCAGTCTGTAGAAGGAACTATTCTAAAGATTATGCAGACATCCTCTAACTGGCTTTTCCACCTCTTATTAGATTAGGAGTCATTAAGGCTCTTACTAGTGACAGTCAACCACAATATTGCCTAGCTTTAGAGAAATTAAATGGAAAAAAGTGGTTTCTAGATGTAATTTCGATCTTGTTATAGCTAGAAAAAAAGAATAGCTGGATAATTTTGGAATGGGATTAAATAGCAGCATGCTCCTAAAGGAGGAGCTCTTCTTCAGCAGTCCTGGGGAGCAAACAACACACTATTTGCTTTCCCTTGTCCAATAGTTACAGCGTAATCCATACAATTTAATACTTTGCTGAATGTAAGTCTAATACCAAACAAGTAAATATGTTTCCTTGGCTTTGGATTAACTATGTTCCCTTACAATATACATGCTTACATCTAACAACAAGCATCTAAACTTGTGGTTAACAAGTGTGGTGACTGTGCTAGATCCAGACTTCACTGGCAGGTGAAACTTAATTCTTGCAAGTAACTGTTACTAAATACCACAGTACTAATCTGTTAAGAGCCTGAGACTTGATAGAGAAGAATTTAATGACAAAAAAAATTCTGTGAGGTACTTGTGTTTTATTCCACAATGTTAATTATGAACTCAAAAAGAAAAAATCCTTTTTATTCTCTTTTTAACTGTTCAGTATTTACAACAGATTGATTTTCTGTCATCATAGCAAGCACTGAACAACATGATGGCATTTAAAGAATATTAACATTTTTATGCATGTAATGGATTATCTCAAAACCATAGCTATACAGAGAAAAAAGATCAACATAATTGGTTATTTATTTAAGTTCTGGGGATTTATTTTATTTTATTTGTTTGTTTTGTTTTACTTCGTTTAATTTAATTTTATTTTATTTTATTAAATTGGTAAGTGTATTGATAGGTTACAGACTCAAATTGTTTTTCACTTATACCAAGGTAGCAGAAGTTTTATGTGCATTTTTTTCCCTTTATAGTTAACACTGTTTTAATCTGTCTTAACATTATTAGAGCAAATTAACATATGTGAATTTCTGTTATCAACCCAATATGAAGTTTGGATCCAGATTCTGATGTGAACTTCTCCAAGGGATTTAACTCTTAATAAAAACTGAATAGATTATAAGCAAGAAAAAATCAACATGATTCTCCTGTTATATCCCTAATGAATCTCGCCTAGGGTTTCAGGCAAATGCTTCAGAAATCAGACCAATTTTCTTGCTTTCTCATTTTATATCTTGCTGACAAATTCTGTGCCAGAGTGTCTGCATCTCATATTCACTTCAGGGCATCCCACGTGCTGTATGTGTTGAATGATTCCATGAATGAACTGAATGATGAAATACAGAGAATGCCAATCACATTTTATGATGACACAAAGCAGGGAGGAATTGCAAATTCATGGGCGAATAAGAATAAAATACAGTTTAATCATACATAGGAGAAATGGTCTGAAATCAATTAAACTGGATTCCTTAAGGACACTGGCAAAGTGGCTCACATGGGAAATAACAATCAGAAGAAAAATAATGAGATCAAATACAACATGGAAAACTCTAGTTTTAAAAATAAGAAGAAAAATATGGGTTAAATGGTTTCTTTGGATTTCATCCAGTTACTAGAAGAAAAAAATCAAGCAATGGATATTTCCAGTGGAAGTTGTGGACTCCCTAACATAGAATTATAGTATCATCCAATAATTTTTGAAATACAAAAGCACTTTAAGTTTTTAATCAGAATTTACTCTGCTGAGATCCGCAAGTACTAGCATAATGAAAAACTGGAAAAAATTAAAATATGTGTGAGTCCTTTCAATTCGTCTCCCTTTTTGAATCTTTTCAATAAGCCCTTTTTACATTGGAAGCCACATAATTAAACAGGAGCTAACTAACCCAAAATGTCTGCCTTTCATCCCAAAAGACATTTTATGACTGGGGAACACAAAGCCTAATTCTGTACAGTGTCTGCATATTACAAGTAGCATTCTTCTTTCATCATTCACAGCTGCACAGGACTCCCTGTCAGTCCTGCATTATAGCCCTTTCTCACTGGAGTTATATCTATGAATTAATTGAATTGGAGGTCCCAATTAAGCTTTCTTGTACCACAAATACTAACTGGAGTGGTATAAATAGAGAATGCTTTATGCACATTAAAAAATGGTCATTAGAGCAACAAAACATGTCCTAGGAGCAGATTTGCCTCAGGGGAGAGGAAGAGGGAATGGTAATAGGGGATTCAGCCTTTCCATTACCACTGCCCTCTGTACCCTGTGTACCATAGGTCACACAGTGAAGTAAGAGCTGAGCAAATGTTGAATCTCCCTATTCATCAATTGTCTGAAAATAATCCTTTATTTCAGAGATTCTGTTTGGAAAACTGAAGAAGAAATTCTCATAATAAAATATTAAAGTTCTAAAAAATTCATTGGGGTAGGTTCTTCCTTTAATTATTTATTAGATTACCTCAAATATCCAGTCAGCGTTTTATGGCAGAAGACTTCTTGCCAATTCTAGCTGCAGAAGGCTGGAAAGCATAATATACTGCTATTATGCAGCATTAATTATTCTTTTAAAGTTATGGTATAACATGTTTGCATTTATTAATTTTGTGAGAGCACAAAACCTACCACTGTAACACCACGATCACTAGTTGTGGTATTTGGACATACTGCAGTAAAAACATCCGTAGTTGTTCTGTCATAACTTTTTTAAGCATTCCAAAAGCAAAAGCAGCACCCTTGCCCCTGTCTGACTGAAGTATGGGTAAGTCTTTCAGAAAAGGTTTTCCTCAAAGAGGCACCAAGTCATGTTGAGCATGCTCAATATCTCTGAAGATCAGCTCAATTTTAGTTTGAAATTTTCTTTCTCAAGATCAGCAGGAAATACCTCTGACCATTGAGGATGCAGACCACCACACCTCTTCCTGAACCTAAGCCCTGTGCTTTTAAAACATATTGATTAAGGTCAGCTGGGAGCATCTAGTTCACAGTACTGTCAGGTGCGGGTGGGTACACTTAGCCTGAAAGGTGCCATATAAAACAAAGCTTGGTTTGGTTTTGTTCTTTTTTATTTCCTTTTCTCAATTTCTCCTTTGAGATAGGTAATGTGAACAGGAAAAAATAAAAATAAAAAATATCTGAAAAGCACTGATGCAAAACTGAGTTTTTAATAGTCTATGCATATGGATTCCTCATGGGAGACTCCCAGGAAAGTAAGATGCCAACTGAAACAAGATAGCACTTAGCATTTAGGAGGTACTGTTGCAAACAAAACCAAAAAAAGTAGATGAATAATGGTATTATGTCACTGAAGGTAAAACTCCAGCCGGTCATCTTGACAGAGAAACTAGAGGCAGAGGAGAGGCATTGATTCACTGGATTGTATGTGTAATGTCACACGTGGCTCTGAGTTGTCATTATTTGCAAACAGAAGGTCCTACTGGCAGAAAATATGGCACTTACAGTGTTTGGTAAGATTCCTCTCTAAGCTAATCTTCAATTGGCTTTTATGCCTGGCTGAAACTGGCCTATCACCTTGTTAGTGGGTATTATTATTCCCTTAACAGATGGGAGCGAGTATAGCATCCTGCTGAATCAGCCTATAGGTCTATTTTGTTTATAATTACAGAATCTTTTCTGTGCAGGGCATCTGAGCATATGGTTAAGGGGAAAATGCATCATTATGACTCCAGCAAGAGAGCAAAATTAACCTGGAAAAATCAACCAGATTTCTAGAAGTGAGGAAAGAAATGGACAAGGCTTCTTCAAAAGGGAATTACATAGAGCAGGAATGAACTGGGTTTCCTTTCTTCTCCAGGGTAAGATCACCAGTCTTTCCTGCAACCTACCAAAGTTCAGTTGAATGGCTAAGACAGGAGTAGAATGCACCAATTAGCATAATTAGCATAATAATATCCCTAAATAGATAAACTGGGTTTCATGAAGCTGTTTCTGTAGTAAGATGTTCTTCAGAGTGAGTGATGTTTGTCCTTTACTGTGTTCTCCAGAAGAAGAAGAAGGAAAGGAAAAAGAGGAGTGAAGAAAATATTTTAAACGTTAGGAGATTTAAGGTTCTGTTAGTACTGAAATGACTTTATTTGTTTCGATTTTGTTCCAGTATGGATTTGCATTACAGGTCTTGTTTTTTGGACATGTCACTCATCATATTTATCTTACTTTTCTCATTCTCTTTTCAAATCTTTATGGTGGCACCTTGCTACACACTTCTTCTTTGGAAGAACATGTTTCCCCTACACTTTAAAACATGTACTACTGAAGTAAACCAAATTACATTCAGCCTGCAGGCTGAAAGGATAGATGGAAAGGAGGTTAGTCATTTCCTTAGAACTGAGGTAGAAGACGAAGACAGGCAAAAAATAAGTAAAATAAAAAGCAAAGTATATTTAGGCAAAGTTATATGACTTTTAGTTGGCTTGGGAGAGGATTTATGAATGGACCAATCAGAGTTTGAAAATCAGACTTTAAAGCCAGCTCAGAAGTTACTACATTTTTCCCCCTTTAGAAATATCTCCCAGAAAAGAAAATATTTTTCATTTTCTCCTTTATATTTCCTTAAGGAAAGTTTGATTTGTCTGGGGAGAAAAGCTACAGCTTTAGAACTAAATTTTAATTCTCAATAGTCAAGTGAATCAGGCTCAGTATGAAATCTGCCCTGAGAAGGAAAAACCTTCAATTCAAAATCCCTCTCTGCTCCTTTTGCCTCCTGGGAGCAATAGTAATTCATTGCTGACCAGTGTCCAAAGTCAGCTGGGATATCCCCCTCATCATCTGTTATGTCAGCATCAACCACTCTTGGGTGTTAGAAGGTTTGGACCCTTATTCCCATGGGAGCAGTGTGAGCAAACCTACTGTTTACAGCCTGTGTGCGTGCAGCTCAGGGCTGGGCAGTAGGGTTGCCCACTGCATCAGCAGCACAGAAGCATCTTCAGTGCTTGGCAAAGATTCCTGCCCTATTCTTCAGTTTTAGACCCACTTTCCAAGTCACTAAGAATCAGAGAGAATAAGAAAAGTTTTAAAGGGAAAGCAAAGGTGAACAAATTAAGGCAAAGTACAGGTTTACCAAATGAGTCTAATAAAAAGCTTCCAGTAAACACCAGAAGGAGAGCAAAAGTACCTTGCAGTGTGCTGCAGTTAGAAAACATAAAAGCAATTAAGTGGAACAAATCAAACCCCAACAACTACTTACCCACCTGTGAAGGCAGTAACAGAATCAGCAGCACCTGAAGGATTGACTTCATTGTTTGAGGAATACAGCATTTCTTGTTAAGGAACACACAGACAACTGGAATACATTACAGGGAAATAGGACAGCCATCAGATATTCAGTAGCCTACAGATATTCAGCTATCTACAAGAATATCTCAGTATTTTCCACGTAACTATTAAAAATACCTCCTTGGAAGTGAATTACATGTTAGCAAAGTAACTGATCTCCTCAGCATTTGAGGTTTTTATGCACAGAACATCTGAATTTGAAGGTATGTTCATAGAAATATGCAATTACTGAAAACGGCAAAAAGCTTTTAGAAGGCATCATCTTTATTCTTTACTGAAAGCACATATGCGTGCAAAGTAAAACACTGAAATAAAGAGGAACAAACAGACGGGGCTAACAGTTCTGCTGTTGCAGTCTTGAATACCTAATTAAGATGAAGCAGATTCTGTAGAATGAAGTTTAGGTTTTTACTCCCTAAAACTTTTCCATTAAACTTCTGTTTATGTAAGACTTTTAATGCTAGGTCACAAACCAAAGGTGCATGTTTCTGGGGAAGTTTCTAGAAAATCAGGCAGAGTACTTCAGCAATGAATCACCGAGCTATTTTTGCTTTGCTGAAAATATTGTAGTTCAGGATTGTTTTCCCAGAATTCAAACACAGTTGCTTTAATACTTCAAAGTTTTTTGTGCAGTTAAGCTTCAATGAGGATATGTAATGCATCTGGAAAAATCCATGCTAGAAATGAGAATGTGAGGCATGTATAAATTTGTTAACCTTTTAATCTGCAGCAGCTTACAGCAATCGATAATATAAGATGTGCCAAATGTTCTTGAAGGTTATAATACTTGCCAGGTACAGTTGTATTCTTTATGTTTATCAGTCTGTCTGCTGATCTCTACGTCAATTTTTACCTGCAGGCTAAAAAGGGGTCTTGCAGTTTGACATGTTATTTAGATATCTTCTACAGGAAAGCCTGAGCTAGGTTTTAATCATACTGAAGTTTGCTCTATTTGACATTAGAAATGTGTAAATTCATGCTGGAATAAATATGAGTCATTGAAAATCACATTTCAACTGTCTGCTTAAGAAAAAAAGTAGTCTTAGACTGACAAAGATGTCATTTGGGCATCTAGCAGATGAGGTAGGTAGGAATTTTCTATGTCTTTTTGTCTGAAGATGTTGCTTCATAGATATCAAACTAGTTGGTGTCAAAAGATTATTTCACTCATTTTTTTTGCATATTAAAAACAGAAACCAAAATTGATAAATATAATATTTTCTACATGAAAATTTCCACCTTGAATTGACATGTCTTTTTTTTAAAGAAAAAAATATTTAAACTAACAATGAAAAGCAAAATCCACAAAGATTTTTGCCTTTAACTGATTTTCTGAGACTTGGGCTCAGCTTGATGTTGGATGAAGAAAGCTTGCAAAATATCTCTTGCTCCTTTCTTTTTATTTTTCTTCCTTCCCCTCCCTCCCCCCTCAGTAGGAAACCGATTTTTCACTCAGCTGTAATTACCATGTTTTGTTCTTAATTAGGTGTGACATGACAAAGAATTTATCAAACATTGGGTTCTTGGACTGTAACAAAAACGTAGATGAAACCATAGTTCCATAGCAGATGAAACCATACAGATCTATGTAGCTATCTGTAGCTAACGACCTACCTCCATTTGGAACTCAGAGCCTGAGAATAGTATTTTAACACTGAGCCTCACATTAACATATTAGAAAAGGAATTGCAGGCTATTCTGAGAAGGGAAGATTTTTAGAGTAAAAACCCAAAGGCAAGTAATTGTTAACTTACACCTATTGGTTTGTTTTGTTTTTTCATTCTATTATTCAGGATGCTTCAGTGCTTTTCCTGAAGGTACAAAAGATAGCAAGGTATTAATCTCTGCTACAGCTGCCAACCTAACTACTAGCTATGGCTCCCTGTGGATTTCTCTTCTCTTTAAAGTCTCGCTTTCAGCATTTTAGGTGACGTTTGCTCAGTTCTGTCCAAATTTCAAAAACCCCTGCAGCCTTTCAGCCTCCATAGTTCCACACCTTCTCACGTCATAGGGGAATATATTTATATTTCTCTCAGAGCTCATCCCTGTTGGAGACCCCTAGCCCCTGCTTGGGGGCTGCCTACTTGGGTTCCCATGTCTTGCACTTCCCTAGTAGTGCTGGGAGGTACACAGTGGGGCTGGCCCCATGCAGTCGTGGGGGTTCCAGCTGCCACAGTGGGCTGAAGTGTCCCCATGGTCCCCTCACCATGGCCACTAGCAGTGTGACCTGCCCAGGTTTTGGCACTTCTGCCAGGTCTTGTCAAAATTGCCTGAGTTTTACTGGTGGAAGACAACGGAAAACAGGTGAAGGTGCCTCAGCAGTGACACTGTGAATCTCTTTGTCTAAACACAAATCTCACTCATTTCATGCAGCAAAGCAAGTCTTTAATTTGGAAAGGAGGAATAATCCACTTCATACAGTTTTCTCTGAGACTGGGAGAGCTTAAGCAGGATTTTTTTTTCCTTAGACATCCCATGTTTTTTTTGCCATGCTCAAATACTCACCCACTGGCTGTGGCTGCACTGTTGGGAAGTCATACCAGCACTCACCCTCCCCATAGCTGCTTCATAGTAGTTCACTGCTTTTGGACAAAGAATGTGCTCAGAGCTTTTGTGTGTGCCCCAGGGGATCTTATATTCCTCTCCCACCATGTAGTGCAGGAAGGGCCCATGACCAAGATGCCTGCACAAGCCCTGGCTTGCGTGCCTGCCTCTCAGCGTTCCTTGGTCCAGGGCAGTTACACAAGCTTGTCTGCATGCAGCTGTCGGAAAAATCTGAATCTGCAAGTCTTTGTCTGCAAGGCTTGGGAGCTGCAGGCAACCCATCACTTCTGATCACCCAGCCAAAGTTGTTTATTCACTCCTTTCTTACAGAAGGCTGTGTCCACGTGGCACTTTTCAAGTGGATGTGAGCTACATTTGCTCATTCACCAAGCTGACTTGCAGCATGCAGATATGATGGCATTCCAGGCACAACTGAAGAGCTAGATCATGGTCACCATGAAGATATTTGGATCCTCACTAGGACTCTCCATGCCACCTTCAACACTTTGCTCCTGTTTCTCTACTCAGCTCAGAGCATTGCCCTCATAGTCATCTACCTTTCTGCAGAGCAGAACAGTGGTGCCCTGCACCCTGGGCACTCGGGACAGCTGGAATACAGCTCCAGTCTGTGCTGTAGTTTGGACTCAGGAAACTGGTTTCAGTAATCTGCCTGGGCTCCTTATGTACAGGAAATCCATGCATGGATTCATGGGAAAATCTTTGAAAATCTGAGTAACCACATCTGTGAGCAGTTCTGGGTTGATAACACAGTTTCTAATGTGATTATGATGGCTTTCAGGAGCCTCAAATCCCTGTTATAAACTGTATAATCACAGTCTGGTCTTTGCAGAGTCCCTCAGGATTAGATTTTTGGGCCTGAGTCACCTTCAGATTTAATTTTCCCCAAGGTTCAACCTATTTCTCTTCACATAATGTCCACTCTGTGGACATGGATAATTTTTGCAAGCATCGCTATTTTTTTTTAAATACTAACAAATATGCAAACATGATATGCTGAATAATGCCTTCTTTTATGCTACACTACTAGGAAGTTTAAACTTGTCTGAAATGGTTTAAACTTTTGATGCATTTTGTTACACTAGAAAGATAAGGAAATTGGCAGTTATTCATGATTTAGTCTAATCCTCTTACCTATGTTTTTTCCATTTAACAATTGGATGGCACAGTTGAAAAAAAGCCTCTTTACAAAAATGTTCACTTCTTTTAAATCACTGCTGTTTCAAGTCATAAAACTCCTGCAAACTGTAATAAATTTCACTTCCTCATAGTAAGTATTGCTGTAGAGAGTGTAGTATTAAAAAATTCAAAATAAGCAAATATTCAGCCAGCTAATAGTGTAGAAATTTTGCCTTTAAAAGTGACAATAGAAGAAGCACTGATTTGCACTGATCCAGGCTGTAATGATCCTTTGTTCTTTAGAATTATTTTTTCCCCTGAATAACCATCAATATTTTCTGATATCCTAAAAGCTTGAAATGTGTTTTCCCTCTTCAATATTACATAAAGAGTGTATTTTAAAGGTCAGAACTTATTATTTTATGTATAAGAATTTGCCTTCTATCTGTCTTCATAATCTGTCTGACTTCACAGTGCTGGCATATCCACATCAGAAAATACTTTCACCTAGCTGTGTGCATACCCTTCAGCTATTCCTTTTGAACAAAATTGCAGGAGAAGAACAGGTATATCCTTTCAGTGAAGAGCTCCTTGCCACCTCATGAAAAGATTTCTGTCTCCTTTTTATTTGAGAGAGCTAGTCTTACAACAGCAACAACCGAGGTGTTCAATAACTTCATGATCAGTTTATTTCTGTTCTGCTTAGTGCTATTGAAAGAGTGGTGAGAAATTCTAACGCAAATTTCAGAAATTATGAAAACAGGAAGCCCTAACAGGGCATGGGAAATGTACTATATACACTCTCTAGGATCACTAAGGGGCTGCGTCATTTCAAATCTAAAGTACCTACTCCTTTTTATGAGCACACCTGAGCATGGCAGCAGACAGCAGAGGAGGTTGCCTTCAAAACTCAGACTCAGTTATAGCAGTACCTGGTATGTGTTGCCTAAAGGTTCAGCTGGAAGGCAGTACCAGAAGATTGCATGCTTGATTCAAAGGGAATCCCTGCTGCTTTCAGTCCATCATCAGTATCATGAAATATTTGGAATGACAAGTGCTATTTCTTTCAACATTAATTTGATGGACAGAAAATTATTCTGAGATATAAACACAGCTTACTTGTAGAATGAAGTATGTATCTTAACCCTATCTCCTCATTCAGTTGACATGTGGTTGCTGCAGAACTTTAATGAGGAAAAGGTGTTTTAAATCTGCTTTTCTTCTAGCCTATGGCAGTTATTCCTCTCTTATAAACCAGCAAAAGTATCTGACACCCAGGGGTGCCCTGTCAGCGACAGTAACTGCAAAATCATAAAGTTCAGTACCAGGTTGAAGGTGGGACCAACTACTTTAGTAACTTTGTCATTTAGAAGAATTTACAAGGACTACATGTGTTATTGGGGTTTAATTAGTACCAGAAGGTAAAAACCTGAGGACCTAGTCTGGTATGTGTCGTGGTTTAAACCCAGCCACGCAGCTCATTCACTCTCTTCCCCCTTCCTTCCCCAACTCCTGGAGAGTTTGGAAGAAGAATCAAAAGAATGTAGCTCCCACGGGTTGAGATAAGAACAGTTCAATAACTAAGGTATAACACAAATCACTACTGCTACTACTAACAATAATAATTATAAGAGAAATAACAAGTGAAGAGAATACAACACCTCACCACCCGCCGACCGATAACTCACCCACCTTGCCTGACCGGGCACTGACCGATACCTCCTCCAACCCCCCAGAGAACTAGCCCTTCTGGGTAACTCCCAGTTACATCCTGGGCATGACGTGCTGTGGTATGGAATACCTCTTTGGTTAGTTTGGGTCAGGTGTCCTGTCTCTGCTTCCTCCCTGGCAAAGCATGAATGAGACTCAGAAAGTCCTTGGCCAGACCAAACATTTGTGCAGTAACTAAAACCATAGGTGCTATCAACACAGTTCCCAGGTTGAAAGTCAAAAACACAGTGCAGCACCAGCTACCAAGAAGGAGAAAAATCATGACTGCTACTGCTGAACCCAGAACAGTATGTCCTGCAGCCTGAAGCAAAGCCAGAAATCCCTTCAGGAGGTGGATATGTTTTAGATGTTTTCTCTTTTTCCATGACTTTTTTGTTCATTTGTGAGTGAACTGTAGTCCTTGGTTGTGTTTAAGCAGAGAACAAGTACATGGTAAGTGTGCTCTGCAGTCCTGGTACTCAGCTTCCCTGAGCTGGGAGGCAGCAGCTCTATCCCTCCTGCCTGCCTGTGCTTCCTCCTCACCTGCCCCCTTGCCTTAGGGACCTGGATATGGGGGAAAAGGAGCGTGGTGCTGCAGAATATGGAATTCCAGATCATTCCTGAAATCACAGTTCAGATATAATCTTTGAAACTATGGACAGCCCTCAAGTGATCTCATTGTGAATTTAGAAGGAGTACCAAAAGCAGGATGCATTAAAAGCTTGAGTTCAGTTAATATCTCTTTTGTAAAAAATCTAGACAGGTTACTAAAGTTCATTGTATCTGTACTTCCACTTTCTACTGAAGTATCCAGAGAAAAATTTTGAATTTATTGCAGAATGAATAGAACTACTGGGAAGAAAGCATATTTGCCAACGACACCAAGCTGTGTGGTTCTGTTGATACACGGGATGGAAGGAATGCTATCCAGAGGGACCTTGACACGCTTGTGAGGTGGGCTGATGCCAACCTCAGGAAGTTTAACCATGACAAGTGCAAGGTCCTACACATGGGTCGGAGCAATCCAAGGCGCAGCTACAGGCTGGGCAGAGAAGAGATTCAGTGCAGCCCTGTGGAGAAGGACTTGGAGGTGTTGATTGATGAGAAACTTAACATGAGCCAGCTTCAGTGTGTGCTACAGCCCAGAAAGCCAACTGTATCCTGGGCTGCATCAAAAGGAGCGTGACCAACAGGTCAAAGGAGGTGATCCTGCCCCTCTACTCTGCTCTTGTGACCACACTTGGAGTATTGTGTGCAGTTCTGGTGTCCTCAACATAAAAAGGACATGGAACTGTTGGAACAAGTCCAGAGGAGGGCCACGAGGATGATCAGGGGACTGGAGCACCTCCCATATGAAGACAGGCTGAGCAAGTTGAGGCTGTTCAGACTGGAGAAGAGAAGGCTGCATGGAGACCTCATAGCAGCCTTCCAGTATCTGAAGGGAGCTTATAAGGATTCTGGGGAGGGTCTCTTCATTAGGGACTGTAGAGATAGGACAAGGGGTAATGGGTAAAACTTAAACAGGGGAAGTCTAGATTGGATATAAGGAAGAAGTTCTTTATTGTAAGGGTGTTGAGGCACTGGAATGGGTTGCCCAGTGAAGTTGCTAATGCTCCATCCCTGGCAGTGTTCGAGGCCAGGCTGGATGAAGCCTTGGGTGATATGGTTTAGTGTGAGGTGTCCCTGCCCATGGCAGGAGGGTTGGAACTAGATGATCTTGAGGTCCTTTCCAATCCTAACTATTCTATGATTTGATGTTGGTTAACGCTTAATACCCAGTCCACCTACTGCCAGAACAAAATACTTTTTAAACTCACTCTCCACAGAAGTTCCAGGGGCAAGTGCAGCTAAGACAAGCATGGGACTCTCCTCTAATTAGCAGAGTAATTAGGGATATGGGACTCATGAAAGCCATATAAACTATAAACATACAAGAACATTAATTCTAAACTGAGACATTCTTGAAGGATACAAATTGGAGTTGTTGAAATAAGTTGCAGAGATCAATTTCTCTGTTTAAAAAATATGGAAATGGTTAAAAGACACAACATTGGAGAAGATCTGGTCACTTTGTCTTTCCAGTTTCAACCACTTTTGTCCACAAAGGTTGCAAGTTGTTAACACCAGCTTCTGCAGAAAGAGACAGGGAGAACACTCACTAGTCTAAAATTGAACAGGATAAGAAACGGATTAATAAAATAGAAACTTTCTGAGTCCAGTTTCACAGGCTAAGTGTCCAACTCTACTCCTTACTCAGTCACATTATTGTTTTGCATTTAATTAAAATGCATTGTATTAACATACATAATGCAGTGTGTAATCCTTCATGGAAAAACAAACAGGAACCAACTTGAAATAGTTTGCATACAACTTGGCAACACTTTATTTTCATTCCTTAAAAACTGTGCATTTATTCCTCTTGGGCAAAACACTGTTTTGACTGCATAACTGCAAAGTGTTTATCAGTAATAAAATAAACAGCATGGGTGATTAATGAGTTTAACTTACAATAAGGGATAAAATTCTACATTTACGGAAAAAGGTCTTCTTTTTCTGTCTGTCTTTGGTTAAGCTGGATTTCCATTCTCCTGCAGCGTAACAGTGTAGTTACAGCAGTATTCTACATGTGGTACTGAGGGCTGATTCAAACACACTTTCCTATCCAGCCTGCTCCAGCTGCTGGCCACAATACCAAAACAGCCTCTGGCTCAGTCACATTTCCCTGCTGTTCCTTGCCCTTCTAGCTGATTAAAAGGGTTCTTGAATACTGGCTCATCAAAATGCCCACTGACTTGACTGGTGTCTTTTGTTTATACAAAGTGTTTGAGGTCATGACACAGAGCTGCAGCATCCTGAAGCACTATTAAGAGAGTACTCTAATTGCTGGAAGAACACATGTCATTAAACTTTTTCAAGTAAAACAAAAAATTGTTAAGCAAAATGGACCAAAATAATTAATTTTTAGAATGGGAAGGTGAGGACAGGAATTTTGTAGCTTAGTGGTTAAAGTTACATAAATGATTAGAAGGTTCCCCCTCATATATTTAAAGTACTGTGCCCTTTCTCTCTTCTGTATATTTTTTTACTTTGCCAGAAAAAGTAACATAATTGAAAATCAACACTTTGTAGCTTCTTAGTACTCAAATGATGAAAGACAAATTTTTGCCTGATACATTTCAGAAACTGACATTGCATTAAATTGTGCTGTGAGAAAGCCAAGGAACATGGCAAAAATATGAACAGGCCCAGTTTGCAATATTTCTAGTGGCTTTCCGGCATGTGTAGTCATGTGAAAATCTTACATAATGGTGGGCCAACTTCCTGCAGAATATTTGGTCAGTAGTGCTGATCAGGTAGGAACTAAATAAGTGTGAATGGGTTTGAATGCTTGGAAAAATTGAATGCTTTGTTCAGCTGCCATCGTGTTAATTAGACTTCTTGGCGATACCTGTAGCATTGGTTGGACTCAATAATCTTAAAGCTCTTTTCCAAGCTAGGTTATTCTGTTTGTGAATTTGTAAAAACTTAACAGTGGCCTGAATAATCTGGACAAAAAAATGCATAAACCAAACCCATTTAAAGTAGAAAATCTGCATTTTGCACATGGTGTCCACCAGGAGGAAAGACTAAGTATAAAATATCACTGTCAGGTACTTTGTAAATAATCCTTGGCATCTCTTGTGTTTGCTTGTAGTGTACTTACTACTGATCTTGATTCCCAAGGATGTATTTAAGACAAGGAAGGAAGAACATTCTATATAGTGGATACATGCTAGAAGAAATCCCATCAAATGAAAATGGTTCTGTCTGAGTGTAACCATGTTACAGGACCTTTATAAACCTGTGTGATGCCATACAGCTCTGACTCCAGAAACCCTAAACAATCATTGAAGAGCAATCCTATTGCATAGGTATAGCATCCAGTCCCTCCTTGTTAATGACAAAGGGAGCTTGGAAGAGGTAATGACTTTTCCAGTGCTTTTGTTTTCCTGGGGAGGATAAAAACACAGCCAGGTAGGCTGGTTCTTGTGTGTCCCTCATGTGGAGTGGGGAAATGGCACCCAGCTGGTCACTTGAAGAGATTGTGAGCTATGGTCTTGGGCTGAAACACTACTGTGTTTACCTTGCCAGCAGCAACATTACAGCAGTGTAAACCATGTGGGAATGCAGCCCAGAATTTTTCTTCCATTTCAGAGGTTTGAGCACTGACTTTAAGAGGGCTTTCCCTACAAGAAATTGAGCAGTTAACTTCAGTCCAAAACCTTGAATTCACTTGTAGATGAGCTAGATATGTATGCATATGTGTGCAATCAAGATTATTCACAGTTTATTAAAGTTAATATAATTTCTTTCTTTTTAAATTGTAAACTTTATTAAATCCTGGGTGCGGTTTCTATAAGAACAAGGTGACCAACCACATTAATAGTCTCTGGAGACAGCTTCAGAGCATAGCGTAGCTGGAGATGTATTTTTGCAGAGTATTCCACCCACATCTGCAAATCAAAAACACATTTGCAAAATATGAAGTGAGAGTAATTCACTATTTAAAAAACAGGCTAAAGCTCCAAGATTATTTATTTGTAACTTGAAATTAAATCTGCGGTAGGTGGTATTCATTTAACATGGATGGAATTATTGATTTAAATATTGAAGGCAAAAAAAATCAAGTCAGATAAACTGCTTTACTGCTTTGGAGGAGAGGAAGGTGAAGCTGAATATCATTAAAGTGAATTTATTTTTAAAGATGTGTTATAGTCTGCACAAGGTGCTCTCTGGAGAACCATTTTATAGGTGGGACAGCAAACCAGGGGCTGCAAAGCAAAATATATCTGAGCTGGGGAGCACACTGCCCTGGCAGGGAAAGATTTGGGGCTGGGAGTCCCAGGCTGAGGCCCATGGAGGGGGCACATGGCAGAAGCAGGTCTGCAGTCACTGCCTCCTTATGCATCAGCAATTTCTGTAAGGGGAACACCCATGAGTAAAACCTCTTACAGGCCACCCAGAAAAACACTGTGGGTCCCCAGTGACATGACTGGAGGGCTGCCTGGTATACAGCATGGGCATTACTTCAGTTATGTTTCGAGAAGCAAACTGTGATTCACGGGGGCTCTTTTCTTGTGTGTTCACTCTGTCAGATTCAAGATAGCATGAGCAAAAGGTGGCACATCAAATCTGTGGTTTTAAAATCAGAAAGCTACAAGTGCTTTAAGCCAGCTGTGGAAATTCTCAACTCTTTCTTCCAGGCACAGGTACTTACTGACCCCAAAGGCAGTGCCAGAAATCACAAGTTCGTGTTCCCATGTAATTCTCAAATGTTTCCCATTGTGAGCTACCTTTTCGTTCCAGTGAGAATTATATGACTAAATCCTAAGCAGTTGCATTTCTATCAAAGTATTTCTCATGTCTTTTAAATGTTGCCAGGTTGGCAAAATCTGTGATTGGTGAGACAAACGTATGCCTTGAAAAAAAATGAACATGTTTTTGAGAAACAGCATGGTAAGTCAGGCTTCTCTACAGTGTGTTCTATAGCACAATCACTCACTTCATGTTTCTGTAGGATTTCCAGGGATTTAAAACCAAATTTAATTTTAGTTTGGCACCAACGAACTCTAGTACCAGACATCATACAAGTAGTGATCATGGAAACAAATGAAGCTCTATGGTTAAATGGAGATTGAGTAATACATTTAAGACAGAAATTCGTACAGGCTGCTATACATAAGCATTTCCTTGGGTAGGTGCCTGAGTTGTATTAATGAGTGATTGTTAAATTCAGGGAGTCTGGAAACTTCTCTGATCTTCAAAATGAAAACATCAACAAAATCCATCAGGAAAACAAGGAAAAACAAAAAGGTAATTCATACATTGAGGAAGGGAAAAGGATAAGCAGTACATTGTGAATTTCCAGTGCAAATAGGTCAGTCTTTTTTTATTTTTCTTCCTCTTGCAGCCCTCCTTCTCCTTTTCACTTCTGAGTGACTTGAAAGGCCTGTTTATGACCACTGCATTGATTTCCTTTCCTCTGACTCATTGCAATCTGGCTCCAGTTCTCCCCATTCAAAACTAAATCAACCAGGTCTCAGATGACCTCTTTCTGGCTAACATGGGAATCTCTTTGTCCTCTTTGACCTTCCTGTCTAATCCGATACCCTTGATCATTCTTCTTGCTTGGCTTTTGTGGCAATACCCCCTTATGGCTCTCCATCTACCTTTTTTATTGTTCTTTCAGTATCTTTTAGAACAGCTCCTTCTCCATGGGACTTTTTCAAAGCAACTACAGACTCCTGTTTTCTCATTGTACATTTTTTTTTACTTGTTTTCTGCTATTATTCTCAGGCTGAATATTTTCATCTCCCTGTCCTGTCTGTTTCTGTTCTGTGAGTTGAATTGACAGTTAAGTGTATCCAGAATGATTCCTTGTCACCTGAAGGTAGAACGATCACAGGTAATTCTTTAATTTGAACCTGCCACTGCTCCTCCTCTTCCCGTTGCTGTTGACAGCTTCACAATTCTCCTTCATCTCTCAAGTTCAGGGTCACTTTGACATTCCCTTGTGTGTTCCTATGTTCTTAGATAATCATGGCAGGCTTGCTCAAGGCCTGAAGGAATTAGGGATTATTTCTGGTATGGCCTGACCAATTTGATGGCCTTCTATGATGGGGCTACGGAACCAATGGACAGGGGTAGAGCAGTTGATGTCATCTACCTGGACTCGTGCAAAGCATTCGACACTGTCCCACACAACATCCTTGTCTCTAAATTGGAGAGACACCAATTCAATAGGTGGACCACTCGGTGGATAAGGAACTGGCTGGATTGCTGCATGCAAAGAGTTGTGGTCAATGGCTCAGTGTCCGGCTGGAGACCAGGAACGAGTGATGTCCCTCAGGGATCGGTGTTGGGACCAGTCTTGTTCGACATCTTTGTCAGTGACATGGGCAGTGGGATTGAGTGTGCCCTCAGCAAGTTTGCCGATGACACCAAGCTGTGTGGTTCTGTTGATACTCTGGAGGGAAGGAATGCCATTCAGAGAGACCTTGACACGCTTGTGAGGTGGGCTGATGCCAACCTCATGAAGTTTAACCATGACAAGTGCAAGGTCCTACACCTGGGTCGGAGCAATCCCAGGCACAGCTACAGGCTAGGCAAAAAGGAAATTCAGAGCAGCCCTGCAGAGAAGGACTTGGGGTTTTTGGTCAATGAGAAAATGAACATGAGCCGGCTTCAGTGTGTGCTTACAGCCCAGAAAGCCAACCATATCTTGGGCTGCATCAAAAGAGGTGTGACCAACAGGTTGAAGGAGGTGATCCTGCCCCTCTACTCTGCTCTTGTGAGACCTCACTTGGAGTATTGTGTGCAGTTCTGGTGTCCTCAACATAGAAAGGACATGGAACTGTTAGAACAAGTCCAGAGGAGGACCATGAGGATGATCAGGGGACTGGAGCACCTCCTGTATGAAGACAGGCTGAGAAAGTTGTGTCTGTTCAGGCTGGAGAAGAGAAGGCTGCATGGAGACCTCATAGCAGCCTTCCAGTATCTGAAGGGGGCCTACAGGGATGCTGGTGACGGACTCTTCATTAGGGACTGTAGTGACAGGACAAGGGGTAACGGGTTGAAACTTAAACAGCGGAAGTTTAGATTGGATATAAGGAAGAAATTCTTTACTGTTAGGGTGGTGAGGTACTGGAATGGGTTGCCCAGGGAGGTTGTGAATGTTCTGTCTCTGGCAGTGTTCAAGGCCATGTTGGACAGAGCCTTGGGTGAGACGGGTTAGTTTGAGGTGTCCCTGCCCATGGCAGCGGGTGTTGGAACTGGATGACCTTGAGGTCCTTTCCAGTCCTATCTATTCTATGATTCTATGGTCACAAAATCTTAGGCAAAGCTCTAAATAGCATCTCTCTCCACCACTTCCCACCCCCCCCCCCTTCCCATGCTATCCCACATTTCCTCTCCATGATCTATACCTTGGCCACCTACGTATCAATTATTTCTTCTCTGGATGACGTTTTTCAAGTATCTAATATTTCTCAAGAGCAGCTCTCTCCTGTGTCAGTCCTCTCCATCAGGGTTGCTCAGGGTTATGACCTGTCAGCTGACACATCAGCCGTTCAATCACTGCAGTGCCATGGACAGTTCAAATCAGTTAAGGTAAATTTATGGTTCTTGACATCCTTTGAAACTTTGATATTACATTTTTTGTGCCTTTTGCCCAGTCAGAGGTGATGGGCTGGATGTCCTGTCAGTGTCTTTCACAGCTTGTCCTTGTGTTACAGAATGCCAGTAGTTGTATTCTTACACAGAAACTCCCTAAAGCCCCTCTTCTCTCATCAGATGAACAGTTACCAGGGAGGAAGCAAGTGTCCAAAAGAATTTTCCTCTGAGGACTTCACTGTAAACCCTTAGAGCCAGACAACTTTATATAGCAGATAATCATAAAAATAGGAATGGCTGTGAGCTCTGTAGTTCAGGTTTTAATCTAGCTGCAGACCTCAACAATCCTTGAATTCAGAGGTGGTTTTAACCTCCCTGAATGTACTTAAGATACTGGTCATGTACTTAAGATAGTGACTCTTCTCCTGAAGTGGTATAAGTATGTGTTGTCCTTTCTATATAGAAGTTGGCATTTTTGAGTAAAATAAATATGTGAAAATTTTAGCACAGCCAGGAGCTAAAAGGTGTATCTTTCAAAAATGTGCTTGTTGGGATTTTTGTGTCCAATTTTTGAGCAATTAAAAACTCTACACTAATTTTACTTTGAAGTACCTGAAAAAGGTTTCCAAGACAAACGCTCCTCAGACACTTTTTGCTTGCACTTATAACACTGGAAAGTCAAATAAAGAGTCTTCTTTCTAACAACTGGATGCAAATTAATCACTGGATTGGTAAAAGATCAGCCCTTAGGATCAATATAATTAGTAATTTTCTGTAACAGAATTCACTCCATGGTGACTTTCCCTCTTGTAAACATACACCCACTTTTTTCCCAGTGGTCACCCACACCTTAGCAATTTTTATTTCCAAAAGGTGCACATTGAATTCCCATGGAGAAATTCATTGGCTGAACTATAATCTCATTTCCCTTGGCATGCCACAGCACCAGACACATTGTGTTTTCATTGCTACAACCTAATTCCCCAAAGTACAGTCGCTGGGAGATGCTGCCAGGAAAAATGTGACAACCACAGCATAATTTATCAAAAGCCTTGACATGAATATTGAAATATACCACCTACGGTAGCTGATACCATGCAGCCCTGTTCTAAGAGAAATTCTTTTTGATATGAATCATGTTACTCTCTTTTTTCTTTTTTTTTTTTCCATTTTTTGGTTGTAATTTACTTTAAAGTTTGGTAAAGTTTGACAGTTTCCAGAAACATGTATGAATATGCAAGACGCAAAAAAAAAAAAAAAAAATCAATGGATGAAATTGCTCACAGCTCCTGTGATGCGTTTTCATAGATTTTCCTAAGATGGAGACATATTTGTACTAAAGACTTCAGTGAAGTACACTCAAAGATCCAATATATTCTAAGCAGGGCTTTGTTCAAAGCAGAAATGATTTATTATTCTGTGTTTGAGTTAATAAAAATCATCAATTAACAAGCAGAAGAGGAAGAATTCAATTCATACAAGGAAAACCAATAAAATCACATACATTATATGTATATGAAAAAATGGAAAAAAAAGATACGTTCTAAATTTTCCTTAATTATGCATATAATTAAGGTTGGACAGACACATTTTTAGGGGGCATTTTCCTGTCCTATAGCTTTCACAAAGAGGGTAATAGAATACTGGAACAAATTGCCCAGAGAGGTGGTGGATGCGGCATCCCTGGAGACATTCAAGGCTAGGGTGGATCTGGATCTAGTTGAAGATGTCCCTGGTCATTGCAGGAGGTTTGGACTAGATGACCTTTAAAGGTCCCTTCTAACCCAGCCTATTCTGTGATTAGTAGGCACAATCATTCACAGAGGGAGCAAGTATCCAAGAATAAGAAAGAGCAGCAGCTGAAAACAGCAGTGGACAAAAGCAGAACAGCATCCCACGTAAGATCATATAAAATATCAGTAGGTTGCAATTGCTTCAAACTAACACTGATGAAAAAAAAAATTAAAAATGTTAGAGTTACTGTCTTTTATGGTATAGTCTAGTGAGCACATTTCTGAATCATTAGCCCAATCTATACCTATGTATTCTCTGGACCTCTCTAGGTTTTGCTTACACAAACACTACAGCTCTCTATGTATGAACAAAATTGTTCATGACAGCATCATAACTTTCAAGACTGATTACTTTTAACTGACATAGTAGTGCAGAAAATCACTGCATTGGAAAGATCTGCTTAGCTAAGAATGTTAATATCTATCTGATCCACAGCATGGCCTCATCTCTGCTGTCTCCACTGGCTGCTTTTGAACACCTTTGTATCCAGGAATTCCCCACACTTACCTTCAGAGCCCTGAAGCATGAAGGTCATCTAGAGACACTTTCAGGACACCAAAAGTATGAGCTGTTTCTGAATGATCTTGACCTTAGCCTGGAGGTCATGATTGTTAGTTGGTAACTCCCACAGGCTACCAAAGGAGATGGATATGAACTGACTACTTCCTCTTGTGCCAGCCCTCACTCTGGGAAGTGGTAATGCAACAGTTTCAGCTCCTGGGTAAGAATGTGCAAAGATGAAGATTTAGAGCTCATGATCTCAAGAACTCTCCCAGTTTATGATTTCTTTGTCTCTCTGTCCTCGTTCTGTGCATTTTATTAACCATTCTGGGCTGCCAGCAGCTTCATCAGGGATGAGGAGACAAGGAGGTCAGGTTCCTCAGAGACAGTGCTAAATGGGAATATATATATATAGTTGCCCAGGCTGGGAGATCGCTGGGTTAACAGATTGCTGAGTTAACAACAAGTGGATAGAAGAAGCAAAGACTGGTTAAGGAGAGATGGAAGAAGAAGGGAAAAACTGTCTGAGAGATGACTTTGTACAACTCTGCCTTTCTTCTTCCACACAGAAAGAGGATAAAGGACTAGATCACTACAAGATGTTAAACTGAGAGTTGTTGTAAATACAGAAATAAATGCGAAAGGTGAGAAAACCCTTCTTTTCTACTAAACTTGCAACCTTTAGATTCTCTGAAAATTGCGACTGAATAATAGTCACTGTGGAACAGCCTTGCATAATAATATCCAGCAGGAGCAAAAGCATCATGATAAAAATCACAATTATTATTCATAGAGCTGTCACGAACAGTCTGCTTACTCTACACTATTCACCAAAGAAATGCTGGTTTGCCACAAACCGAACTGTGCATTTTAAAACAGCAAAATGCCATCCACTGCCCTGCCCTTTCAACCATGTTGTACATACACACATAGCAGGGAACTCTCAAATTATACTGTTTTGAAAGCAGTTGAGAGTGTGAGAGAGACCAATGGCATTATAATTTTTGCAAGTCTGTACTTTTTCCCACACTGAAGAACATCACTAGATGTATTTGTGTCCACTGAGCATGCAATCATTGCTCTGGAATCACTTTCTGATATTCAGCCTCATTAGACAGAGATAGGAATTTCCTGACAAATCATTTTTCACTGCAAAAATGCAGATTCATTGAAGCCTTTTGCAGGAATGGGCCATATTAGATGGATCTTTCATTAGGACACATGTGACCATGGCAGGGTTACACAACAGAGGTCTACCCCAGGGAATGCACTAGTCCCTCGTGGGGAGAATATCAGCTCTGCTGAAACCCAGGAGCCCCAGCAGACTAACATTCACAACCTCTCCCTGCCCCAAGTGGTAGGCAGCTCTGTGGAGGCTGTTCCTGTCCAATTCCTTCACAGTTGAAGCAACAGCTTAATGTGGTAATGTACCCATTCTAATTCTCCTTCTGTTGCAAAAGGGATTGTACTAATTCAGTAGTCAGGCAGTCTCTGCACCACCAAAATGAGGATTTTCTTTGTGTTGTAAATTATTTTGTTGGTCAGAAACCTGGTATGTTTGAAGTGACTGATTACATCATCATCTTCACTGGAAGCTAGATTGGCTCAGAGTAAAAACAATGGAGAATTCTTATAAGAGAATTAACGAAATATCAAGGAAAAAAGGATGGAAAACCTTTTACATGGAGGAGTTAGGCTCAGTATTAGTAAAATGTGAATACATAGAAGTATGAATCAATTCTGACATAGAAAAATATGTTTACCTTTACATAGAAAAGGTGTTGTCCACAGGCTATCCTCTACATATTAATTTTGGAGACCTTAAAGTCAACCACCTGTCTGCATAGCTTAAAGAAACCAGCAGAGACCAAATGCAAACCAAACTACACCAAGGGTCAGAAACTGAAGTGATGATAGAGAAGGGTTGTGAGTTGCTGGCTACACAAAAATATTCCCACCTGCTATGAAATTAATTTGAAAAATGTGTAATTTTGTGGAAATATTCAGTGAAATATACAAACTTAGCTGGAGAGCCCTTCAAGACAAACATGTGTCACCACCCTCCCATGTTTTTTGCCCCAGTGTATCAAGCCAAGCAGGAACTGGAGTTCAGTACCAGCAGTGCAGTTGCTCTTGGAGGAGAAAACAGTGGTGGGAGCAGGACCTTTCTGCAGCAAAAGCTATTCTTTACCAGGTGGGTTACACACACTCCACATTCCTCCCACACTCCCACAGAGCTGGAGAGTAAACCTCTCCTGTTCTCAGCAGAGAACAGCTGTCCTGAGTATTTCTCTCCTTGTTTCAGTCTTTCAGTCTGTCTTATTTTATATACAAACCCCCTGCTTTCTCTTCTGTACAGCAAAGTCATGTCAATTGAACACTCAGAAATTTACCCTTCCATTGTACAAGCAATTTTAATACATAATGTGCTTTTTTTCCTGTGTGATTGCAAGTTAAATATTTTGATAGGCTATGCTTGTCATTCATAATACCAGTTTCAGTACACTGCTTACCTATAGCCAAGTATATTTGTTATTTCTTCTTTTAGTATCATTGCAAGATTATTCCAGTGAACATAATTATTTTCATGTCCTCAAGATAAAAGTCTCTTTATGCTAATTAATTTATAGATACATTGGGAAAGAAGAGTTTCCAAAAGCAAGATGGGTAATGTTGTGAAGAAAAAAAGAATTGTTATATCCATTTTGTAGTTGAGCACAGCCACAGAGGGTATAGCTACAAAGATTTTGGTAATTTCATACTCTTTTAGACTGAAATCCAAATAACCTAGAGCCAGCTGTATTCATATTGCCTGTAGGAAGCATGTTGGACTATAAACTATCACATTGCTTCTGTGTTTTCTCCTTGGAAATTGAGCTAGTTCACTCCAAACTAGTCAGAACATGAGTCATCTGAAGATGTATTACTGATCTTTGAGTTGTATGTGGAGCTACAATCATGACAATATGGTTGTAACTGGACACTAATTAACTTGTAGACATATTCTTCAACTGCAAAACTCAAGGATGTTTCTAGTCTGTATTCAAAATGCACGTGCATGGATTTGGTAAAGAATAGACCAGTTTTACTCAGCCTTATATACATACAAAATGCACTGGGTTACTCTCTTATTGATGATGAATTTAAAAACTATGAGGAATATACTAAAATATTGAAAACCTTCCTTCTGAGCCTTCATAAAGCATAATTTCAGAATCATATCAATGATACCTAACAGTAAATATTTGTATTGCTACATGTATAAGGAAGAATATATATTAGTAACTGAAAGCTAGTGTAGTACTAAAAAATCTCCAAGAAAAGCAATACACAAAAATTTGTAGCTTTGAGACTGGAGAGGAAAGGATATGATAGACACTGATGTTTATGAATGTTTTCAGCCAGCAGTGACTGAGTCTGACAACGCAAGTGTCCTGTAAGCAGCGAAGCTAATTATAGTATATTTTCAAAGATCTTTCCCAAGGAACCAGATGCCCTTGAAACATATGAAGAAAGGAATGGTTGAGCAAAAGAAGAAAGCTGTACAGCGTATATGCTGTACAGTAGCTGTCAACAAAACAATACTTAGGATTTCAGCTGTACAACTTTGACAAAACCTGGGGTAAAAATATTCTTGTCTTGTTCCAAAACAGGAGGTGGATATTAAGACACCCCTTGCTGGGCAACAGCAGGGTCTAGGGAGGGGGTGGTGAAAGGTGTAGCCTGTCTGCACAAAGAGGGCAGTAAATAACCTGCCTCCGTCAGACATATCTACCAACAGTGGGAGAAAAGAGAAAGGATCCTCCAGCCATACTTCCTGCAAGAAAGAAGGATTGTGGATCTTGTTCTCAGGTTTTAAGTATTTTGTAGCTAGAGCTTCTCACTGCCTGTACTTTAATTTTGCAGCTCCTCCACAGGATGATATTTGAAGGTTTTCAAATACATAACTTTGCACTTGAAGGTGTTAAAATAATAACTTTGCACTACCCAGAACTCTTCTGTGTCTTCCATTCTTTATCGATAAAAAAAATGATTATATATAAATATATATATATATCTATAAAAAGATTATTATAATAATGGTGTTTTGCCATCTACTGCCTATCTTGTCCATACAGATTATAACAGTGAAAAGATCCTGCCTCTTATCAGGTGTTTAGAGAGAAAATAACACCATGTATTCCTAGTCTTGTCTAGGACCTACAGACATTGTTGTGACAGAAGTAATCGCAGAGCTAAGGGGAAAGAAAACAGGATATTTGCAAGAGAATACTTCAATTAGAAATAAGAAAGGCTATGGACCCAACTGTGAAAAAAAACAACCAAACCTTGCAACTTACATAAAAGAATCCGACCTGGAATATTAACAAAAGATGGAAAGTGAGTGGACACTGTTTCCTGTATAAACTACTGATAAAAGAATGGAGAGAAATATCAGCTAATGTGTAAAAAATGAAGAAAAACAGAAGTTGCAAGAAATGGCTGGTCTACTGCAAGGCTTTTAAAGAGAACACTTTACTTACAAAGTTAATGTACAAGAAGTAGCTTGTGTGAAGATGCATATGCAGCAGGTTTTCTTTTCTATTTTATTCACTGTTTGGTCAGTTTAAGGCCTGGAGGCAATAAATTCCACTTCTACAGAATTCAACAGTGATAAATAGTTTGGAAACCACTGAACCTCTAGTTGTGCTTGAGGCATTTGCATTTAGATGTTTCAAGTTTATAGCACAGTCTGTTTGTTCTGTGCTGGAAAGTAGGTGACGACACCATGAGGACATCTTCTGTGAAAGTAGGTGAAAGCAGTTTCCTTGAGAATGATGTATCCAACAGTATTAATTCTTATTGCATTTTCCTCATTATCATATTTTTCAATTTATAACATTGTATAGAAGAATATGGTGTAAGATGACCTGCTAATAAATTTACTATACATTTATCTTCATACAATACCTATGAAAATGTAGAACCTCTTCTTTTTCTTTTTTTTGTGGAATTGATTACAAAGATGGATTTGTGAATTAATATTTTTTTGAAATTAAGAAGTGCTTTATATCTGACATATATTTTCAGATTCAAATACGGTACTTGTAAGTTACATATAATATATGCTATAGGAAATAAGTGGTATGGGTAATGTAATAAACCATAAAGATAAAACATAAACAATTTGTATATTTACCACGTAACTGGTAATACATTATAGCATTGCAGTTTAGAATTTATATATTAGCTGTCATGCAACAACAGTTATAACAAGGGATAATATGGTAAACAGTAGACTTTTAGCTACTAGTCTTTATTTCCTCTGATTTCTTATATTTTCATAGTTAGTTTTTAAATGTATCTAATTTGTCAAGAATTTTTTTCCTTTTAAAGAATTACTATTGCACTAGGGAACCAATTGGTGGTAGCAGGGCAGGCAGTCTTGTAAATTAAGAATATGGAAGTGTGTAAGAGGGAAGTTGTTGCTGTCCCAAAATGTGAATTGCTTAGCTATTCTCTATCTCCTTGAAATGTTAGCAACACTGGGATCTGAAGAAAGTACTAACAATCAGGTGAGGTGATCATCCAGCAGCAGAAGAGATGCCATGAAAATGGCCCATAATATAATTTAGTTGTGGTTTTTTGGTTTGGTTTGGGGTTTTTTTGGTTTGGTTTTTTTTTTTTTTTAAGGCAAAACTGTTCTATTATGTTAAAAATAAGTTAATGCTGCCAGGCCAAGTACTCGGAAGTTAGGAAATGAAAATGAATGAAATTTTAATTCTTCCTGCTTGTGCATGTGAATTATGAACTGTCCTTCATGTGATTGGAATAGCTAGTCAGATATTTTTTAGCTCACTGATATGGTTTGAGCTATCAAAAATATGAGCAGGAGATCAAGATTAAATACAATGTTCATTTAACAATGCTGGGAAATTATGGGAAGGGTCTTTCACATCTTTTTGTGAAACAAAAATTAAAAATGAAACAAATGTATCATTTAAGGACTCCTACAACACTTGATGAAGTGGGACCGTTTTACGTATTGGATCAGGATGAGCAAAGCTGAATGATGCAGTAATCAATTGAAAAGAAAGAAAAAAAGAAAGAAGAATATTATCATCATATAATTAAAAGCTACATCATTATGTTCAGGAAAGCTGTCGGTGAGCCAATCTTATTACTGGCATTTCTTACTCCTTAACTGCTTGATTTGGCATCCTTAATAGCAGTCTTTTAACATCTTTTTTAATAAACTCTACCCGTGCTTCTGGGCATGATAGTAGGTAGCACTTCTATATGGGAGAAAATTATTTTATCCACAGAGCCACAGGCAGAGAACAGCATATTAAAAGTGTAATTCTCTTACTGAAAATTTCTCTTTTTGTTTTTTGCCACATCTGATCTCAGAAATAGCTTTTCAGCTCTGAGGCTTGTCGAAGTCTAATCTAGGAGAAAACACTTAACTCTTGTCATGGCCCCTGCTGAGTAGCATTTTCATACTGTTGGGAGCTGGTGTCTGGGCCATATTGCCCAAAAGCATAGAAGCAATTCAAAAGTTGTTTAAAGAGGCCATCTGGAAATCTTCCATGTGTTGAAGGAATCAACATCAGTTCAAATCAGTCATGTCAGGACATACTTGGTCTCATCATAGCCTGTAGCCAGAGCACTTCTGCTTCCATGAGCCCCGAGTGCAATTTGGAGCTGTTTTAAAAACTGAAAGAACACAAAGGTGTTTTTATTGTGACTTCACACTCTCTGTACTGGTTATGCCCTCAGCTGGCCAAGATAACACAAACTGAGCTCAGTGTTATTGTAGATAGCTCTTTACAACTGTGCGAAAATGTACAAAACCTACTCAATTGCTCAAAATTACAGCTAGACAAATGGCAAAACCAAAGAAGAAGTTAATTTAGGAATACATCTTATAACTAGTAGGGTTGTAGATCAAAACAGTGGGTGGTAGAAATAAAGCATAAAGATGCAACAAAACAAAACAAAACAAAAAAAACAACAACAACAAAAAAAAAACGAAAAAAAGAAAAATATCTTGCACTTTCATCCCATCAGGAGATTATCACACAAATCACCAAAGGACAAAGGAGAGGGGTGCAGGATTCAGGAAGGCACTGGGACAAACCTTTTCTATCTGATTTTGAGGGTTTCACAGGGAAGCGCCAGAAAGGACTAAAATGATTCTGACATTGTTGCTGGTTTCAGCTAAGCCCTGATCTGCCTGGAATGTGAGATCCATATTACTGCTCTAGTTCCCATGCACCGACACCTGCTGACCACATCATTCCTGTTCCTTCCTATTTCTCTTCTCTAATACAATTTTAAAAAATAACTGAATTAATAAACTTCATCTTAGCTGCTCCAGACTACATCTTTTGCTGCCTTACGGCCATAAACACTTGACTGCTCAGATGCAATGCTAAAACAATCCTAGTGGTACACATTCGCTGTGTACTAGCACCAGCTACAAGATCATGTGCTGTGAGATGACTCTTAAATAGGGATGCAATAAGGAAGAAGCTTCATTTTCAATCTTTCACTTGTCTTTTTTGGTTTGGTTTATTTTGTATTTTCTTCAAAGAATCTGTTTCAGACCTTAACAGCTACAAACCCTCTATCATATCTCAGCTAACACCTTTTTTTCCTCATAAAAATGACTATTAAGGTCTTTAATATAATTTTTAAAGAACATCAGACTGATCTTTCTCTTGCTGAAAGGAAAAAAGAGGGATATCTTTAAGTTGAAATTGTCCTTGCCACTTCATTTTGAAATAGCAAGGACTAAAATTTTAAAAGGACTATACAATGGTTACTATGACATTGTACAGAACAGGCTGCCATCTCTCTGTAATGAAAATATCCCTTGTTCAATTCTTTAGTGTTCAGGTGGATTGGGTTAGTATTTTTATCTGTGTGGAGACAAACTCCACATTTATTCTAACAAATAGAAATTAAAAATTAAAAAAAAAATAAAAAAAGAGGAAAAAAAAAAAGGAAAGAAAGAGATAGGTGCAGAAGAGAAAACCTGTATAATCCTGCAAGAATGCTGCTAGGTTGACCTTTTCAGAAAATGCTCTGGTTTTGTTGTTCTTTAACATGTCCCAAGAAGATGTGCTCCAAGCACTGGGGACGTACAATCAAAGAACTTTACATCTGACAGCAGTGGGAGCTCCAGAGTGCAGGTGAGAGGAATAAGTCACTGCTTCTAATAATATTACGGCAAAGTAGACCTGTAAACTAAAGTATAAAATACAGTCCCAGATCTGCAATTTGCAGGTAGGTTGATTCAAGAGGATTCAACAGCAGGATCATTATTTACTTTTTTTTTTTTTTTGTAAAGGATAAGGTTAATAAAGTCTGCACTTTGCTAAAGGTACTGAGGGACACGTTCAATGTGTCCTGAAAATTCAAGCATGCCTTCTGGTTAATATTTTTCTGTAGGAATAGTTTGCCTCACCTGAGAATGATTTAGAAAACACCTGCTGTGAGCTGTAATTAGAGCACGAATCTGTGCAAAACCACGAGGTGGCTGGCACCTCTCCAGGAGCAGGAGGAGCCCAGTTCCTTTGCATGCCTGCAGAGGTTTAGGGTTCAAAAACATTCTCTATGACTCACATTCTGCAGGTGATTATAGGCATTAGGACTGTAAATCATTGCTCAAAAAAGGGGGTGGCAACTTGATTCACGCACATTGAATAGGGAGGGACACATAAATTACTTAAAAACTTTTCTTTGTGAGTCATGTATGCTTAAAGCTACAACTGCAGTAAGGTTGAATGGGATCAAACAAAAGTTCCACCGTAAGGGCTTTGTGAAAATTATTTTAAGCTGTTTAAATGATTTCTGAAAAAGAATAATAAAGATTGTCTATTTGGCTACCTATAGACATAAAGATGGGTTATTTAATACAGACTTTATCTCACCAGTCTTTACCCAACCTACACAGTTTCACACATGAAAAGAAAAAAAATAATCTGGGAATATCACATTACTTGTATTACCATTTGATTAAGACAGACCTGAAGCCTCATAAGGAGTAAACCTGGGCATTTAGTGAGCAGCAAAGACATCAATTCCTGAACTGACTGGTTTTCCTCCAGAAAACACTCTCCATGCTCACTGAGCCCAACAGTAATATTACATAAGCTGAGAAAGAAAAGCCAGCCTTAAGTGTGTGTGGTGTAAATATGAGTTATGCTTCAATCGTGAGCCTGAAGAAATGACTGATAGACTTCACTGGCCAGATCCTCAGCCCTAGCTAAGTCCTTAGTATTTTGTCCTGCATCCAATGAAATCAGTGGGAAATTTACCACTCCTTTAAACATGCTCAAGTCTCAAGAATAAACCCCAAGAGTTTTCTTGTTTGTGGTGGTGGATATTTTTATTTATTTACTTATTTTTGTTGTTGGGTTTTTTTTTCTGTTTTGAAACTATTTGAACAATTATGAGACCCAAGAAGTAACTGGGTCAGGAATAAGCTAGGATGGAAATAAAAAGATTTCAAACCAGCAGAGCAAAGTAAATAACCTGGACACACAGTGAAATAAAATCTCTTGCTTTTAACACTGAGCTTGAAAGGGTAGAAAGGAATTTTAAGTTTCAGTTTCTCCAGAAAAAATGAAAACAGCTTGATTACCCAGGAGTCTCCTACAAGGCAATTGCTTTTAAATATTGAAAAGAATTTTAAATTCTAGGCATTTCCCCAGTTTCCAACAGAGTGCATGACAAGGGTTCTATTGGAAGTTGTTGTGGGGGCAAGCCATGGTATTTTAAATTAATTTAATTTTAGCAGTAATCTATATGTTTACAGTTCCAAATAAGCTATATTCCTCTTCCGATTGAGTAATTTTTGCAAGACTAAGGATAAGAGATAACTGTAATATAGGATAGATGACAACTGAACTAAGCTTTTTCTCAGGTAAATGTTTTTTTCAACATCATCAGTATCAATTAAAGCTGATCTGAAAGATCAAAACTAACAGCACCTACACACTATTAATTGCATTCAGTGCTCCATAGTAAAGAGCCACACAAATGTTCAAATCTTCTAAATGAGCTATTTTATTTCAATCAGCCATGGAGGGAAAAAAAGATTTAAAAATAAGAACAAGAAATGGACACCTACCCAGGTTTCAGTCACTCATCCCTCCATAGTCTGGAGCAGCTCTTTCACACCCTTATTTCCAGACCAGCTAATTAAATGCAGGTGCAAGCTCAGATGTTTCTCTCTCCTTTGACTATTGTAATGCATTCTAGCTGACAGGAGCACAGTGAGTCCTTGGTGTTGTAGTTAACCCATGGGCAATTGACAGAGATAACAAACACTTCAGCTTCTAAGCTGTGCCAAACACACTTAACTCCTTTTTCTGGTAAACATACGGTTTAGAGATCGTGCATTGCCCTTCCTCTCAAATTGGGAGGCCTTCTTCCTTTCTTTCCACTCTTTTTCAGTCTTAGTCTTCTATTTTGAAGAAAGCTTTCAATTAGGGTGAATCATTCAAAACTACAGAAGGCAGAAGCACTCTAGTGCCTGAAATAGATCAAGGCCTCCACAACCTGAAAGTGTATCTTTTTGGTCTCTTCCTCTGCCCTGAAATTCCCTCCACATGTAGTGCTTCAGATATGAAAGACTGAAAATTATTTACATGTTGTCTAATCTCCTGACCACTTGCAGTCGCAGATGCAGGAATTCTTTTATTTCAGTTTTATACCTGTCTTCTCCTCTTATCTCTGCCTAATACCTGCTTAGGTGAATATACCCTATCACTTTTTATTCCTTTGCTTTCAGTGTCTTTCACTTCTTTATCTTGTCTTTTTGTTATAACTATTTTTCTACTGGGGTCTTAACTCTTGGAAAAAAAACCCCAAAATTGATTGTGAGAAAGATTTTCTTAAAAGAAGTTATCTTCTTTTTCCTTTCTGGTTAAAAAAGCAGCATTAAACAAAACCAAAAAGCTTCCTATCAAATGGCTTGTTCACATTTTTTTAATATTTTGTTGTCTTCTTTTGTTCTACTCAGCAAATTAGATGTGGGTTGGCTCAGGAGATACATACATTTTACAGCTTGTCATTAGGGACCCTTACAATTCCTGAGATAACTCCAGTTGGTATGCCACAAACACTCTCATGACTACATTGCCAAATAGCTGAAAGCATCTGGATACTCTACGCATGTATAGAAAATACTTCCCTTTTCTTCTTCTGCAACCATTATGAGTGTTATCTAGCATAGCTTGAATGAAAGAAATGCAACAAACTGCAGAATGAAGATCCTGCCATTTTTCACTTACCTTGTGCATTCAGTAATTCTTCATTCTAACCTTAATAACAGCTTTTCGATTAGCCAAATGCAGTTCTGGTCATGACTGGGCTCAATGAAGCTTCTGTGTTGCAAAGTGAAAGTCTGAGAAAGACTCCAACAAACCAGCCTGCTGTGAGGAGGGAGGTTGAGATGACTTTATGACTCTGTGAGTCTTAGCCTTGTATTTCAGACAATGTGCCTGACTTTTTCTAAATGCAGCACTGCATTTTTAATAGGCAACTCTTTAGTATTTTAGCAGGTGACCTGTTAAATCACTGTGTCTGTGGCAAAGCCCTTCCCATAACCTTGCTTTTTAGAAGGACAAATAGTAATGAGACTGATCAAAATTAGGTTTTAAAGATGTGCAAGATTCAAATGAGAGTTTTTTCCTGGGTAAAGCCAGAAAGCTTTTACTTTAAATTTTGAGCTAAGTCTGAAATAAAAAAGTTTCAATTGCTTCTTGACAAAGTTAAGAAACAAAAGCAAGATGACCTGCAGTCCTCAGCCTAGCTAAGTGGATACTTCCGCTGTCCCAAACACAGGGGATCAGCCTTCTGTCTGATGAACTTTGCAGCTCAGAAAAATATCTCTGGTGGTGTTAGAAAGCATTCTTTGGTGGCAGAGTTCCATTAGGCATTACATTATAAGATATATTTCTGTATTATAGGCTAGAGCTCTCCTTGTGGTGTATTAAGCCTTAGACTATACAATCATTCTCATTTATCAGTATCCTGCCAGATTTTTTTGTATTGTCTTAGGAAAGGCAATCTATGGAAGAAAAATGTTCTGCTAACACTAAGTGTGGATCAGAAAGTAAAACCCTTACTTCTTCTTTCTTCTCTTTGATTTTATTTAGTCTTCCATATATACACATATATCCTTTTAAAGCATCAGAACTATTTGAAGAATTCAATTCAAATTCAAGACTATTTACTTAGCACACTATTTTGCAGTGAATGAATTACTTGCTGAAAAACTTTCACCAAGCTGTAACTGTGGTACATGTTATCTAAGGCTAGTTCTGTGAATTTCCTCATGTCCGTTGTCTTCATCTGTATGTTTTAGTAGCTACCAACACATACTTTTTCTCCAAGGTCTGAAGAATCATGCACAAGCATGCCAAATCCTTTCCCTTTTGTACCCCTAACTTATCCCATTCCTGCAACTATTGCACCAATTGAGATGGCCATTGATAAAAGTTCATTCTACATGACCTGTCAGTTGATCAGAATTTTTATAGTCATATTATGTATGAATGGTTGATTGTAAGATAATGTTCTTCATTTCACAGCAAAGGTGGTGCCTGTCTGACAGAATCATGCATCATTAGATTCTGTATCTCAGTTCTTAAATGCATAGGATATATAAGACATATGGAGATGTATAAATGATGTTGGTGTTAAAGAGGAAGTAGGTTGTGTAGGTAAAGTAGGTCCACAAGTATAGCTGTTGGGAAAAGCTCCTGCCTGTGGTGATTATAAATTCTGTGCTAGCAAAAACTCTTCCTGGATAATTTATAGCCCATGATGTTGAAGAATATCTGAGTTTAAACAGCAAAAATAACCTCATTTTCACACAGCAAGTGTGTGATCCAAAGAATATTGAAGTCAGCAGGCATCTTTCCATTGGCTTCAACAGACTTTGTCAATGATGTAAAAGTGGTTAAAGGGATTTTACTCAAATGTTCCAATATTTACCCTCTGGACTCAAAAGCTGCTGGAAAATTTCAGCCTAGAAAAAGGATTTCTTAAGGAAAACAAAACAAAACAAAAACATTATGAGCAGCTTAAAAACAAATTGTATGAAATGATTATTTGCAGCTGAAACTATCGTGACTAAACAGAAATAACAAAAGGAGTAGTCACTAGCCTTTTCAGAAAGACTCACTACAACTAAATATGAACAAGTCATTGAGACCCAAAGATGACAAACACTGAAAATCACTCAGGCCTTGATTATGTGAAGATGTGTATGGTGGGACAGGAAGGGTTAAGGACAGCTAGCTTCAAAAGTGACAGAAGCTGACATTATTTCTGCTATTTGGATGCTTAGATTTTAGGATATACTTCTACCCCTGGTAGCTGGAGGATGCATGTACTGCTATTGTCCTCATAGACTGATTGACTAACATAGTTTGGATTAGATTCTGAGTTAATTGTCTTTATGACAGTTATTATGTGAAGAAGGCAGATATTTTCCTTTATTAAAGTAGCTATGACCATACACCTTCCTTAGTAGTGTGTATTCTTTAGGTAAGCTTTCACTTTACTGTAAGAAATCAATAAATAAGCAGTGAAACAGAAAACACTACAGCCCAGCTTTTGTAGATTATAAATACTGCTTGATATACCTTTCAATAATATAAGGAAGAGTTAATTAAAATTATAAAAATATTTTCCAACCAGTTACATGATACTCGTGGTCAAGGCACGGCCTTTAATGATGGTTTTACCATACTCATGAAAGGTTTTGATTCAGCAAAATGTGGTTTATTTTGAAACCACTTATAAAATCATTCTCTTAATGTCAATAGAAGAAAAATATTTTCTCTCTCTCTTCATTTCTTTCTTCCTTTCTTAATGTCTTCTTCCTTTCCCTTTCCTTTTTGCTTTCCTTTTCTCTTTGCCTTTCCTTTTCCCTTTCTTTTTTTTTTCTTTCCCTGTCCCTTTTTCTTTCTCTTTCCTTTTTCCTTTCACTTTCCTTTTTCTTTTCCTTTTTTCTTTCTCTTCCTTCTCCTTTCTCTTCCCTTTTCCTTTCCCTTTCCTTTTCTATTTCCATTTCCATTTCCCTTCCCTTTCTTTTTTCTCCTTTCTTTTTTTTCTTCTTTCCTTTCACCACAGCTTGCAAAATACTTTTGAGCAAAATTTAAAAATATTCATACAGAATGCAGATAAAAAAAGTGAAGTATCATATAATTTTTTAATATCTATTTGGGTTACAGAAAGTAGTACAGATACCTCATGTCTTCACCAGCAGAAATAAAAACCAGTTCATAGGTACATTAATGGGGCTGTTCACAGGTTTGGACTGAGGGAAAAAAAAGAAACAGAATAGTAATCCAGAACAGTAAACAAAATCCCTCCTTTGAGGGAGCAGTGGGAAATGACAACATACTTTCATTTTCCTGCCTCTGGGGAAAGACTTTCAAAACAGTTCTGGGCATAATATCCAAAAACTACATTCAAAGTAAAAGTACATAAATCACTATATTCAAAGAGCATTAAGCATCTGTCTTAAACTCACAAAGGTAAGGAAATACAGAGTTAAGACTGTAACTCCATACTTAATTCACACCTTTGTAGACAGCCCATATGGAATGAGAAATCACCCACTGTTAAGAGACCACTGCAATTACAATTTTAAGGTTGAATATCTTTGCTTTTTAAGTGCTGAAATAGATTGGGAATGTATGAAGAGTATGTTTTGATATATCTTTTCTTTTAATTTTTGTAGTCTGTATTTTTTTTCCAGGAATCCAATTTGAAGAAAACCTAATTTTCTGGGGGAAAAAAAAACCCATGCTTTTTTACTATGATCTTATGCCAAGTTTCAATCAAAAGCAAAATTTTACAGTTATGTGAACCCCTAAAAAGAGAGGTTTATAATGGAAGCATTGACGAACCCTTAAGTACAGCAAGGCAAGTAGGTGTCTCTATAATGTTATTCAATAAGAAGCTTGTAATTACAGCTTTCAATAGAAGGGGGGAGTTTAAGGAGAACGAAGGATTTTCCTCCATGTGATATTTCTGGCAATATTTCTGCTGAACATTTTCCAGGGTCTGTTGAGCCATAACCACAACTCACTTCTCCAATAACAAAATACTACTGATACAACTGTTTTCCACTACCCTTCCAGAAAAAAAGTCCTTGTTTTCTAACCAAAACTATATTTTATTGCTTAATCTCCAATTATAGATGAGAAAATGATTTTGGAAATTCTCTGATTTGTGGAAATGGTCACTTTCTTGTGAGAGGAAAATGTGACATTTCAGCAAAATCACAGTTCATTCATTCCAAGGAGATGGGTTTTGTGGGCTTTTATTATATCAGTTCAAAATCTCCGATGTCAAGTGCTTTGAAACTATTCTACTTTATCAAAATTTAAACAGTTATAAAAACTCTTTACTGATTCATTCAGTCTGGCTACCCAGCAGCAGCTTCATCTTTAAAACTTTACGGCTACTATCTTCCATCTGTAATTCTTTCCATGCTGCATTAATGATCATCCATGTCGGCTTGGATGTGTCACTCTTTCTTCAACATCAAGACGGTGTTTTTGTTGCATTCTCTGGGGAAGAATAACCACAGAACAGCCCTTCCAAACATCTTTTCAGGGTGGGACCACATGGAACGATACTGTAACTGGGATCTCTTGTAGAATATCTGTCTCTAGCATAGGCAGGACAGGAAAAGGAGAGAGATCATATAGTAATTTCATATACAGAGAGACATAGGAAGACAGGTTAAAATTAGCAGCATGGTGGAAATGGACAGAAACATAAATTGAGACTGGTGAGGTCAAAGACTGTGAGGGAAAAAGGTGTAGGCTTTTGGCAAC
Organism: Melopsittacus undulatus; assembly: GCF_012275295.1. Classification (NCBI taxonomy): domain Eukaryota; kingdom Metazoa; phylum Chordata; class Aves; order Psittaciformes; family Psittaculidae; genus Melopsittacus; species Melopsittacus undulatus. The sequence goes on along the minus strand of NC_047529.1, from coordinate 96,617,200 downwards.
TATTTCTGAAGATGAAGGTCCTTTTTGAATTGCACATTAATGGCCACTGTACTTGGGCCCGGCTCAGGTCACATTCCCATTAACCTGACTTTGAGCTGTTCTTTTTCCATATTCCTTTTGATTTACAGCACTTTAAGTAAACTGATTTTAGCTCCCCTGAAACCAAGAGATCTTTATGCCAGCATAAATCTGAGGTAGCTGAGAAGGCAGCTTTGAGGACATTAGAATTTGGCTTAAAATGACAGTATTAAAACACCATTTCCCTCCCCCTCTTCCCCCCCCCCCCCCCCCCCAATCAAAAATTAAGTCACTTTATCAAAACCTTGTATGCAAAAGGCAAATAACAGCACTTCAGATCCTGCTATCCAGCTCATGGTACTTTCCCATTGCCAAGCCCTACCAGTTATACCTTTTTCCTCACTGCTGAGAGACTGATTTCCCCTCCTGTTCTTCCACCCTGGATGAAAGGCTGGCAGTAGTGTAAAATGGGGACTAAATGCCTTTAATCCAAACAGACAAAATCCGCTTTGGTACAGGACCTGAAGAAAACATCTTCCCCAACAGCCCCAGTCCACAAGGGGCACAGTAGCAGCCACTCAGGGTGAGGCTCTGGAAAATATTATGGTTGCCTTCAGAGCTGGTAAGATCTTGCTGGGCAAAGTTGTACGTCAGGGAGCCAGCTGTCCCTTGAGGGTTAAACATCCTCTTCAGCTGCCAGCCTCATCAGGGAGAATATAGTGGTGTGCAACTCGCACAACAGCTGCATCATCCTGAAGCCAGACAGGAGAGATTACACTGACCCAGCTGCAATGACTTCTTTTGACTGTATTGACATTGAAGCCACAGATTTCCCTAGGGCTACCCCACATTGTTGTCCCAGTATTATTTATCCTCCCAAATTGTTGCTGAACTACAACATGTATTTTACTGTCCATATGTTCTTCTTTTCAGATAATAATATAAGAGCATATAAAACTCACATATGAATCACACACTTGCAGGGTATGTGGAAACATGCCAGCTGTGTTATGCTCAGAAAATAAATGAACATGCTATCTTCACTTGCATGGGATTAAAGTCCCATCCATCTTTTTTGGTTGCCATCCTACCTAGCTATATATATTCCTGTATCTAACAGTATATGGAACTTCTTTTTTAAAGGCAAAGACTTTCTAATTCACACTATTCCACAGCTGCAGATATGGTAAGCAGCTATGTAACTGTGGCCCAGTATCTACTAAATGTTTTGATAAGGGTTCAGATAAAGCTCCTAGTGAACAGTAATTGTCTTAATGAAAGCACAAACAAAATGGAAGAAAATGGTTCTACCTCCATAAGCCACCTGAGAATCTACCCATACTGTCACAGGCATACTTACATTTGGAGTCTGATGCTCATTTACCTCCAAAATGGCTAGTACTATTTCAGCACAGAAATGTCAGGCAGTCCTATGACAAATTCAGGTTGGGTCCTGTAAGTTTAAAATGTCAGGCAACAGAAACGGAAAAGGGTAAACTCTTGAAAATCATTTCAACTCAACCAGAATATAAAGCCTGCACAATGGTTGGCATTCATGCACCAACAAATACGTTTGTATATTTACCACTGTGGAACAGTAAATGCAGTGTATGTGCAGTTTTGCCTTGAAAATTTATGTTGGTGATGGAAGAATATTTTTATGTGGAAGACTGAATTTATGACCCTAATACCATTTAGATTTAAATTTCTAAAGCTATAATTTCTCTTGAGTGTTTAAAGGAGAAGGAAGAGAAGGAAGACAAAGAGTAGCACTGATAAACACAACCCACTATTCACAGAACACAGCACTGGTTATTGTGCTGTTTGCCTAGACTCGGGCTCTGGCCTTTCCTGAAAATGTAAGGCTGCTGCAGGATTGCCCTTGGTCCTCCAGCATGAGTGTCCTGCTAAGCAGGAGTCCCCACTGGCTCTGTTCTATCTCAGCTCCTCTTGGGGGGCTCTTGCTTAAGGATTCCTCATGACAGATAGGTAATGCATGTGTCTGTAGGGGAAGCTTGCAGGTGTTCTTACAGGTCTGCAACAGTGAGAACAGAGCTGCAAGCAACAGACTTAAAGTGTAAGAGCCCTGGTTGCTGTTTTAGTGGCCTTGAGAGGAAAAAATGCAGGAAAAAATCAGCCTTATCTGCTTGGACTTCTGATGTAGTTGTGCTAATATAAAGCACAGATACATATATATTTCAGACAAATACTTCCCTAAATGACAAGAGCTTTTTTTACTGTGCATAGGGACAACTGTCTCTGATGGCCTGCTTCTTCTGTCTAAGGCCGTTTTGGATCTTATGCCCAGAATGTGACAAAGTCTCTGCTAGATTTGCTCAGCCCATTCCTCTCTTGGACATACTTTCCAGGACAGTCCCAAGTCCTGCTGAAAAACTGACTGGTTGGTAGTGGTGTTTCTACCATGTTTTGCACATTAGCCTAATTGTCTGGGAAATCATTGCAAAACTCCTGGCTTAGTGTACAAATCATTGTGACAGTGTTTAGTGGTGGACTTGGTAGTTTTAGGTTAACAGCTGGGCTCCACGATCTTAAAGGTCTTTTCTAACCTGAAAGAAACCTGTAGAAAGGGGAAAACTAACAAGGATATGGAAAAAGATACTGAAAAAGCATCGTGGGTTCAGTAGTAGCAGACGTTTTTCTCCTTCTTAGTAGCTGGTGCTGTGCTGTGTGTTTGACATTCAGCGTGGGAACAGCGCTGATAACACCGATGTTTTTAATTGCTGCTTAGTAATGTTTAGTCTGACCAAGGCCTTTCTGAGTTTCATGCTCTGCCAGGGAAGAGGGGAAGCCAGGAGGAAGCAGAGGCAGGACACCTGACCCAAATGAGCCAAAGAGGTATTCCATACCACAGCACGTCATGCCCAGTAGATAAACTTGGGACAGTTACCCAGAAGGGCTAGATCACTGTGTGGATCGGGCTGGGTATCAGTCGGTGGGTGGTGAGCACTTTTATTCTCTTCTCTTTGGTTATTTCCCTTATCTTTATTATTATTGGTGGTAGCAGTAGTGATTTTGTGTTATGCCTTAGTTACTGGACAGTTCTTATCTCAACCTGTGGGAGTTACATTCTTTCCATTCTCCTCTCCATCCTTCTGGGAGCAGGAGGGGAGGAAGCGGGGGGGAGTGAGAGAGTGAGCTAGCTGTGTGGCTGGGCTTAAACTATGACAGACGGAAATGGAGAAACATCTGCAGGAACACTGAAAGAGCTTTCCAGCCTAAAAAAGAAGTATAGCACATACATTATTAATATGCATGCTTAGAGTCTAAGAATGCATAAACAGAGAACGTAATTAGTAAAAGATTTTTTTAAACCACCTCAGTAAAAACCAGGGAACATATCAACTAAAAAGATCAGCTGTAAGGGTGAAAGCATACTAATGGAAATATTTTCTCATACACGGAAAGTCTTTGTGGAAATCATTGCGGACATTGTATAACCCAAAAGTTTTTTTTGACTGGTGAAACAGTTGTACCTACAATCCACCAAATGCTGTTAAAACAAGCTCTCACTTCTGCTCTGAAATCCCTGAACTGCATGATCCCCTAGTTAAGGAAAAAAATCTAGGTGAAACATTGTCTATCACAGATACTTGTCCAAAGGAGAGATAAGACAGGGCTAAATTCTTTACAGGTTTATACTGTATTTCTAACCTCTCTGGATGTTATGGTTGACAGAAAGACCACTCTGACAGGACTTATCTGAGGAGTAATGTTTACTGAATTTCACAGGAAGATGACAAAACAATACTGAACTAAACCACTTCTGAACTAAACATAGCAACATAAAAAATAAAATTAGGACTCCATAGTCCATAGAACTTACAAGGACTAACCTTTGCATTTCTAGTGGGGAAGAAGGGAAGATTATTTGGAATCTCTGGTGAATTTTTATATAAAAAAGCTATAAACCATGCTAAATTTAGATGATTCTTGAAATTAGTAACCTGGAAGAACCCATGGATATCCAGAGTCAAAATACAGAACAATTCCAGCTCCTTAACAGCAAAGTTTTGAATATCTCAGCACAATATTTTATTTCATAAAATAACAATAGTGAAGTTGAATCAATCAGCAACTGATAATGCAGAGAGGATGAAGTGTAAGAAATTTAACACCTGTAACCAGAGGAATAGTAAAGAAAAACTTCCTTATATGACACTCCTTTTTCAACAGGAGAAGAAAAAAGCCCTGTTAGTCAACACAGCACTCTGTTGACTACCACATTAATTGTTAGTGCAAGAAACATCACAAGGAAATGTGAAGAGCCAGACACTGCATAGACATTCTTGAAAAAAGCTAGAAAGGGAATTGCATTAAACATTGGACTCCAGCAACAATGAAGTCATTGAACTTGGAGAAATACAAGAAGACTGCTACCCAGTAATGGAAGAAAGCTAACAGGAAGAAGATTTGAAGGAATAAGGAATATTTGGAGGAAAAAAAAAAAAGAGGAAATAAAAAGACAAAAAGCAGTATAATATGCAACGGGGAAGAAAAAGAAAAGTATTCCAGGCAAAGAAGTTTCCTGTCGGTTTAATTCATGGTATTAGTATTAGCATTATTGCAATATGTTGCACCCTCTAAATACCTTTCCTCTCGGGTAACTATAAAAGGATACTAGTCATCTATGTCAGATGTAGATATTTTTGGGTTGTGTCTAGATTTAGATAAATGTCATGCTGGGTTTTCAGCACCCTTAAAAATTATAGCCATTGGACTCTAGTCAGATTCTAGGACTTATTTTCTGCTTCTTACTGTACTTTTACTTTTTACTCTTTCTTTATTTTTTGATGAAAAAAAAATCTGTAATGATGGCCTGAAAAGCACTGTACTAGTGTTAGTATTGATTGATGGCCTGGCTTCATGAGCAAAGATTTTGGGAAGGGCTTTAACCACGCTTACTTCGAGCACAATGACCAAGGGCGAGTGGGATATGTAAATCTGGTTTGAAAAGGGTGCTTAGGCAATCAGGGAGTGTCCGACCAGGACCGTCATCTCCTGAGCATTCTCAAGCTATCCATGCACTGGTCTGCCCGCATGCAAGGTTGGATCTGCAGCTTCCCATGCACCTTGTCACCTATCGATTCAACCCTCACCTGTCCATACCAACAAGTGAGAGCAAGCCCTTCCAGCCTGCTCAATGGACTTTTTAGGTGAGGGCAGCGTGCGCAGAACTTGCCCACCCTTTACATCTGAGGTTTAACTGTCAGGCCTAGCGAGCTAGGATGGTGACAGCAAAGTCTGCAGGTCGTAGGTTTTGTAAGAGTGTCCTCTTAGATAGAAGACCTTACAAGGGTAGACAAGATCCATCAGCCCAGGTTTGAAGATAGGAGTTTCCTTCTGCATTCTGAGCAAGACTGTAATTTCCTGGGTCAATCTCCAGCAACCGCTATCGCAAGCCCACCAAGGCGCTGGCAGCACTGCGGTATCACTACATCTAGGTGGGATTCTGACTTAGAAGCATTCAGTCATAAGCCCACAGATGGTAGCCTCGCACCAGTGGCTCCTCAGGCAAGCGCATGCACCAGGGGTCTGAACCTGCGGTTCCTCTCGTGCTGAACAGGATTACTATTTATGATGTAGAAGATCTGAGATCAAGTCTTTAGTCTTCCTCAGAGGACAGACTTGAATCTTGTTCTTTTGTAACCGAAGTCTGTGCCCTTGCTGTTGGCATGTCTATGGGCTTGCTCATTCTGTCTTACATTTTAACTAGAAGCATAATCCTGGAGATGAAAAAACACATACAAATATTTTTTTGTGGAAGTTACATCAAAACTAGCACAACCTCACAAAAAAAAAATCCTTTCAGAAAAAAAATGTGTCCCACAACAACAACAACATTTTGTTGTAAAATCTACTCCTAGACCTATAATGACATTTATAGGACAAACACTGTAAAGCCATGTAAAAAGAAGCAGAATCAAGGGGAGACAAAAGTGCTGAAGTTCATAAACTCCTATGCATAGTCCAATGCAAATTTCTGAGTTTAATTGTGGAGCCCTTGTGTTCCTAGGAGTGGATTCCTTGCTGTTAAGACATCAAGCAGCACCTTCAGCAGCATTTCCTATCTATGCTGGAAAGGGAGCTAATAATTTTGAATCCTAAATTTCACTAAAAGTTATGTGATTGGACTTTCTATGTGCCATAAAAGAAATCAGTTTGGCTCCCAGAAAGGAGAAACTGCTGTATTGTTAATACAGAAGTTGGCCAGATCCTGTGATCTAAGCACTTTGATAGAATAAGTGCTTCCTGATCCACACTGTCCTGAAGAAATCCTGTATTTACCTATGAGAACAGCTGTTGTGCAGTTAGTGATATGAAGTCCTTCTTAGCAGTGTTGCTATTAATATGTGCTTTTCTGGGAGTATGCATCTTTTTTGCTTTGGCTTCATGACTTCTCTCTTCCTTTCTTCAGATAGGGTTTCATTTCTTCTGCTGATCGACCTCTTCTTGGAGAACAAATGTATTTCATTAAAATACAACGAATTACTGGGGAGGAATGGAGGTTCAACTGATTAGGAATTATTATATCATGCTGTTTTTAAGGGGAGATGGTAGACTTTGTGATAGTTCCAGTCTCAGAGCTGGAGAGAAAGAGCTACTTTAGGTCTCCAAATCAAATAAACAGTAATAGCTCCTCTTGTTGTCTTCCAAAGCAAATGCCTAGTACCTGAAGGAAAGGTAGCCATAAAAAGTGCAGAACTCCTTGTTCTTGAGATTGTTACAGCAAAACAGTAATGATGTGAAGAAAGAGTAAATTATGGCATAGAGGCCAGAAAAGTTAACTGCTGAGACAGAAGCAGGAATGTGAGCCGTGGCAATAGCTTTTCAGTCTGGTGGAAGGGATTTTATTTGTGTGTCTAAAACTCCAGGATTTCACAGCATGAATGAAAATTTCAGATATTCAGAACATTGACATGGAACTGTCATTAGGAGGTGTCCTAGTTTTGGCTGGGATATAGTTATTTTTTGGTTAATTAATTGTTGCTAAGTAGTGCTTACTCTGAATCAAGGACTTTTCAGTCTCGCATGCTCTGCCAATGAGGAGTGGCACAAGAAGCCAGGAGAAGGCAGAGAAAGGACACCTGACCCAAACTAGCCAAAGCAGTATTCCATACTACAGCATGTCATGCCCAGTATATAAACTGGATGGAGTTGGCCAGGAGTCACCAATGGCTGCCCAGGGACAAGCTGGGCATCGGTCAGCAGGTGGTGAGCAATTGTATTGGGCATCACTTATGTTTCTTGCGTGGGGTTTATTGCTCTCTCTCTTTCTTACTATTGCTATAGTTATTGCTATTGCCATTGCTACTGCTATTGCTATTGCTGTTATTATTATATCACCTTTATTTCAATTATTTTACTGTTCTCATCTCAACCCATGGGTTTTACTTTTTCCTAGTTCTCCTCCTCCTCCCACCAGTGGGAAGGTAGAGGGAGTGAGTGAGCTGTTGTGTGGTACTGAGTTGGTGGCTGGGGTTAAACCACAACAGAGGTTAACTAACAGAGTCTGACTCAGTGCCTTTTACTGGTGCTAGAAAGACCATGGTAGCTCTATTTTGTTTCGATTTAAACCAGATGATATGTTGTCCTTTAATTATATATATTTGGAAGATTGTGATAGGTTTGTTTTTGTTTGTTGGGGTTTTTTTAATCTGCTCTCTATGTGCAAAAGTTTACCCTCACGACAAATTCTGAGGGGAAGAGAAGGTCCCTTGTCATGTCTTTGTAACATAGTAGTCATTACATTTAGCCTCAGAGTTATGGAAAAACCCCTTTCTAGACTCTCAGTTGCAGTGAAAGGGGGCAAATGCATGTGTGGTAATTAAGAGACTTGCTTGTTTATAGATCTTCTGGCTCAGGCTTGAAGAAGTTCTAAAGAAAAAGTATATTAATTTCAGGTTTTTAATGAGATTAGTTTCCTTACAATAGGACAAAGGCTGTAACAAGTAAATGAGAAATTGAAAATTGTGATTTTCAAATACGGTGTTATAAAGTACCTGTAATACGAGACCTGAGAGAAATACTTTGAAAAACACTTGTGGGATATTTGAGAATATGAATCTTCTTCTAAGTGTTTAAGTTATACTGACTTCTTGCAACCATGATAGAAAGACAAGGGAAAAGTCTTATTTACAATTTTCCTAAAAGGAAACCACATGCATAATTGCCATATGGGAACAAAAATGGCAGACTGAAATAATTTGATTAGTTGTCAGTTTGCATCATCTGAAGGCTTATCTACATTTGAATGATTTATTTTTTTTTTCGGGTTAGCTTGTACTCTTCTGTGTTATAATACCTAGTGTTCTCAATCAACATTCTTGTTTCCAGTCCACTGTTTTCATGCACAATAATAAAGCCACGGTGGAAGTACCTCTCAGTGACAGGTGATGTTTTCCACAACAATGAAGTTTATTTGTAAAGGGTAGCTGAGCATGTGCCAAATCCTTTACTGCAGTTCTCTGCTACTGCCAGATCATGCTGGCTAGACTAAGCTATGCTATTCAGTGTTACTTCACAGCCACAGTCTATTCCACATGAGTTCAGGTATCTGAATCAGATGTCATGCCTCAGCTTATGCCTGAGGACATAGACTTCAGTTCTCATATGCAGCTATGTCAGTGCTCAGCTTTCTAGGTAATTCTCCGAACTACGCTGAGATCAAGACCATGCCACAATAAAGGCACTCTAGATGCATACAGATGTGTTGAAGAAAACAATGTTTCATTTCCAAATTCAAATTTTGTATTCAAATGGATATCTACTATAAGGAGATTGACTGCACACTTCTGTGACATCCCACTGCTGAGGCATTGCATTTGGTTGACCCCCTGCAACACCTCTGGTTGCCACCCATGACATGGGACAGACAGTTTATCATTTAAATCTAGGATCTGACTGGAGCACTGCAAGTTCAGAGGTCTTGCCTGAGCTGCAAATGTAACCCTGCCTGATTTACCTGCAGGAGCTTGTGTAGGCAGGAGGACATTGATACCTTGGTGCTGTGCTGTCTGGTGTCTGCTGTTGTAGGATGTGCTGCTTTGCTTCTTTTTTTCTTCTTGCCTTTCTCTCGCTAAATTTGTTTTGTAAAATAGAAGCTATGCAGGGAAGTGCTGAGTAGAAAAGGAGTCAGCTCTATTGCTTAGTGTATGTGAGATATTAATGTGCTCTCTATTGCCTCAAACTGAGAGGAAGAAAAACCTTTTATGTGCATAGTCCCTTGACATTACATGGCACATATCCAGGAGCTGTACTAGAGATGTACAGGCTTTCCAGTTCTTTTCTTTGTATAGCTACATCCAGACACACATCAGTGTCACTTGCTGCTCATTGCTTACTGCTCCTCATACTTTGACATTTTCTCTTCTACTTGCTATTTTCCTACCTCCAAAAGCTCCAAATTAACCACAGCCAAAATGGTGGCACTGTTTGGGTTAAGTGTGAAGTTTAAAGGAAGTATACTTGTCCTTGTAGACTACTTTGCAGTAGTTACAGGAGAAATAAAAAAAAGTGTTCTGAGCCTTTAACCAACATGAAGTATGATGCGGTAAACCAGCCAAGTCACACAACACAAACTTTCCCAGCAGAGAAAGACATTTTGGTTACTGCAGAATTCTAGCTATTTTGCATTACCTATTATGTTGATCCATGAGTGTTTTCTTTATAGAAAAACAAGCCAAATAGTATGCTTTAATTTGATGCACAGATTTCATGGCAGTGCAGTTCACTTGGCACTTTCCATAATGCCTGTGATTGTCTTTTACCCTCTTCCCAGCTCTGAAAACACAATTCTGGCAAATGAGATCTCTACATAGTTTCTCAGCTGGACTGGTATCTCTTTGACAGATGATGTTTTCCTTGTTGGAGGACACACTTAACATGTTCTATTCTCCAAAGCAGGGACAGCCTACTGGAGTGATTAACCTCTTTTAGTGACACTGCCTTAGAAAAAATGTTATATTCACTCTGAAGGAGCAAAAAAAAAAAAAAAAAGAGTTGGAAAAAGGAAATGAGGGAAAGGGAGAGAAAAAGACAGAGACACTGTAGAGTTGACACAGACACAGATGAAGAAGATAATGAAAGGGAAAAGAGGCTCCCTGGGAAGCATGGTGGATTCCATGGCAGGACATTGTGAAAGAGCCTGTATAAACCTCTCTCCTGATTAATTTGTACTTAAGGTTTTAACTTGGCACATGATTGCATGTGTTTAATAATACTTTTTACTGGCTGCATTTGTGTGCTTAATTCTTTTTTTTTTTCTCCTACTGTTCACACCTTTAATTTGGCATCCTCATTGTTATTTATTAAAAAATCATTGAAAATGTTTTTACATTCATGGGTTCTAGTCTTGGGTGATTCATTAAAATGCCCACCTTCACTTCCTTAATTCACTAAACAATTCATTAAAATGCCTGCATTCACTGAACGTTCAGATGCTTATTTTAACCTCCAAATGTGTTTAAATCCCCATACACAGTACACTAAAATCCCCACATGAAACATGATAGAAGTTTTATAACATCGTACCTACCCCTTAACATGCATGTTAATGACAATTAATTCTTATATGGAAAGTTGCACACACTGTTCACAAGTGGCCTTTAAACTTTGGAGGAGGACTGGAATACATTTTGTTCCTACCATTAAATGCAGCATCTGAGAGTAAATTCTTCACTGGGTCACCAGTCAAACGATCTGCCACACTCCCTTCCTTAATTTCACAAAAGTTGAAAAAGTCTCAGCAAAGAGCTGTTGTAAGAGCTTGGGTTCCCTTAGCAGCTACACCTCATATGTCTTCCTGTGATCTGAAGTTAGCGCATACCAGAAGCCTGTTTCCACCCAACACTACAAAACTGCTCACTAGGGTTTCTTAAATGCTGCCTCAGAAAAGCCAGTACAGTGAATTGGATGAAACATGAGATATGCACAGTTTGGTGTTCAGCCCTCCAGATTACTTTGTCTTCAGGTCAGCCTCCCAGAACTGGAATCGAATATGCAAATTCCAGATGCAAATAAAACGTGTACAGCACAACGGTGGAACAAGGGGGCTTTGAAGGCATGACCAGAAAGGGGAGGGCTGATTTCAAAGTGTCCCAGTGCTGGTGGATGTGATGACTCCAAACGAAAGAACATTGGCTGTGGGACAGTGTGGCATGCACCATGCATGAAACTGTCCTTGTGAGTCACTCAGTAGGTTTGGAAAAGCTGGACCATATTTCAATTATAAACATGTGCTAAGAGCAGAGATGTCTCCTCCAGATGAGTGCCTGAATAATTTACAGCTGTTCTCTCACTGAGACTCCCCTGTAATGTCTTCTTATATAAATATTAGTTTTTGCAAACATAGGGATTGAAAACTATCTGGCCAACTCTAAATTTCTTTGCTTAGCAGAGGTGGTACTATTGCACTACTTACAAAAGGCAGTAACTCATAGTAAGAAACACAGGTGTAAGGTTGAAAGCTTTGACTTTCGATGTCCATTTCTGCTTTTATCTCCATTTGTTATCTACAGGAAGATGTTATTAAGACTTTGTTAAAGTATCAAGTTACACAATATGATAACCAAATTTTTGGTTTCGAAAGTTTGATTTTGAGGAATGCAAGAGTATATTCATAGGAGAAAAAAATAGACAAAATTAAAAAAACTTTAGTCTGAGAAATAAACAGAGTAAATAAACCTCTGTGGTGTGTGAATTAAGACTTGATTGTGTTTTCTAGCTTGATGGTGAAATGAGAACAGTTCTGCATTTTGGAGGAAAGACTTGTGTTATCAGACAGACATAAGTCACAGAAATAATTAATATCCTTAGATTCAGACCAGAAGAGCAGAAACCAAAGAGTAAAGAACAAGATTATATATTTATATATTCTTTTAGCAAAATATGCAAAATACTATGCTTACTTTTCAGATTTGCATACTATGACAACTGGAGAAATGATTCACGGTTTATAGCTGTTATTCTCACATCATTGAAAATTATGTACAGTGATCTTAATTATTTGCATGAATGTGAAGTCTATAGGTTTTTCACAAACTTTTCAAGAAAGTTGTTTAAAAAATAATTTCAAGAAGTTATTTTTGTTATCAGTTTCCATAGAGTATAAAATCTTCACAGCTGTAGCTTTTAAAACCCATCAGACTCTCAGCATTTGGAGAATGGTGTCATAATTTGACTTCTCCAAGCTGTGAGTATGTGGCAGCATCCTTTCTGGGAAGCCTGGGAATGAATTATTCCCACTGGGTAGAATTGAGCAATGCTTTTGGATAGTCAGTTCATCAAAAATGCAATTTGGAGGATACTGAAATGATTTGTTACAAATCAAGCTACAATTTCAGCCAAAAAAAAAAAATAGGGGTGGAGGAGGGGGGAAGGAGGGGGGAAAAGGAGCTGGAAAAGTTGAAAAATAAACCACAAATTTTCATTTTGAAACTGATCAACAAGTTTGGAAAAAAGAGCGTAAAGGAAATAAAACAAAAGAGATCTAAAGAATCCCAAATGCATCAGTTCAACCTAATGCAATTTCTTGTTGGTGCTCAGATAATGAATGAGAAGATTCAGATATTTATGCAACCCTGGTGTCAAGGGGCTTGTAGCAAGCAAAGCCTAGAGGCAGCCTGTTCCCCTGCACAGCCATCCTGTCCCGTGTGCTCAGCAGAAATAGAAAGTACAGCTATGGTAGCAGTTTCTAACTTCACCTGCTTTTAATTTCATCTCAGTTGCTTTATTCCACAAATCTTTCTAAGGGACAGGATTACACCTGTGTCTTGTCTTTTCACAACTGAAGAACAAACTTTTTGTATAAACTACAGTGCTCCTATTCTTCTCTTTCCCAAGATCTGTTACAGAGCCTTTCCAAATCTGTGTCTTCAGAGTCAGAGGATTAATTTAACCAGTGCTATCACATCTACAAACCTGGAACTGGAGAGTCACACACTGGACATTGCAATCTTACCCTGAAAATATACATCTTTAGAGAGGAAAAACTGCTATTTGTCTACTCCACAAAACAACTGAAACAACCCACTGTGCAAACTCAGCCAATGAGCAGTTATTTTGGCAAATACGTGTTTTGAAGATCAGGATTTTTTTCTTAATAGTTACTAGTGTCTGTTCAGCAACATGAGGCATGTTTATATCGTTGACTGTAGAAACTACTTTTAATTTTGACTCTGCTGCTTCCTTTGGTGTCTTGAAGGATGCAAATAGACTCAAACAAACCTTTCCTGTGCCAGATTTGACAGAAAGTAGTTCTTACATCCCCCATCTTTATATGGGCAAGTATCTTCTTTCTTTTTGTTAATGTCACATTTATAGTGTGCCATTATTTTCATAATGTATCCTATGTAGAATCATAGAATAATTAGGGTTGGAAAGTAGCTTAAGATAATCTACTTCCACCCCCCCAGCCATAGGCAGAGACACCCTGCACTAAACCATATCATCCAAGGCTCTATCCAGCCCGGCCTTGAACACTGCCAGGGATGGAGAATTCAGAACTTCCCTGGACAACCCATTCCAGTACCTCACCACCCTTACAGTAAAGAACTTCCTCCTCATATCAAGTCTAAACTTCCCATGTTGAACCCATTACCCTTTATTCTACAGTCCCTAATGAATAGTCCTGCCCCAGCATCCCTGTAGGCCCATTCCAGTACCTCAACACCCTAACAGGAAAGAATTTCTTCCTTAGATCCAATCTAAACCTCTGCTGTTTAAGCTTCAACCCATTACCCCTTGTCCTATCACTACAGTCCCTAATGAATAGTCCCTCCCCAGCATCCCTGTAGGCCCCCTTCAAATACTGGAAGGCTGCTATGAGGTCTCCACGCAGCCTTCTCTTCTCCAGGCTGAACAGACACAACTTTCTCAGCCTGTCTTCATATGGGAGGTGCTCCAGTCCCCTGATCATCCTCGTGGCCCTCCTCTGGACTTGTTCCAACAGTTCCATGTCCCTTTTATGTTGAGGACACCAGAACTGCACACAATACTCCAAGTGAGGTCTCACGAGAGCAGAGTAGAGGGGCAGGATCAACTCCTTTGACCTGCTGGTCACTCTCCTTTTGATGCAGCCCAGGATACAGTTGGCTTTCTGGGCTGCGAGCGCACACTGAAGCTGGTTCATGCTCATTTTCTTATTGACCAAACCCCCAAGTCCTTTTCCACAGGGCTGCTCTGAATCTCTTCTCTGCCCAACTTGTAGCTGTGCCTGGGATTGCTCCGACCCAGGTGTAGGACCTTGCACTTGTCATGGTTAAACTTCATGAGGTTGGCATCAGCCCACCTCACAAGTGTGTCAAGGTCCCTCTGGATGGCATTCCTTCCCTCCAGAGTATCAACAGAACCAAACAGCTTGGTGTCATCGGCAAACTTGCTGAGAGCGCACTCAATCCCACTGTCCATGTCACTGACAAAGATGTTGAACGAGACTGGTCCCAACACCGATCCCTGAGGGACATCACTCGTTTCTGGTCTCCAGCCAGACACTGAGCCATTGACCACAACTTTATGCATGCAGCCATCCAGTTCTTTATCCACTGAGTGGTCCACCTATCAAATTGATGTCTCTCCAGTTTAGAGACAAGGATGCCATGTGGGACAGTGTCGAATGCTTTACACAAGTCTGGGTAGATGATGTCAAGTGCTCTGCCCCTGTCTATGACATTTACAATGTGCATTCATTTTTGTGAGGTGGCCTATTTGTGGCATGGATAATTCCTTGTTCTGCAGATCAGCAGCTCTTCATGATTTCACATTAACTTTCCCCCTCAGATGTCCATGTTCAACTTGATGGTATGTGATGTCTTGTGTTCAGACTCTTCTCTTTCTGTAATTTGTCTGTATAAGTTGACAAACCATTGCATATATTGTACTTCACAGTACTATGCAGAATTTCCTGGCAGCTAAATCCTGTTTTTACAGCATTTTAGAAATCAATCACAATTTATACCCAGCCAAACACTGATATAAAAACTGCCATGTTAGTGATCACATGCTATTAATGTTCTTGCTTTCACTCATGTCCAGCAGGTTATCTTTCATACTCTCTGGAAGCTTATTTGTGGATAACCAGTCATTCAGTTGTTTATCTGGGTCGGAGCAATCCCAGGCACAGCTACAGGTCGGGCAAAGAAGAGATTCAGAGCAGCCCTGCAGAGAAGGACCTGGGGGTGTTGATTGATGAGAAAATGAACATGAGCTAGCAGTGTGCACTCACAGCCCAGAAAGCCAACCGTATCCTGGGCTGCATCAAAAGGAGCGTGACCAGCAGGTCAAAGGAGGTGATCCTGCTGCTCTACTCTGCTCTCAGGAGACCTTACTTGGAGTATTGTGTGCAGTTCTGGTGTCCTCAACATAAAAAGGACATGGTACTGTTAGAACAAGTCCAGAGGAGGGCCACGAGGATGATCAGGGGACTGGAGCACCTCCCATATGAAGACAGGCTGAGAAAGTTGTGTCTGTTCAGCCTGGAGAAGAGAAGGCTGCGTGGAGACCTCATAGCAGCCTTCCAGTATTTGAAGGGGGCCTACAGGGATGCTAGAGAGGGACTCTTCATTAGGGGCTGTAGTGATAGGACAAGGGGTAATGGGTTGAAACTTAAGCAGCAGAAGTTTAGATTGGATATAAGGGAGAAATTCTTTCCTGTTAGGGTGGTGAGGCACTGGAATGGGTTGTCCAGGGAGGTAGTGAATGCTCCATCCCTGGCAGTGTTCAAGACCAGGTTGGATGAAGCCTTGGGTGATATGGTTTAGTGTGAGGTGTCCCTGCCCATGGCAGGGGGGTTGGAACTAGGTGATCTTGAGGTCCCTTCCAATCCTAACTATTCTATGATTCTATGTAAATATAAAGTTCAAATCCACTTTAGAAAATAGTTTCAGAAAAAAAAACCAACAACAAAAAACAGCGCTAATAAGAACTATGAAGTTTTTTATTAAATTATATTTTTACCAACATATCAGATCCTGAATTTGAATGTGATGTTGCTTGTGTGTAGCAGTATCTTGCATACTAATTTCCTCCTGATATGCTCTTAAAGGGATAATAAATTTGGTCTTTCAAAACATCTAGTACCTTTATTTTAAGTGCCTGCAATTATTCATCTTAATGGCAGTGAGTATAATCCAAAGCCCAGTGAAGTCAACAGGAGTTTGTTTAAGTGTTTGGAATGTGGGCCAGGGATCTCTCTTGCTATTATTTTTCTAGGCAAGTTACTCATAAGATAACCAAGCAAGTCTATCATCATTATTTTGTGTTATAAATTTCAGTTTCTGTTACGAAAGCATAATAGTTAGGCTTTGTTTAAGCAGGAGAATACACCCTATACAATGGTTGTTTGGAGTGAATGCAGTGTCATTTCTGTAGACAAAAATTTCATTGCAATTTCTTGAGTATGTTGTGAGTGTTTGGAATGGATGGCAAGCAATAGATGAGAAATTGCATCTCTAGTTGCCCATCCTGCAGTCTGACAGGCTTTTTCTGCTGTCAAAATTGATGATTTGTATA
The DNA here is from genome assembly GCF_012275295.1 of Melopsittacus undulatus. Taxonomy (NCBI): domain Eukaryota; kingdom Metazoa; phylum Chordata; class Aves; order Psittaciformes; family Psittaculidae; genus Melopsittacus; species Melopsittacus undulatus. The sequence continues at coordinate 96,600,655 of NC_047529.1, read as the reverse complement.
AGAGAGTTTTCCATTGCACCCACTCAAGACATGTTGTATGGACAGAGAATGATTACGGAAAAATTTCTTTAGAAAAATCTTCCTAGCATGTTACTGAAAAACAGTGGTTCCCATAAATAGCTTACTGGAGGTTGTATAAAAAGGGTGGGTTTGTTTTAATATGGTTGTCATTCGCACAGAAAATCTTTTTTTAGTTGTTAGTTGCTCTGGGCAAAGAGTGCATGGTATTTCACAAACTCCCAAGGTGACATGCTGGATGAATACTGCCGAAGTGAGGCAGAACAATCACCTAAAAACTATAGCAGAGTTTCACAGAAAAAAGATTTACTAGGTCACCTCATCCATGTTTTTATCCCTCTCAGCAGGGACTGTTAGGCATCATGAAGTCCTATTTTAAGCGTCCAAAGCAACAGCCTTAAACAGCTTCTGCAGCTTCACAATCTTCTTTCATTTATCAGTTTAACTTCAGCCTGTTGTGCCTAGTTGATTCTTGATGTAGCATCCAGCATCTTGCTTCTCTGGCTGCATCTTTGTTTCAGCACATTTGTTAGCCAAATTTTGAACTGCAGATGATATTTATTTAGCAAGGAAAACAATTTTGAGATTATGACCCCTTAGACTATCCACATTCTTGTTCTCTTAACAGCTGGATTTTTTCACTTGCTTCCATGTTCTTCCCCTCTATCCTTGTCCCTGTCCTTTGCCTGCCACTCAAACTCACTTGCAACCTGCACTATGTTCATGTTAGGGAAAGAAATTCTCCATGATATCTTCAGATCAGCATCTGCCTAAAAATGTGTGCTATCCAGATACTATGTTGTATAGACTGATTTTTTTTTTTTTATTTCATGCAGAAATCTGTGTGAAGTTTTCTGTCTTATGTTATGAAGGAGAAAAGGCAGAATAATCATGAATGGTCTTTCAGACTATAATGATTCTGGACTTCATATATTTTTATAGCACCTTACAAAATGAATGGACTGGATTCCTTGGCCAAACAGCAGAACTTATTAAAAATATTAAAATTAACAAATGAGTGTAGTAACCTGTGTTCTAGAAAAGCCTTCAAGCACTTGATTAAAGCTGTTACTACTCATCCTCTCCTGAAACAAACAAAACCTGCTTTTCACAACTCCATGCTGAGCCTTACTTCCTCCACAAGAGTCCAGATGCTGTCATGTGGCTACTTTCTTTGTCCAATTTAATTTGTCATAAGTGATCACCAAATAGAAGAGACATTAGCTAGATTTGAAAATATTTTGCTTTGACATTGTAAGCACTAGGGCTTTCAAACTGAGTTTTCAACAAGGGCTGATCATATCTCAGCTTGCCTGGCTTCCTAACTTCCACCAGGATGTTTCTGTGCCAGTTGGCATTAGGACGTTTTCTATCATAATTTAGCATGAAAGCATCTGGTTTTGTGCTGAAAGATGTTGAGGCTGTAAAGTTTTGTGAGGACAGCAGAAGCCACCTCTGCTTCCCCACCAGGAGACACATGTCCACCAGGTACCCAGACCTTGAAACATATCTCAGGACTAGAGAGCTATCCAGAAATTTTCTACACATCATGGCAGTGAAGAACTGGGTGATTTAGCTATTTCAAACCATCTCAGTCAAAAATACTTTCTAGAGCTGCATTTACTTTTTATGTGAATTTTCCTATTTTATGCTAATTTTGTACGGGAGACTTAAATATATTTTCTTTGTTTCAGCATTGGCAAGAGCCAGATCTTTTCAGCAACAATCCTGCAGCTGACATTTTGCATATGGCACATTCTGTCATTCTCTTTATGAACTGAGCCTTTATCTTCGGGAACACAGAAGAGACGCAACCACGCCAGTCTGCTAATTAAGTCAAAGGCAAGTGTCTGTAACAGCTGACTACTGTGCCATGTTGTGCTACATATTATTGTGATCTGAAATATTCTTTGTTCAGACACTCTAAGTAGATGAATCAATAAGGGCATCTTTTCCTAAAAGATATACTATAGAGGAAAACATTTGGATAGTTGTACGTAGATTAAAAAGCAGCCTGATTCAAATTAAGTAAAAGAGAGTCTGTAGGAGCTAACATGATTTTACAGTTATCTAACATTTGAATGAAACAGAAATATGCCATGCAGGGTTCAGGTACTATTTTGTCAACTGTTCAACCTGGTACAGGATTCTTGACACAGAAGTCTTACATGAGACCACAAATGTGGCATACACTAGGATGAGATTTTCTAGAATGCCAGGGTTCTTTCATAGTAACAGCCAGTGTCTTTGCTTTGATCATGGGATAGCTTGTTCCTGCACCCAGTTTTCTATGAGATATTTGATGCACTCTAAGAGTAGCAGCATAAGGTAGCAATGAGTTGCTCATTATTAGGGTAAGAAGCAGAACTCTAGCACAGCACTCCCTCTCCCTTGCTCTTTCTTTCCAGGTTTCTGCTTAAGCTTCTACCACTCCTGTTTATGCAGAAAAGCACCCTTGCTGTCCAAGTAATTTGGAAAAATATATATATAGAGAGGAATGTGATTACTGCAAGAATAATTCATCAGAAGGGATAGGGAGAGAACTGACCACCCAGCATGGTAAAAAGCAACTGCCTTTTCTTAGTTGCACAATATTCTAGGGTGACTGGAAGCGTTTCCCAAGTGTCTCATGGGTTTGGAGTATACTGTATTTCCAAAGTCTTTTTTTCAGTTGTTTTCAAATTTTTCTTTCCTCCACCTCTCAGTGAGAAATAAATATAGGTTAGAGAGACCTTTGCTTTCCATGGGGCTGGAACTGGAACATGTTATCACGCTTTTTACCCACTCCCAACATTTCTTTCATTCTTTCCACAAGTCCAGTGCTTTCTCTGCTTTTCAGAGTCCTTCAGAGTGAAGCTAATCAATGGTAAATGTTTTTGTACTTTAGAGCTCAAAAATAGAAGCAGCTTTAATTAATCCAATATGCTCAAAGAGCAAACATTAACTTTTCTGATGTCCTTAAGGGAAGTATACTAACCTTAGTTGTAAATAACCACATCCATTGCTTTACATATAGTTGACTTTCTGGTCAAAACCCCATAATGCAGTTGTGGAGGAATATCTACTAACTTCCAAAGTTAATTTGAAAGACTGTATTATTGCCACTTTATGCCCATGTCCTACATATGTTAAAAAATATGTCACATGAGTCACAACCACGAGATCACTGGTTATAAAGAACTGCCTGGCAGGGTGTTGCTTCTGACAGCTGTCTGAGTCTGAAAATGCAAAGGAGAACATGCTGTTGAGAAAAGGAAACATGAAAAGGAGACCAATAGGAGCTGCGTTTGCTAATTTAGGGACTTTGGAAATAAGGTGCTGCTGGGCATCACCAAACGCTTGAGAATCAGAACTCAGAAGAAGTGTGTGAAATTGAAACATTTAAGAGCTGGGGTTAAACTAAATCCAGCTGTCTTTGTGGTGAAGTCTATTTTGAAATGAAAGGTCTATGGGTTTTCAGTATCACTCAGTTCCAAAAGGGATGTTGATGTAATAAAAATATTAAAACAAGATGGAAATTTCTTTAAGGCCTACTGTTCAATGAGAAATTTTGCTTGAATAACAGGACTTATAGAAATGATTGATGTATTTTCAGTTTAACACCAAGGTAAGACTGAAAAAGTCTTTCTCAGTGTTATCAGGATATTTTCAAAACAATTATAGCAACCTTAATATTGGCCTAAAGCAGAAATATGTCCTTTCTAGAAGATTACATTGAAAATCGGTTGATTATTGCTCGTGTAATAGGATTTTTGTCCCTGTCCCTTGTCCAGAAGTGTGTTGAGAGGAGTACTTTGCTTTTTAACATAAATGCTGAAGAAGTTACAAGGAAGAGTCTACCTTAGTCTGCAATTGTCCTGATGCAGTAGACCTCAGAGAAATCACTGTCATTTTCATATTTCCTCAAACAGGTAGCTTAAAATAAAGGAGAAACTACAAAAGGGGTTCTCTATTATGTTTTTATGAAGCTCCCGATTCCTTTAATTAACTACTGCATAGATCAGGCTATATACAAACAGGATACGTGGGGAGCTAAGGCAAATGTCTTACACAAAGACATTATTCCTGTATGTATAGGAGCCTAAAACTGTCTTATATGCTCATGCTGTGTTTAGATGTTTACCCAGGGTATTTAACACTCAGGTAGACTGGAGCATACTCAGAAAATAGCTAAGTCATAATCAAAAAAACCCAAAACTAACTGGCCTTGACTAGATAATTACATAGCTAAGTTTCTGTCATTTCCTTAATAGAGCAGTATCTTTACCATTTCTACAATAAGTAACCTGAATAGGTAAGAAAAAGCTCCCACATTTTATTTCAAAATTTGGAACAAGAAAATGTCTGTTTATGTTACATTGAGCCTGTTACGGGAAAAATTAAAATGTGAAAATTAGATAACTATTCCTTTTAATGCTTATAATAAATATGCATTAAAAGAAAACTGTCCTAATAATTAATGTTGAATATAATTATCCCAATTAAATGCAGATTATGTACAAGATTCTGTATAAATTACTTTTGGAATCTGAAAAAGTATTTTTATCAAAATATAACATTATAATTCTTCCTTCAGATATAAGATGCTGTAAATAATTTTCTGAAATAAAGCTTTGCCTACTTTGCGACTGCAAGTACATTGAACAATGTGTATTTGTCCATGGGAGAACTGGCAAAGGGGTTTTCCATATAAAATAACTCTTTTTGGTTTTTATTTGTATTTGGACCTTAGTCATATTAATAAAATTGTATAGATGATCAGTTGCAGAGGTTCAGCCAGTAATTTCTTTGGGGAATGAGCAGTTTTCTTGTGATATAAAAACCTGTGATGGCACTCTGCATCTTTCACCAGTAGTGATGCAACACTGGTCTGCAAGCATGTGAAGGAGAAGGTACTCAGCTGCTTGGTCTGCATCAATATAACTCGAGACCAAGTATCCCTGTGATCATGGGCACCACTGATCTTTAGGAAAAATCAGTTTGGCAATAAGACAGAGTTCCCCTGTACAGACACAGCTCCCCTGACACATTGTCCCAGTTGTAGATGAAGGTATCCAAACGTTGTATCCAGATGATCACACTTATGGGCAGCTGTCAATTGACCTGTCTTCTGTGAATATGTCAAATCTTCTAGTGACCTCACTTACACTTTCAGCCTTTAAAAATCCAGTAGCAGCATTCTTTCAACATTTTGTCTTTCTTGGAAATGCGTTTTCTTTTGTTGGTTTTATACCTGCTAACTAAAAAATGTGTTGTGTAACTTTAGTGCTAGGGGAAATTCAAAATTATTGCTGTTTCCTTTCTTATTCCCCTACCATGCATAATTTGCTATTACTATGCTTGTCACTGATTTCTTTCCCAAGTGGAAGAAACTGCTCCATACTCAGCATCATGCTCATAACCGTTTGCTCTAAGTTTCCAGTTTTATTGTCTGGCATACTGCGATCAGTAAGCAAGATACAAGACTATGTTATACAGTGGAATATTGATGATTTCTATATCTTTCCTAATAATTTCAGATACAATTTTCTTTATACCTCATCTATTTAATTTCATGCTTTTACTGTTTAATTTTAATATACTTCAAACTTAGTTTAAACTTGAATATTGTGGTGTCTCTCAACACTTTTTCTTCTTAAAGTTAGGAAATTAAGATATGCAGATCAGGAATGCTTAGGTATGACCATTTTATGTTCAGGGTACTAAGAAACAGCTCACAGTATGGCTATCACAGATTGTAATACATGTGTTGGTTCAGTGCTATTGCTGAGACTGAGTAGAAAACTGTCCCTCTACGAAGGTTGGAAAAAAAAACGTCTTTCATAGGGCCAAATTCTCAGATGTCAAGACACTGAATGAAGCAGTCCTTTGTTGATATTGTTGTTTGTGTGATTGGTGAACAATATGTGACACTGGAAATAAAGCAAACAAGGAAAGTATGTGGAGAGTACAATGGTTTCTAATGCTGTAAGAGGTGAAATACAGCTGGATCACACTTTCATCTGCAAGCAACATGTGTTAGTCAAAAAAAAGTAATAGCCAGGATGTGACTTTCATTATAACAAACTTAATGTTTTAAATCCTTTAAGGCAGTAAAAGAAGCCAGTTGTAATACTGAACAGTGATGCACCTCATGAATACCTGAAAAAACAATGACCTATTTTCAGAGTGGACCAAGGAAGATGAACAACTGAAGAGGCTTTGATTGATCTGAGGTGGAAAGTCAGTCTTCCTTATATGACTAGAGGCTGAGTCCCTGCAAAAATGTCAGATCTTGGCTATAATCTTGATCAAACCACAAGAGAGATTTTTGGAAACTGAAGATTGTTAATTTCTTATAAAGCACCTGAGAGATATTGAAGAAAAGGCAAATCACAATCTGGACTTATGTTTATGGAGTGCAAATGATGCTTCTGAAAAAGATGAGATTGCATAGAATTTAAAATATTTCCAGTGAAGGGACCTGTAACAGGAAGGTGTCAGCCTCAAAAAGCAGCACATGAACATGTATATCCTGCAGCAAACAACACTCACCACTGTAATTGATGGTCTGGTGAAGAAGATGTAAGAAGTGTGGTGGATTTTATCATATTGTCAGAGGTTGCAAGTACCAGCAGAATATGAATAGATAGCAAGGACAAAAAGGATGAGTACAAAGTTGTTAGCTCAGAACTGTTCTTCATTGCAGTAATGGACAAGCAGCAGCAGAAGATGAATGAACTGTCAGCCTGAGAACAAATGGAACACTGTAATTTTGAGTTGGACACAGGCTCTCAAGCCAAGCTGGTACTCAAAACAGTGGTATTAGCTCTGCAAAAAAAACACCAGAGGTTGAGTTTACAGTGCTGAATGTGTATCTGCTGAGGATGCCCAATTATTAAATGTAAAGAATAATCTGTAAGATCCATGAATTGTAACAATACCTCAGAATGAATACATATCCTTGGTTTTAACATGTGCCTCCCGCATTCTCAAAAGGGAGGGTGCAGATATTACGACAATAAAAGATGTTTCTGAACATTGCAGGGTGGTTGGACTAGATGTTTGTGAAAGTTCCTCTCCAACCCAAACCATTCTGTGATTCTGTGACAAAGGACCAATGTAACTGCATGCCATCCATCTTCCAGAGGTGAGAAATACAGAGCTAGGTTGGAAGAGGTTCATCACTCCATATCCCCCAGTGAAAGTTTCTGTCACCCCAAGGCAAATACCCAAGGATTTAAATGCATTTATTTCTTGAAGTCTACAGAAGCCAAAAGAAAAATAAATAAATAAATAATGGAATGAAAAGAAAGGAAAATGAGGGTGAAAAAAAAAGGGGGTGAAATCTTAATTTTATACATAAATCCAATTAATATTTATTAATTTAGTTATTTAAACAAATAGAAATTAAGGTGAGTAGATTCTGGGCAAGAATCAATCTCCTGGAGATTAAACCAATAGCAAAAATATATGTATAAAGATCTTACACATACAGAGTTTATATATGTTAGTTATCTTAACAATAGGATATTTGCAGATGCTTTAGATTTATGGAAATCATTAAATGCATGTATTTATATATCATATTAGGTTTATATCTGTATAAATATCAATGTTTAAATAGTCTTTATGACATTGTATTGTTTAACATTATTGTTAAATATTTATATTAAAATGTATGTGTGTGTATATATACAAGGATTCAGTTGTAGATATAATGAAATAGATTTATAAACAAACAAAGAAATAATGAAATTAAACTGTTTAATATAGAGAAAAAACAAGTTTGGGGAAAAGGAGGGAAGTCAGTAAGATGTAAAAACTGAAATAATAAGTTCTCCAAGAGCTTAACACCAGGTTTCCCAATCATCTTGAACTAGATCCTAAGTCAGCATTCTTAGGGAAGTTTCCTGTTATTACAGTTCCAAGAAACTAAAAGGGGACAAAAAGGGTACCATATCTAAAAATGCAAGTGACTTGGGAAAACAGTAATTCTCCAGACCTGAAAGCTACATATACTAAGGCACCACTGAAGCATTTAATGGCATAAATGGATCTTAGTCTGTGTTTAAACTGTGATAATGTCCTTCTTGCAAGTACTTTGTACTGCCCTTATACACCATCATAGTTATACGTTATATTGCATGGCTAAATCTCTAAGGGTAAAGGATAATCAGGCCCTCTTACTTGTAAATATGGTTTCTGCTCTTCTGAACTTCTATGCACTCTATGTTTCAGGTTACGATAAGATGATTGAAGCGAGAATCACACCAGCACAGATGATAATGATGAACATATAACAAAATGAATGGTCTCCCGTTCAGTCAATTAATGAGAAAGCATGATATATACCTTGTTAGAAGCTGAAAAATAAATCATGTTGACAAAGGATTATTTCCCCACATTTGTTCCCTGGGTACTGTGACTATTTTGGGTAGTGCTAATATGTAGGATTTCAGCTTTGCAGGCAAGTTCATAAAATCACAACCTGGATAAAAATGTAGAAATTTTGACTGAATTTGTGAAATAGAACAAATAAGTTCAGATGTACAGCTCCTACTGTGAAGATAACTAGATTTAGTACCTGAATGGATTGAAAGCCACACTCAGGGGTATGTAAATAGTCAATGTTCAATATTCAAATGTATGTTTAATATATCTGGATCAGTATCAAATTATGGAAAATGAGTCAGAAAAGATATATTTAAGTATAGAGATATTGCTTACATATCAACAAAAGTGATGTATCATCTTAAGAGTGAGATATTTGTATACATTTAAGATTTCTCTGTATATATGTTAATATTCATATTAAATAAATTCTGTGAAAATATTTTAAGGGTACCAGCAGCCACTGAGGATATGCAGGCTTTCTTTCTAAAATGGCAGCGAGAAATAAAGCAGGCAGAAAAAGAAAGGAACAGAGAAAAACTGCAGCAATAAATAGAAAGTTCACAGTAGAACAGATTCAGTCAGTGGTTGTAAGTATAATATGGTTTTCTTTAGCATAATAAGCTTTGTTTCATGTTATTACAATAAAATGACTCTTCACCATTGCCCTAAGCCACAATACATGTTCATTCCCAGTATTGTCATTAGTCTTTAAAGCCTATGTGAGGAGTTTTCAAAGTCAAAGATAATAAAAACTATAAAAGTTCTTCACATGAGATCGAAGTGTGAACAAGATTTAAGTATAGGCATCATTCCAAACATATTTTTACTTTAGAGAAGGAAGACACTCCTTTCTGCCTATAACTCTGTAGATAGCATATTTGTTAGAGGATTTATGCATTAGTATTGAAATGTACTTGCTCCAGTCAGTGCTATAAATCATTCCCAGACAATTTTTAAACACATTTTTAAACATCCAAGAAGAATAAAGTTTTCCAGCTCTAAGACAATTCAGTTCTGCAGCTCTTACTGAGAAGGATCATTTCAGCAAAGTCAAAATAAAATGCTGCAGGTTCCAGTTCAAATGGACTAATTGACAGAGGCTGAGTTCTCACCAGTTCTGCGAGGTAGTAGTAAACAACATTTGCATCAGATTTGTGTGAAGATAGAAAGATAAACTCCTCTGACCTTAATGAAGAGCAGCTCTGAGATCTGGCTGTGGACTTTGTCCTCTGCTATTGCAAGAGATCAAGAGCCTGGGGCACCCAGGAGCCAGCAGTCAGCTGCCATTCTTGTCTAATAGCAGAGCAAGGCACATCGACTGCTTTTTAGGCCCTATCTCTGTATTTTTCCCTTCAGGAATTTTGTAAACAAGTTCTAAGGTAAGATGTTTACACACTTGTCAATTGTCAGGGAAGAAGCTGTCTTCAGGTATGTAACAGTCATATTTGTACTGACATATTTTGGAGTTTTGACCAAGTCTCCAAGAAAGCAGGGGTGAAAACTTATTCATAAACTATTATTTTTACTGAACTTCTAAAATACCAAAGTGCTCCTCCAACACAGAGACAATACTGTGGAGCAGATGTGGGTAAGTTAGATGGCATAGATTCACTGCAGGGGGTCCTGTAATCCCCTTCCATGTTATATGCTTGGGCAAAGCGTGTCCTACAGCAGAGCCATTCTGTCACCACCAGAGTATGCCACATGCCTTCTTGCATGTAGAGCATCCCAACAACAGTCCCTAAACAGCAACAACCTCAATTACCAAGGACATTTTTGAATATGCAGTGTTAGGGAACTGCTGTAGTTATTACTATTCACAAAATAGGTAGCAGGTAATCCATCAGAAAGTTGGGAAAGGGACAAAAAAAGAATTTCAGTTTAGTGTGTTTAGTGTCCCACCCTACCTCAAATAATTAATGAAACCATGCTGTGATTGCCTTTTGTCATATGAAAGTGGTTTTCCAATAGAAGGATAAAATACAGAACAGTGCACATTAAATGTACAAACTGTTGTCACAGTTCTTTTTGCACATTTTTTCTAAGCGACTTAGCAATGATACTGAAAAAGTGATCAAGGCTGTTCAGAAGATGGCTGCAGATCCATATTGCATTGTTTAATTCAATTCTGACAAACTTGAAATGTTTGTGAAACTGGACATATTTTAAAAAATTACTTGGGGACCAAAACTGCTGTCATGAGAAACAAATTAATCTTTGAATTAGATGTTTAGATGAAAATGCTTATCTATACCATTTTATAGCGTAGTATCAAAATTCCAACACTGAAACACTGATGCTTCAGACACTTATACCAGCTTGGGTTTTTTTGTTGTTTTGTTTTAATACCCTGGCAACAAGATAACTTGTCTTCACAGATTTTCATTTCGACCATTAAAATTGAAGGGGCAATTAGAAGACAATTTCCTGAGGGAAGTAATGTCAGGTTTTCTATTACCATTTTTGTGTTCTTTTTGCTGTTGGCAAGACAGCAGACAACCAGTCAAGCCACTGCTCTGATCCAGGACTGTCTGTCTTAGTCCATACACAGATGGATAGTTCTATGACTGAATCTTAAAGAACAAATTTCCACACACAATTGTGTTGACACGATTGTCAAGACACAGATATACTATTAAGACATAGATATATACTACCATGATCTCTGCTAAAGGTGCTAAAGGTACTAAAGGAACAAACACGCATCCCTGAAATGTTTTAGAGATAGACAAGGGAAATAAAAAGAGGGATTAAAAAATAAAATCCAGAAACCTAATGTCAAACAATGGAACTAAAAATACAATTGAATGTAAGAAAGCACTGTCATAAGAAGATGAAAAATAAGTAAACAACACAGACTTTATCAAGGATCTTTTCTAAACTTCTCAGGTGACAGATGGAGGTCAGGTTACAGCCCCAAACCACAGCCAAGAAATAGTATTTGATTGACTTCTAGAAGAATTCCTTACAGTGTGAAAGTAAAGCATAACTAGATTACAATACAGTTCTTCATTTCACAGAATAAGAATCTTCTGTGGTGTGAGCTCAGACACAATGTGCTTTTATGAACCATTTGCTTTTCCAATATAAATGGAGGAATGCATCACACTGCCTGTGGTAGAGATGCTCTCTGCACAGTGTACAAACTCAGCAGCTTGCTTTGGTCTGTGCACACAGAAGCACTCTTGTTTTCTGTAGTTTTTCAGAAAGTTCAAGAGCACAGCCTTCATGGGCTCACTCCATTTTAGGCTACTGCTGATCTGAGAAAGATATTCCTTCCTTCTGCAGCTACAAATTTCTTATTATGTTAAATGTTCCCTTCAGATTTCTGTGCTATATGGATGTGTAATTCATTGCTCGGAGACTGCTCATACTTGAAGCAAACAGATAGACAGTTTTTGTGTGCATTCCAAAAAGATCTTCAGTCTACTGGAGCCAGAATAGGAACTAAGGAAGTCTATTCAAGATAATAAATGTCAGCACACATTTCCTCTCCTCCACATCCTCAATTTCATTTGAAATAAAGTCAGACACTTCCAAGAAGTCAAAAATTTTCCCATGTAGCTTTTTCAATAACGCACACTTTTTCCTCTCTCAGTGGATTCCTTCTTTGCTTACTGGTCCCCTATTTGAGCCTCTGGCAGTGAGAAGTGTGTGCTTGCTGGTTTGACTCACCCACACTTCTCATGTTTCTGAAATAACCCCCTAAAACCTAGAGTGTCTTATATATACAGATTTTTTTAAACCCACCATTATTACCTTGTTTCTTTATTTACACTTTCTTAGTTTTCTTCTACCCTCTTTCTAGCCTAGTGTAATACAAATGAACTGGCTATCTGTAGGGTATAGCCAAGGGATAGTAATGGATTTGATGCAATTTCATCCCAGTGGCACCCATGAGTTTTCCCTTTGTCCTTGCTTGAGGAGACAGGTAACACAAAATACTGCTGTCTCTACATGCACTGATATGTCCAAAGGTATTGCAATAGTAAAAGAGTTAATAAGTTATGTATGGATAAAAATGTGGGAAGTCTATTTCTTGGCAACTTAAATGCAGCCTTTTAGTATTCAAACAAAACTGAAGATCCCACATTACTGCTGCTAGACTCACCCATCCTTTCTTCCTCAGTCATCTCACTGTAGCAGGGTTTCGAGCTGGTCAGGCATAATTTCCCTTTTGTAAATCCATATGACCACTCCCAACCACTCTTGTCCTTGATATGTGTGGAAATGTTTTTCTGGATGTTCTGCTTTGTCACCTTCCATGGACACAAGTGAAGATGGTTGGACTGTAATTCTCCAGATACTCCTTCTTTCTCTTTATGAAGATAGGAGTGACATTTGCTTTCCTCCAGCTCCATGTTATTTCAACTTATCCTGACTGCTAGGATCTTTCAAAAATAAGAGTTGCCTTGTCTTGATATCCACCAGCTATGTGTGTGTTACCTCAGATTCCATGGTCTACTTTATGTTCAATATATTTGAGTATTCCCTAATCAGATCCACCTCTACCAAGGGAAAGTTTCCCTTGCTTCAGGCTTTCTCACTGGTCTCAGGGACCTGGAATTCCTGTAAGCAAATCTTATCAGTAAAGACTAAGGCTTTCCAAAACCTATTTCTGTATAGTCAGGCAGTGTCTACATATTTCTCTTAGGCAACCTGATCCTCCTTCCACATGTTTCATTCTTGTTTTTCATGTGTGAGTTTAATCAGGATCACCTTGCTCATTCATTCAGGCCTCCTATTACCTTTGATATCAGGATGAACCATTCTTGAGCTTAATGGAACTGATCCTTAATAAACAATCAGCTCATTTTGTCCCCTCCTCCCTCTAGGACTGTCTCTGATGGGATGCTGCCAAATAGGCCTCTGAACAGGCTGTCTGCTTGTTCTGCTATTGTTGTTTTGCTATTTGCCTTCTCCCCTTCCCTCAGGACACTGATCTCCACCATCACATGGTCGTTGCAGCCACAGTGGTCCACAGCTTTCACATCCCCAACTGTTTCTTCCTTGTAAGTATTAGGTCCAGCAGAGCACCTCCCCTAGTTGACTACCTGGTCATCTGTGGTAAGATGTTAACAATGCACTTCAGAAACCTAATGGCAGATACTGAGGCGGTTAAAGTCCCTCATGAAGACCAAGGTCTGTGAACATGAAGCTTTTTCCCGTTGTCTAAAGACGGTTTAATCTACTTCTTCCTGATAAGGGTATCTGTAGGAGAAACCCACAACAATGTCACCTGTTGTTGTCCTTCTAATTCCAACCTACAAGCTCTCAGCAGGTTCCCTGTCCATTCCTAGGCAGAGCTCCAGGGAGTCCTGCTGCTCTCTCCTGCAAAGGGCAACTCTATCTCCTTGGCTTCCCAGCCTGTCCTTCCTAATTTGTTCTGATCAGTTTACACTGACATCAACTAAGGTTCAAATCTGCTAGATAATGAGATCACTTAGACTGCTTACTCTTCTAGGAAAAGGCCAGGTATGATACAAAATTATGACATTTGAGCACTGATGTGCCTATCTTTGGGGAAAATTGGTTATTTTGTACTGTTGGAGAAATTTTCTGATGCTACCAAGGATCAAATCCAGTGAATTTCAAGAATGACTTTTAGTAACATATCAGGATCCAGATTATGTCGAATAAGGATACATTAAAAAGACAAACAACTAAACATAGCTGAGTGAGGCAGCTCATATTATTCCAGTAAAAAAGGACAGCAATGTATGCTAAAGCAATCCCAAATCAATATTTCTTCACCATGAAATTCATTACCAAATTAAGACATATGGCTGGAATTTAACCGAGGACCTTCAAAATGCTATCAGTAATAATAGAAGATGTTCTTGGCAAATGCAGCGCTAATTGTACACAGAAACATACTTAACTGCTCTTTACAGTGATGATGATTAGGATATAAGCAATTTTCACATACAAACCATTTCCAAAATCAGATTTTTGGCCACAATTCCTGACATTGGCTTTGGAGATTTAGATTTGGATTTAATTCCTTTCTCTGTCATTAGCTTTTTTTGTAAATGTTAAATAAATCACCTAATTTCTCTTTCACTTTCATGCAAAGTCCTCATTCTTCCTCTGTTTTGGTCACATGTTATTCACAGTAGAGACAATCTATTAGGTGAATATACTCTGTGCACATCAATGCAATCATGATCTGATCAGTGGGCTCTCAATGTGCAGTAATGCATCTGAAATTTCATTTGTCCATCAAAACAGTGAAATCCTACATGCACATAAAAATGATTTTTATTTTCTTTTAAATTTAGCTATTATAAAAATTTGTGATAAAATGGTGATTTGGAAAAAAATAGTAATCTATATGACAATATGACACAACATTCTAATTATGCTTCTGTTATCCTATTATTCAAATCATTTGGACCTACCAGGCTATTGCAGGCTTTGTTCATCTTCGCTTTCCAGTGAAGAAATGCTCCTCACTGGCAGATGGATAATATATGTTTATCAGTTACCTAACACATGAGTATAAACCCCAGGTTCTTACAAAATTGTATTAATCATTTTATTCTCCTATGTATTAGAACTGGACTAGAATTACCTTTACTGGGTGACCTCTTAACAGGAGATGATTCTAAGTAAAAACGGAGGAAAATAACTACAAAAAATGAAAACAATTCCCTTTTAAAGTGATGGTCCATTTCTGACCTTTTCCTTCTCCAGCCAGTATAAAAAGGGATGAACCCAGTTATTTCCCTGTAATAATGTTTCCTTAGGTTTGTCAACAGGAGGACTCTAAGGAAAATTAATTTGAATTAAGTAATATATATTTGTAATTAAAATATGTCTGCAGAGATCTTTAAAGGGTTTTAACCAATTGTCTTTAAATCTGAACAAAATTAATCCAAATTAACTAAAGACACAAAATTCATCTATGTGTAAAAAATCCCTTAGGTAAATTGCTGTGCCAAGCCCCAGAACATCACTTCCAAGTGAGCAATCAGAACACACAAATACTAGCGTTGAAGTCCAAAAGAGTATCCAGCATATAAATAACCAGTATGGTATTTTGGAATCTCAAAGCAGGCTCTGTATCACAGGAGAGTCCTCCATGCAAAATTTCCCTTGGGAGAAACTGGGTTTAAGCAAAGTGGACACATTTCCGTCGGTAGGAAGTAGGCCCTTGTCCAAGTCCATGATTATTCTGAATCAGATCTGGAAAGAGCCTAGGGTATTAAGAGGCCATTTTTATTTAGATATACAAATGTGCTAATTAACATTTTAGATCATTTAATTCTTCAGTCTTTAAAGCCCAATATTTAGATCTCAGAAACTCACCTGCTAACTTTGGGGAATCTAAAACAGTGCAGGCACCTACTGAGAATTGTTCTGGAAAGTTCTGCTTGTTCTGAGAATCCTTGGAAGGTCTTTATTGTTGCTGGTATTGAATGACTCCATAGTCCCTTCATATATCTACTCTGTTTGGATTGACAGTTTAGGGCTTTTTACCTGCCTTGACTTTTATGGTCCAAGGCAGGACACATTCTCAGAAGATGCTTTATGGAGAGAGTCAACACAACATCTGGTGGTAGGTTATAGTCCCTTTTCATCACCATTCATAGAAGATCATTGTCTCAAATTTTAAGGGTTCAGTTCCACTCCTTCTCATATTAATTTGATATGAAAAATACGAATACAAATAAACACAGTGACTGGGCTTCAGATTTCCCTCTCATTCTGGTCAGTACTGGTAATATCAGTCAATATTACTCAGCTTCAAGACTGTCACTCCCTCTATTTCTTTCCCCTTCCTGTCTTCTGGCTGAATGAATAATAACTATACTAAGTACCCTGGAACACCTTTAACATGAAAG
Organism: Melopsittacus undulatus; assembly: GCF_012275295.1. Taxonomy (NCBI): domain Eukaryota; kingdom Metazoa; phylum Chordata; class Aves; order Psittaciformes; family Psittaculidae; genus Melopsittacus; species Melopsittacus undulatus. The sequence goes on along the minus strand of NC_047529.1, from coordinate 96,584,414 downwards.
GCTGGATGCATGGCCTGCTTATTCCTTATACCCTGAAGCTTAAAGTTCTCTATATCTTGTGTTGAGACAGATGGAAATGAGCCTGTGTGTCCTGCAAGAGCTCTGTAAGGGCACTGCTGACAACCAGCACAGGAAAGAGACTAATACCACAACTTGCCTCAGTGTTTTGGCATAGGAACCTGGCTGGGGGTTCAGAACTGTGAAACCCAAGTTGGGCGATTTCTGAAGAGGAATACAGTGTAAGGAAGTGGTCTGCTTCTCCACATTTATTACTGGTCCTCTTTCTCACAACGTTACTCAAGGGACTGCCTAAGGCAAATAACTGCTCTGCAGTGCGTAGATACGGTAGGAGCATTTTGTCAGATACAGAAGCGCTTGAGAGCTAATTGCCTAAGTTAAGTCCTGCAATGCCTATCACAAATTCTTACTCCTTGATGGCACAAAATGGGCCTAAAGCGTTTCCTCTTTTCACCTATCGTCCTAGTTTTGCCAGCTGCAGGTTGGCAGGCAAACTGGCAGGCAACCCAGGTCACCAGGGATGGAGTGAGGACTCCTGTACAAGGAGAACCTGCCTACTGTGCGAAATGGCTTCATCCTGTCACCCTGCTCATTAACTAATTTTACAGATGTTCTGACAAGGATCCAGTGATTCCCAGAACATCACCAGCCACCTAATGCAGTGTATGCTTACCAGGCCTATCCTTCACCCTTTTGCATGTCATTTCAGGTGGGTATTCTAATTTTCCTTTGCAATTTGTTTTTCAATATTATTTAAGGCAGGGAATAAGGCAATCATCTGCAGACTGCCCCATGACAGGCTTTCTGAACATTTTGCAGAATCTATAATACTAGCCGGCCATTTGCTGCTGCTTTTTGTCATAATGGCTGGATTACTTTGATGCACCCAGCTAATTATCTACAAATACATATGCCAACAGAATGGCATTCTGGAGGTGATTCATGACAAGGACTCTGATATGCTCACTATATCAGGGCTTGCTCCTTTTGGAACAACAAGGATAATATCTGCCTGTCAATGGAATAAAAGCAGGAACAACTGCAATAGAGAATCAAAATATTTTTTCCTCCATTTTCCATTTCAAATGGGCAAGATGATATGGTTAAAAATGGAGGAGAGGAAAGGGGGAAAAGAGGGGATGGAAAACAGTCCTTTTTCTGTTTTCCTTCCTTGATCATTCTTCTTTTCTAATAGGATTAAAAGTTGATGTGTTTTGCTAAGAAGAGCCCATCACCTATGGCAAGCATGTGTCAAGCTTGTCTAGCATGACAGCAGGTTTTTCACTATTTTCAGAACCTATGTGAAGCTATGAGTGATTCATAGTTTAAATGATTCCCTATAAAAATATGGTGCAGTCTGTCAGCTTATTCTGTGATGAGCTGATATTACTGCAGAGTTGGTTTTATGAATTGGCAGTGCACTGACAACTCAATTTGAAAATAAATATCTCTAAAAATCATCCGCTGCAGCATTTCAGAATATCAGTCAGTTACTAACTCTGTGCATATCTGAGCTTTGGCTTTAGTGAATTGGAGATTTGCATCAATTTCCTACTTTCCCCTCAAAGCCGTACATTTGTTTCCCACAAGATTCACTTGCATTATGTGTCTGTGTAAAGAAACAGTTAATTTCTAACATTACCAGCTATTTTTAGCTTTAAATAAATTATGTGAACTTTCCAAATATTCTTTTACCTCATTCCAATGCTTCAGGCTACACAGATGGACCAATTCAGAATTCAAGAAGTAACAGCTTGTATCAATCACTTTCTTTCTGCCTCTCCTTATGGGCTTTCTTAAATTCAATATAACTTTGTCCTTCTAGTGCCTTTTTTTCTTCGTGACATGTAGCTCGGTCAGAAATGTAATGGTGACGTACTACATGACTTTCACCATATTTTGGTAATTTACAAAAAAGAAAAAACCCAAAAAAACAACCTGAAAGAAATAATTTTCAGGGTATAAGACATTCCTGACAAACTGGAAATGCTGGTAAAGATTATTGCAGAAAGATTTCAGTATTAATTTTTGAGGGCCAAGAAATGACTAAGTTTTATTGTCTGTCTTGAAAACTTCAGAAGTAAACACCTTAGTTCTTTAAATATATGTACACATGTGAACTTGCACAGTGCAAGAAGTTCCACTAAGACCACTGAAACTAATTTCCTGCCTTAACATTTGCAATCCTGGTGCCTAGGCAAGCCAGAAAATACATAAACAAAGACAATAACTTGTGGCAACGGAACCAGGGTGGCCAAATGCCAAAAGCCAGGGCAAAAAATTAAGAAAACAGCAATATGTAAGAGAGTTTCTAATAAAATCCTACCTACAGTATAGTCTTTGCTTTTAAGGATTAATCCCTTGAAGTAATTACAAGTTATCTTATAAAAAAAATATACATATACATATATAAGAAGTGCTAGAATGCAGTAAGTATGGCAATGGCAAAACTGCTGTGATCAGTGCCCTTTTCTGGTTTAAATAAAAAGAGAGATATACATTGGATCAAGAAGCTCAGTTGTAATTTATCTCATTAAAAATGAGGTTTCTCACCAGCTGTAACAAGTGTTAGATGTGTCTTCCAAAAGTGAAAAACTGTGATTTTTTTTCAACTATGGCTGCTGTCTTATGGATCCAAAACCAGACAAACCATCTTAAAAAGCAGTGAATCAAAGTGGAGACTTTCAGATGAATGGTTCAGGGGCTACTCTTGAGATCAGTTTTTGAAATCTACTGCATTAACGTTGTAAACCTGGTGAAAACATTTGCAGGTATATGTTAGGAAAAAGTTTTCCGGTGACAGGAAAGTCAGTAGGATGAATTTACACTACTTTATCAAACTTCTGAGGTTCATGTACAATTGTTTTCTGCATTGTGCAATCATAATTTACTGTAAATTTGGACTGTAACAAAACCCACAAGCAATTAATTCAGATTGTTATGCAGTACTGTAGCGTTGCCTAAAATCACCAGAACATGAAATAATGCAATGGAAAAATCCTTGTTCTAAAAACCTGCATTACAGGAAAAGTAGCTCTTAGTTTTTAACTTGAATAAAAATTTTAGGCTCAAGTTCTTTGTGCAATGCCAAATACTCTATTTACATTCTTGGACAATTGTAAAAGTGTTTTTATTCAAAATGTTCATAAACTATACTTTTAGAATGCTCATCACAGCTCAATAGGAACTAATTTTCTCTAAGAATCTGTAAAGTATCTCTCATTCCCCAAATTCTATTCTCTGGTCAAATTTCAGCTTTCTACTCCAGTTTGTTAAGGATGCGCACAAATTAGGTCAATGTTTGCTTTTCATTGTTCATTTATTTGTTTGTTTGTTTAATAAAGGTGTAAATGAGTTCTCCCCTACAAATAGTCTTTAAAATCAACATGTTGAAACAGTCATCTTTGTGTGGTAAAATTTTGTCCTACTGGGCAAACTGCACCTCAACAGCTGAAAATTCTGAGAAGTTTAAAGTCTAAACTTTAAATACAGATGTCTGTTTAAAATACACTTCTCACTTGCAAATATTTGCTATGCAATACATGTTATCAAAATGTTAGTGTCATTCAGACTTAGGCATTTTATGTTTCATGTTCTCTTGCCTGTGTATCTTGCCCAGGCAATGTGAAATTCTTGCTCTCTTATGCTTATGTCATATTTTCTGTGTGGTGATTCTTTGACATTTTGCAGCAAATAACTCAGTGAGACCAGTTTGCCTTAAAGTGAGCTAATCACATTTCTGCCAAAGGTTTAAGGGCATTATTCTCTGTTGTGCCACACTTTTATTCCGACTTGGTGAACAAATGAACTCTGAGCTTCATTTAACTGTGCCAGAGATGCAGAGTATCTGAAATCAAACAGAACATTTTGTCCTTATCAGAAAGCACAGCCTGGAATATGTTTCATAAATTCTGAATTCATATGTTCCCATAGCTCCATGCATGATGTCTGTCCTTAAGTCATGCTATTTCTTCCACATTAGTCATTAAGGTTTTAATCATCATGAGGCAACTTCTACCCTCTCCCCTCCAATTAAAAAACAGTAAAACCTTGTTTTTCTCTTTATGCAATTATTTCCTCCATGTTTCAAATGACAAATGGGGCCATAAATTGAATTTAAAACCCATGGGCAAAATGCATGAATTTGGAATCACTTTGAAATGAAATGAGCAATAATCATTCTGATTAGATTGGGTATTTGAGTTCTCCAAGCAGATTAAAGTAAATTTTTTCTGATTAGAATTGCTGAAAATTTAATATCTTAAGAAGAATCTGGAAGTCATACTTTGCTGGAAATGCAGTTAATGGGTGATGTATCTTTGGTGACTGTTGTCCATAAATGTCCATATTGTATTATTCATTATTTACTTATTAAAGACAAAATTATGAAGACTGAGTGATGTTAGTAATATGAATTCAGCAGTCAGTAGACTAGGGCTTATTTCTCTTTCTCTTAGAAACCTGGGCAGTTATTAATGCAGCCTTCATGATGTTTCTCTTGCTCCCTCCTTTCCTTCAAATTATAGGAGTCAGCTATTTGTTTTGATTCTCTCTCTAAGTTTTGTTTCTTTACCTGCCTTATGATTGATGTCAAAGTGCTGCACTGGCTGGAGTGATGGGTGCTCCCTGTGGCTGCAGAAGGCAAGGATGTGGGGAGATGAGGACCTGCCCTTTTGCAGCATCACTGGGGTAGGGACTGATAGCCCCAGGGGCCTGAAAAAAATGGTCATAAGCATGGACAGGGTGGTGAGAGGTTGTAATGGAGGGCTGTGAGTCCTGTCAGGGCACTGACACTATTATCACATGCCTGACACATTATATTGAGGCATTAGAAAAATTGTAATTAAAAATGTACACATAGTCTTGTTCTGCCTGTTCTGTGACATTTAATCTTCTCCTCAATCTCATTCAGAGCTTCTTTGCACAAACTAGCACAGGCCTGAAAATAGGATTTCTGTTTTCATGTTGAGGTTAGCAACATCTTATTATTTCCAGGAACATTAAGTAAATGAAGAGGTGATTTGAAAGAATCAGCAATCTTGCCATTGATAACAACAAAACATGGACATATAAATGTTTAGAAGCTGGACTTGATCTTTAGGGTCTTTTCCAACTTAGTTGATTCTATGACTCTAAAATAAGGCTAAAAAATGAAATGAAGATTAAATACTTAAACTAAGACTGTAAATATATATATGAAACTATTTGAATCTTAAGTTCAAAAGCAATAAATATTTTTTTTGTCATCTGAGATCAGAAAGTTGAGACAACCTCAAAGTGGGAGAACTTTTTGCAGGGAAAAAAATTCCAAGTCTCATAACACATTCTGGTTTCGATGAAGCTGCATGCTCTGGTGCAAAAACACTGGTGCAAAAACACTAGTACCCTGATGATACTAGGGAAGGTGAGTGATATGGCATTTGGGTACAATCACAAGGCATTGGTGATGAAATTGAACCATCCCAAAGAGGGTACTGAAGATCAGAAGGGAATCCTGGACCTGCAGAAGTACAAGACACTTCTGCCACTGACTTCAAGACAGGCAAGGTTTCTCCTCTTCTGTGAAGCTTCAGCTATCTGTTCACAGTTAATTGATCAGAAATAAACAGAAAGTTTTTCATTTATTTTCCTGGGTTTTGAAGGAGACTCGGAACTTGCAAAAACCTCTAACAATGTCACATGAGCATAATTTCCCCATTTGGGAACACCTAAGCTTAAGGCACAGTGTTGTGAACAATAAACAGCTAAGGCACAGTTTGGAGCAAAAATTTCATTATGAAATTCTTGATTCTGTATTCACAAAATAATCACAAACATTCTACCAGCATCTGAAATGTCACAAATAATGATATTTCAGATGAAACAACATCTCCCTAACCTTACTTTAACAAAAGAGTAGGAAAAGCTCTCTTCTAAGCTCAAGGGGGAAAACAAGGAGCACAAAGAAAATATTCACAAAGACAGAAGTGAACAAGACAAAGAAAAGACTACCTGCTTTTGTATAAGTTTTGACCATGATTTGATGCAACTGTAACAGAGAGTTCTTTATCTCAGCAGCGCCAAAATCTCCTGGTATCTAAAGTTGATGAAAACACAATTCAAAGACAATCCTGAGGTCAAAATTTGCTACATGTTTTTTTTTCTTTTCTTTAGCACTGTCAGTTGCTGCACAGAGGTTTCCCAGAAGTCATTAGTATTTCAGCGTTCAATTTATACAAGACAAAATAGAGTAAAAGTTAACAGTCAAGTGCTGCCTGTAGCTTATGACTAGCTTAAATACAGCTTTTATTAAAATAAAATTGATCAAGTTATGTTACTCCTACATAGGGCCAGGCAAAATAATTCTAAAGTAGCTAATTATTAAAGAATGTTCTTAGATTCTTCTAAATATTTGTAAATTCAGAATTTTCCCGGAAAAAAAGGAAGTATTCAAATAAAAAGCCTAAGCAATTCCAGTAAAAAAGATTGAAGAACAAGTGATACAGGGACTCTTGTGGAGAGATGGGAGACCTTGAGTCATATATTGCAAGGGGATCTGACTTCTATCCTGATATCTTGTAGTTCCTGACCATGCAAATATGTTTTTTTCTTTTTCTTTTTTACATTTTTAATAAAATGCGCAAGCAATTATTGAAATACAGCGAGGTCTCATTCATCTGGGGAATCTGAAGGAATACCATGTCAAAATCCTGTTTCAATCAAGTACGTGGTGGCACTCCTCAAACCTTCCAAGACACAAGTTCAGCTCTCCTCTCCCAGGTTAGGCAACTGGACAAACAGTCATCTATTAAAAGGATAAAAAAATCCACAGAACAAAACAAAATTAAAAAACTTGTCCCCTCTTTCTTATTCACAAACTTCAACTTTTGCTACCTTTTGATTTCTTAAAAGCAGTTGTAAATGCAACATCTTCTTTCAAGTTAAGAAACAGTTTTTCAAAAATGAAAATTAATGACTGCGTGTAATTGTTTGGGTTTTATTTCAGTCAGACAAAGAATAAATAATAACTGTTTGTTTGGATCAAACCCATTTCCCTCCTTCCACCCACCCCCCCCCAAATATTTTGGTTTCACTGACCAACATTATGTGTTCAGCTGGACATGCCTTGTGAGTTTATTTGCCTAAATTTGAGTTAAAAGTTCAAAAGATAAACCTTGACTAGGTAATTCAAAGCAGATATTCATATTTATTTCTAAATCCATTTTCATTCAATTCAATGAACCATGGAGAGAGGTGAAGGTCTTGAAAAAGAGCTGTTTTTAAGCTTTCAATTACAGCATTTTCTGCATTGGGAAAAGGGGAGATTTGCTGCATGTCTTCCCACTAGTTCTTCAAGTAATATTTCCAATATTACAGAAGCATGAAGTCTGTGGCTAGCCCCCTGCTAGGGTTAATGTGAGCAGTGCTGATCCTGTGTAGGCAAGCAAAGGAAGTAGGACACATCCCCTACACAAACAGTTGGAAAACTGTTCCCTGTGGATATTGCAAATATTAGCTCTGGTCTTCAACACCCCTGCACATTTACTCTTTTCCCCTTCTAACAATCACAGCCTGCTTCGTTACTTAAATGTTGTGTACATTTGAGGGTCTCTTTCTGAAAAGTCACTAATATATCTGATAAAAACCCAAGGAGCCCCTTGCAGAGTGGGCTCTGCCTCTCAGATACAGCCTTTCCAATAAAGCTTTTTAGCAGGCTGTTTTGCCAGGGAAAAGCTTCCAGAAACTGCATCTCTTTTCCCTCCATACACCCCACCATTTTATTACTCTTGTCAATTCAGGAAGAAAGAAATTTAGCTCTATTTTTTTTTTAAGACATTCACCGTAGTCCTTTCAAGATGCATCAGAAGGTGGTTCTTGAATGGGAAATGAAAAGCCCATGGTTTTCAAATGAAGATTTTCGGCCACAACTTACAGGTGATTCTGTATTTCTATTACAAAGACAGAATACACATGTTTTAAAAGAATAAGGGCCTTCTATTTTTGAGCTTCATTCCACTCAAATGTGCCAAAAACATGCTAAAAAAAGGAAGATGTGACAAAGCTGTCCAGAACAGAGGTTTGATTTACACAGATAAAATTTATAATTTTATATTAAAGACTGAGCAGTAAAAGACAGAGTTTTGTGTCTTGGGTCAAATTAACTTTTCATTGCAGCAGCAAGATTGAAAAAAGAAAACAACTTAGAAGCTATTTCGCTATGTGAAAGAAGACCTCATATAAGAAATGTGTTTTTTTTTCTTCTGTGAAACGTCTCCCTTGTAACAGTGTCTGATGTGATGTTTAGTTTCACTTAATAACTATTTAGGGGGCAAGTTTCAGTATTCAGTACACACACCTAAAATAAAGCTCTAGCACTGGTCTGTATAACAGTACATAGTTGTAGTGGTTTAATCCCAGCTGGAAAATAAGTACCACACAGCCAGTCGCTCACTCCCCACTCTCACAGTGGGACAGGGAGGAGATTTGGAAAAACAAAGCTAAAACTTGTGGCTTGAGATAAGAGTTTAATAATTTCTATAAAGTAAAATGTAATATTAATAATAAAAATTATAATAATAATAACAGTTAAATAATTGAAATAAAGTTGATAAAATAATAATGATTGGCAATAGCAATAGTAATAGTAATAATAGTAATAGTAATGGCAATTAGTAACAGTAATAAAAAAGAGAGAGAGCAGTAAACCCCAAAAGACACAAGTGATGCACGATACAATTGCTGATCACCTGCTGACCAATTCCCAGCCTGTCCTGAAGCAGCCATTGGTAGCTCCCAGCTAGCTTCCCCCAGTTCATATACTGGGCATGACGTGCTGTGGTATGGAATATCCCTTTGCCTAGTTTATGTAAGATGTTTGGTCTCTGCTTCCTCCTGGCTTCATGTGAACTTTGTCAGTGTCAGATCATGCAAAACTGAAAAGTGCTTGATTAGGGTAAGCACTACTTAGCAACAGGTAAAACATCAGTGAGTTATGAACATTATTGTCATACTAAGTAGAAAACACAGCACTGTACCAGCTACTAAGAAGAAAACTAACTGTATCCCAGAGAACCTGGAACAGTAATACAATGGGGATTTCCTCTTCCAATAAAGTACGGGAAATTCTTCCCACAGCTATAGCACGAGCTGTAAATTTTTGGAGGCTGTGGTAATATGCAGTTTAGTAGTAGAAAGACTTCTTTGATTGGAATCAGGGAACAACTTAGGTTAAAAGGGCATTCTGTATGTTATCTAGGCCAACTTTTTACTCAAAGTAAGGCCAGTTTCAGAGTTAGATCAGGTTTCTCAAGGCCACATTTAGTCAGTTTTTTAATACGACATGCATCACAGTCTTCCCTCATCTCCATTTTTGGACACCGCTGGATACTGACTTAGATGAAGGTTTGGTTTGTCCCAGTGCATCTATTTTTGTATTCTTATTCAAAGAAGTGCCATTTTCTTGGTATTCTTAGAGCAGAAGTGCTCTCCTAAGAGCAGAGGAATGGCACCTGACTTTTCTGGCAAGCATTTTTTCTTTTTAAAACCAGCTGAGCAAGGAGGCTGTGCAGGTTGCTTGCTTTCATGGAGAGTCCCATCTACGAGTCATCATTTTTGTAGGATTCATAGATCAGTTCATACACTGGTTAGGAAAGGACCTTAAGATCATCTAGTTCCAACCCTAATACATGCTTTGTGATGAGAAAGTTAAAAGCTGAAGCATAAGTTTGTTTGTCACAGGGGAAGTAGTAGATGGCAAGTGGGCTGAGGCAGTAGATTATCAGAGTCCGTAGTAACTGAGAAAAGTTTTTCCCCTGTTCAATAAATGTAAATCTCATATTCCTGCTTAAAAAGATCATTATTCCTATTCTCTCTTGTTGTGTTTCAGAACAGTCCCCTGACTGGTAGGACTACTTATTTTAAACACTCTGGTTGATTACCCAGTGAAATAGAGGAGGAAAAATTGTAGCTGGACCCCAAGTAGGAAATATCATAACTCTGTGGCTGTGTGCAAATGGAGGGAAAAAATAAAAAACATTAATTGATAAAAGCCATAGTGACTTTCTTAATTTCCATTTGGTATCTAGAATATAAGAAAATTCACGTCAAGTTGTTATTTTATTCTATCTTATCTTTGACATCTTAACTCATGATTATGCTTGCAATATGGTGATTCAGTGTCATCTCCATTCATCAAGCCATAGCTCGCTTTTTTATTGCATGTAAGTGGCATAAATGAGAAATTATTTTCTCTTATTGCAGGCTTCAGTATGACATTTTCTTGAATACGGCTCATGGGTGACAGTGCACACTAACATTGTACAATGCCTACAGTTCAGCCCCTCACTCATTCATAAAACAATGAGGCCAGTAGGATTTCCCCAGTCAGCTGCTGCAGGTTAAAACTCACTGTAGGAATCTTTCTGTTGCTAGGAAATAGGTAGTTACATAGCTACATACATATTCACAGTTGCCAAAGTCCAATTAAGAAAACTTTTACATCATGGACCTGTAGATATGACATACATCGCTGATGTTGTAGGTAGGGTGATTCTTAGAATTTAAGATATCCAGCAACCTAGACATAGGTTGGTGGATGAAACGAAGCAGGAACACAGAAGGCAAAGCAACTCAGGATGAATCTCCGTTCCTTCCCTATTGCTGAAGCCTTGCCTAGGGAAGGAAAAGATATACGCACAGCACATAATTGATTGTACCAACAGTATGTGCAGCTCACATGGGAAGTACCACATAGCCTTCACAACAGGGCTTCTTCCACAGTAGAGACCAGTGCTTAGAAATCAGATACAAGAAGAATTGCTACTGTGCCATTGCTTTCCTTTTCTATGTAAGGCATGTAGATTACTAGGGGTTGTTTAGCCCATAAAATGGAGCTTTGACAAAGACATCAAAGTAGAACATGACAGAATCTGGACAGTGGAGACAGATACAGAGCTCTGTATGACTTGTGATCAATAGTCATAAACTTGTGTTCTCAAATCCAGGATATACTTAAATCTCAACTTTAACTATCCACATTGCTCTTTTAGATTGCTCTGGAAAATGTGCCTACACATCCAATCTGCTATGGCAGTACCTTCTGTACCAAAGTTCAACATAAAGCTCATGCATCACCCATTCTCTTCATTCTGTCCTCTGTGGTATAGCATCACCTCTATTCACAGTTTGTGGTTATAATTCACATATAGTAATTTTGAACATGGGAAAGGGAGAAGTGGGAAAGGAGAACAGATTTAAATTCAAATGTTCCCACATTCTCTGCAGAAATAAGGCAGTTCAGCTACAAAGGCTCATGGGCTCAAACCCAGCAGTAATTGCACATCAGGTGCTGCTTCTGAAAGTGTGAAAGGTTCTTCAGCCATAAGCACACCACTGCCAATCAGATATAAATTCTTACAGATAAAAATGGTAGCTCAGGAGCTGATAGATGTTAATATATACTAGTGAGATATATATACCATAAGAGCTGCTACCCACATGAAGGGAAAGCTGGCAGAGTTACTTCTGTGTCACTTATATACAACTGTCTTTCTTCGAATTTAAGAACTGGATTTCAGGCAGTACAGAGCAGGATCACTCTGTGAAGACTGAGTAATCCATTCTGAAGAAATATATAGGAGATGAGAGACAGGAGGGGATGCTGCAAACAATAATATAATATAAACATTAAATTGAAACCTTCTTTAAAAATTAAGATAACACTAGCAAAATGTCTGACCTGATGAGTATGCAGCTGATGAAGTCTCCCTCCTCCTGGAGCAGTTTCTAGTCCCCAGGGAAGATGGCAAAAACTAGCTATGTCTGCACATGTCAGGAGTAGTCAGTCTTTAACAGAGCCCCTTCACACCACCTGACTCAGGTCTTCTTTATGGTCCTCACATGCTACGTTGTTTTGGAAGGAATGGCCCCCAGAGTAGCTGCCCCTCATCCACACCTATCTTTCATCTCAGATGAAAATGTCAATCTAAAAGTTTTGAAACAAGCCACTGTACCATACCTGCTGTTTGTGAAATGGGGGATCTGGATCTAAGATGGGGTTAATTGAACATGTAAGGTATGCTGTGTTTGAAGGTAACAAGCAGGGTTGCTCTCTCCTGCCTCATGATTGTCATTACAGAATCACAGAATCCCAAGGGTTGGAAATCCCAAGGGACTTTGAAAGATCATCTAGTCCAGTAGGGTTTATGGTTTTAAATCTACAACAAAACTTATTTTACCGTATTATTTTTTAATCTCTTCTCCTTTTGGCAGGTAATGGCAATTATTAACCTCTAATTTTCAAAATATCATATACAAAAATCCTGTAGGAATCCAACTCTTTCAGTTCTGCTCCAGCAATGCAGTAAGAAGAGGGAACTAGGTATCTTGAACATTGACATATAACACAGTAATTTTAGCAATATTAAAACCACGGTTGTGTAGTGTCTGTAGCTGTATTTTCCCATCCTTGGCTGGGAATGGCTGGGAATTCCTCTCATCAGCAACAAGAAAGATAACAGTATGTTGTATTCCATTTGGACCTCTGTCAGTCTTTAAAGATTGAATGAGAATGGACTCTCCTCCATAAACAGGAAGATAAAGTTGTATCTGGAGTGGTTTGAAAGATGGATTTTTAAAATGAGATAAATTCTTACTAGTAGTTGAAGGATACATACATGAAGGAACAGAAAGATCATATTTTTTGAAAACAGTAAAAGAGCTTCAACTTGAGTACATGATGAAACTGATGGGGTAAATATTAAGCTGAATACTTTGGGAAAAATTCCTATCTGTGATTTGTATGGAATATGGTCAGAGATAATGGTGGGATACCCAATACTTGTGCTCTCTAAAGTCAAGTCAAACTCACTCTCCCTCCCACTCTGAAAACCTGTAGTAAGCAGTCCAGCAGCCTTCCCATCTGTAATTGCTTTGATTAATGTACAGCTAGTCTCCATCTTCCAGAGTCACAGAGCTCAAAAGAAAGCAGAGGCTCTTTCATGCTTACCTCGACTCTGCACAACACAAAAGGCCCTTTGTA